>NC_079333.1:105508477-105810977 GCF_029582105.1 Oenanthe melanoleuca | reverse complement strand
TGTTAATTACAAACTGCATTATGCATGTCACACCTGCATACGTAATTTCTTAGTTTCTCTACAGAGCTTAATTACTGATAAATTGTTCTTTAAATCAAGAGTTCATTTGGTACCTGTGGATAATGTTACAGACTCAGAAATTCTGCTGAGATCTTGATGCAATGGACACAGGAAATGGCACCACAAGCTTTCTTTGCCTTTCCAAAAAGAGCAAGCTCCTACTGCAATTTATTACTTGCCCACTTTATGGACAATAGCACAAGAGTGAAGAACTTCTTTATACAGAGAAAATACAAATGTGATTTCTAGTTTAAGCAAGGGGCAGTAAAGTGCACAGGCTCCAAATCCCCCTGTCGTGTTTAAAAGTGGTGCTGCTTATTTAGAGAAAACTTTTGAAAATTGTAACACAGTTTAAGTTTTGAATAATCATGTTTTACACAGTGTTCCAGTGTTATCTCAGCCTTTGCTGCAGTGTATGTGCAGTTGTGTATCTGTGTATGTAAGCCCACTGTCAATTCTTCAGCACTGAAGTAACAAGAAATGCAAGCAGTTTTGAGTCAGAGAACAACACTGTATCAACTGTACAACCCATCTGGTAAAAATGAATTAAACCATTATGATATATAACTATATAGATGAGGCAGAAGATATGTAACTATACAGATGCTATAGAACTCATTACATCCACAAGGTTTGTCTTGGAAGAAAGACATTCAGGCTGGAATTAAAAAAAATGCTCCATCTTCAAGTTCTAACACACATACACAAAACACTCTTACACACTTTAACCCCTACAGATTCTTACAGGCATTATTACACTTTTCTGGAAGTAATTCTGGGGTGCTGAGTGCTACATATTAATTTTTAAATATCACATGGAAACAAAATATGGCAATGATTACATCATAGTGACAATGTAATGTCAAAAATAACTAAAACATCCAGCTTCTTATGAAACACGCACATTCCTCTTACACAGAAAACAAAGTCACAACATTTCACATTAAAGAAGCAACAAAAAGATGTACAAGTATTCCCTTTTAAAAAACTTTTCTACAAAAGTAGCTGCACTGTTTGAATTATGATCATTTCCTTTATCCTGAAAAGAGTTCACTTAACACTCAGACTTTCAACAATATAAAGTAGTGTGCAGGTTTAACCTATGTTTTTATTTGAATCTACACCACCAACTCTAGGGAAAATGTGCTTTTCCAAATGAGAGCCTTCCACCAGTGACTTGCCCAGGAAGGCTGCTGGGTGCACCCTGTGAGCAAACAGAAGCTGTACCTGAGTGGAGTTGGATAGTTGGTTTTTCCACGGCTCCTCTGCGCTGCTGGTCAGGTTTGTGCGGTTATGAGGTAGAGAGAGTGCGTTTCGCTGCAGGTAAGGCACGTTTCCATTACTTCCACTTTCTGTTATGTGATTATTGCCTATCAAAATAGTGTCTGTACTACCCAGCGTTCTTGCTGTGCTGCAGGGAACGGGGCCTGCTGGAAAGGGTCCATTAGCCAGAGGCTGCCCGGGGCAGGCGGGACGGATTCCACGCTGAGCGACGTTAGGCACTCTGGTCAGAGCAACCTGCGGCTGCTGGCCAGAGACAGAGTTTGTAGGCAGTGATGAATCAGCTGTTGGCCCGTTAGGAATTCCAGTAGATCGTACCTGTGCAACTCCTGTTTGTCTCATCTAGTGGAACATGAACAAAGCACAACAACATTGGCTGCGGAACTGAGAAAGGAAGGGTCGTACAAGGTTTGTGTACTTTACTGCACTGGGCAGCTCCAATTTATACTCATTTTAAGATCTTCACAGTTGCTTTTGAGAGCCAGGATGACTGTCAGGCTCATAAAAATGCTGAGTAAATGTTAAGTAAAGCTATCAGCACACTTTTTTCTTGGCCCTCCAGTCTGAGTGTTTTACTGCTGATGCTGGATGGAGGGAGACAGAAGTGAGCAATGACAGGACAAGAGAGAAGCTGTTACTACAGCCAAGTATTTTCAAGCAGAACTGCTTTTAGATATGTCCACTCACTTTACTTTGAAAGTGTGGCTTGAAAACTTTTACATAAAGCAGCTGCCCTATAATAAAACATAGCTAAACCCATTATGTTTCAACCACTAATCCACAACTATCCCTTAACCAAAAAAAAAATTCACATAATGCGGCAAAGGGCACGAGAACTCGATACAGCACAAATTCTTTGGAATTCTAGAAACATAACAGTCTCCAAAAGTGTTGTAGATAAGAAAAATATTTCTGTTCTCACCTGCTGGTGTTGCTGCATCAAGACAAACTGACTCTCCAGCTGTTCCAGCATAAGTTTCTGTGCTGGATTTAGATTATTTCGGTTTGCACGCAGCTGTTCCAAGTGCTAAAAAAACAGCAGTGTGGTTCATAATCATTAAAATTGCATGGGCTTTTTAATAACTTTCTTGCATAAAATACTAAAAAGTATCCATGAAGACAAGACTTGTAAAGCTGAAAATAATCAAGATTTCTGGTGCAGACTCCAATATCTTTCCACACACTCCCTTGCAAACTAACCTTATTACTAGTTACTAAAATTAAAGAGACTCTGTAAATTATTTGAGTGTATAATTATTACTGCCACACTAAAATTAAGTGTGCTGGTACCATAAAAGAAAACTACATTCAAGTATGTTTATATAGAATTCTTATCATAATTATTTAAATTTTAACACCTTTCTGTATTGCGTTATTCTTTTATTAATACCATTCATCAATAAAATTGATGAATATCAATATAAAGTGAATTAAACCTACAGGTACACATGAAAACTTCTCCTGAAAATGTATTTAAAAAATAAAAAAACCAGAAAGCTGTATGATTTAATTAGCAAGAGCAGTATCTTAAAAGTTACAACATTTATCTTGTTTGCAACAGAAAAATGTAGGTTTCTATTAACAAAAATCGTATCTCTGCACTAATTTTAAAATACCCAACATCCTGCATCATTCTACCAGTAAGTCTGCTTCTGCTAAGTGGTATGACTTAAAAAGCAGACAAAGAGGGTTCATGCCAAAATCCCTGGATTAACAGTACCTTCCATTCTGAATTCCCTCTGGAGGGGAGTGCAATAAATAATACATATATACACATATATATATGCATGTATATGTAACATGCCATATCCATCCAGCCTTTGAGTTGCCAATTTTGAAAGGCCAATTTGAAGATGCAATAAAGGCTTTTTTATTCACTCTCCTCTTGCATCATACATTTTTGGCTTTCCTTTTTATATATGCTGGAACCTCATCAAGCTATTGCCAGCACATCCAGTCTACTGTACTCAAGAGAGGCCTACTGAGGTTCTGCTTGAGGAGGAAGTTGGATCTGGAAAAAGGTGAGACTGAAAAGGGGAAAAAGTAGTAAAATATAAAATAAGCAGAGAGAAATAATGAGAATGCCTGGAGAGAGAGAGAGAGAGAGAGAGAGAGAGAGAGAGAGAATGACGAAGGAAGAACCAAAGGGGTGGGGGGAGGCAGGGGAAAGAGGGAGGGAAAATTATACAGTATAATAAAGCCAATATTGTTCAGATAGAGAAACAGCTGAAGAACTGCATTGGAATTGAGGGGAACATTGCTCAGTTAATTAGAATGCTTTCTGCCTCTGCTCCCTTCTATTTCTCTTTGCATCCAAAGCATGTGCAATACATGGGTAAAATTTTCCAGCAGGGCCTGATTTTCAATATATGGACTTGCTGCTGAAGCTCACTGCATGCCCTAATGAACTGAAGAGACAATGAAACTTCCTGACAAAAAACACCCCCAAAAAAAGGATTTCCAAATTAAAATCTAGCATTTCATGTAATTGTGTTAGGTAACACAAAATACAGAAAAGCAGCAGCAGATTTCATTTGAGTAATTATTTTGCACAATGTGCTTATTTTTAATGCAATTTGATGCAAGAAGCAACCTCAGAGGAAGGGATGATATTTCAACAATACTTCTACACCTCTTTCAACATCCCCCCACATTACAGCAAGTCACAAAACTCACTTTGCACACAAGTGTGACAATTTGCATATCTGTTTTTAAAACATAAGAAAAAAGAGTTACTGTATGTTCTTACTTTATAAATTATAGAATTCTGCTTCTGCTAGAGATAATTTAGTTTACTACTACAACTTATCTCACACAGAGGCCAGAAATATTAGAAGAATTTGAACTATACCCTGGGAATTATTTGGGAAGTATTTTACACTGCATTTCAGCAATGTGAAACTAGAAAATGTCTCAGGTATATTTTCTTAAAAGGAAGAAGGAAAGAAACAAAATATGTAATAGTTTCTGAAGATCTCCCATACGTACCTGTAATTTTTGTGGTGTCAAGCACCAAGAATGAATTTGTTGCTGTACAGGAGGATGTGACACTGTATGGCCACTGCTCCAAACATCTGAAGTATTCTGAGAGAAAATATTACATTAAAATATGTGACTATCAAAGGGTCAACACAATTTCTTTTACTATCTAGATGTTATCTTATTTATGAAAGAACTAGTAATTGTTTCAAGAACAATAATATAAAAGTATATAATAGTAAGAATGTACTAAATTAACCAAGTCTCATTCTACCATTCCCAACAGTATCAGAGTAGTCTGAGGAAAAACTTAATGATACCTAATACCATAAGGAGAAACAAGCAAATCAAATTATGCAATTAACTTAAGTGCATGCTACTTTAAAAACTGAATACTTTATCTACTGTAACACTATTACATGATGATGAAACACTTGAATTCTAAATATAAGCAAAGGCAATAGACAGGATGACATGATTGTCTCCCTCTCAATCATCAGACTACAATTGTACTTCTTCACTGACACAACTACAACTGCAGTACAGTGCCACCAATCTGCACTGTCCTTATACACCTCTGAGCTGAAATCTGATTAAACACACCACTGAAAAATGTTTTTTAAAATTTCTAAAAACATTCCCCACCTTGATGCCAAAGGATTAAAATTTACAGCACAAATTCTGTGCATGCTGCATCATTTCAAAGCATATTTCCATATAATTTTGGTAGGGGGCTCTAGTTCATTGGAATATATACCTTTGTTGGACTAGATGTTCTTTTCCTCTTGGCAGGACTGGTCAGGTCATCTACTTGGCTAGAAGGAATCATGTGTAGTGGCAAGGATTGCTGTGAAATTGGTGTTTGAGTGAGGCCTAGTACAGGTTCAGTATTTGGATGATGAGGTTTACAAGCCTAAGAATCACAGAAGGAAGACAAAAATATGGTTCTATATATTCTTAATGCTTTCCTTTCAATTTTATAATTTTAACAGCCCACATACATTAAAAGGGCCGAGTAGATATTCTGAAGCTGATCTCAATAACTGAAAAATCAGTTTCCATATGGTCATCAATGGAGGAATGTGTACCTTTCACGGGATTATTAAACCACTGCAGCATTTCTATTTAAGATGAAATCTTTTAAAATCATGAAAATCCACAAAGGTTCTAAATTGGTACCCCCATATTTCTCCCACATTATAGGGAGCTCCTTGATCTAATATCCCTCTGCAAATAAATCAAAGGCTTCTTTTAATAAAAGCCAATCCTGTGCTCAATAAAATAAGCTTGACCACTACCGATTGTAAAGAACCCTTAAAGCTGGGCACCTGCAGAACATAACCCAACTTCTCACCTGCTGTGCTGTGTTCATGGCACCCTGCCTGGAGGTAAGCTCTGCGGGGATTGGTAGGCTCCATGCCTCCTCAATACTAGGAAGTAATTTAGTTTTATTCTGTAGACTACCTTGTGGAAGGTTACACAACTGAGCCTAGGAAAAATTATGTAAAAAGCAAATTTAACACAAGCCTACTTTAGTAAGAGCAAGTCCATGAAATCTTCCTAAATGCTGTAGCTAATTATGTTTTAAAGAGAGGATAGATTTAAAATTTTGGGGTTTAGAAAGGTGCTAGGTATAAAGAGGGTAACCAGAATATAAACCTTTGTGAGAATCAGAACAAAGATGACCTCTGGATTCAGAGGTCTCATAATTCCTTTTTTCTGAAATTGCAAACAAGAGTGAAAGATAGTGTGTTGCGTAATCTATATGTTATGAGAACTTAAAAATGTAGACAAATACAAAGAAAAAAAGCAAAATGATGTAAAACAGTATGCTTTGATTAAATGTGCAAAATAAGGTTTATAAGGAATTAAGTTCCACTTAAAAATGAAGAAATAAAATATTACAGGCTATGATATGCTTACAGTACACATGAGAACAGGTTAAACACACCACAAACAACTGCAAGTTAAACTTGTGTGTGACTTCTCCCCTCCCCTCTGCTGTGTGTTTGAAGAGCTTTTCCCCTGCTTAAAACATTAGTTTTACCTGTAAATACTTTATCCGTGCTGCAAGTGCAGAGGTATTACTACAATTTTTGCTCCTAGTTGCATTTAAGTAGCATTTAATGGCATCCTGAGGCTGGTTGCAGGACTCATAAAGTGTGCCTAGGTCCATCCAGGCTGCAGCATGGCCATGGTCCAATTGTACAGCACAGATATAGGCCTGTAAAGCATCCATAGGCTGATTTTGCTGTTGGTACAGCACACTGAATAGAAAAATTAGTGAAGTTGAGAATTAATAACAAAGTCAAGACACAAGCAACTCAAATATACACATCCCTCCCTAACCCTTTAATAAATCTTGGCATTATATAAACTATGGTTATAAGAAGAAATGTACAAAACTTTAATATGCAAAATTCACGTGCATAACATATTCTGTATTTTAAAACAATGAGACAGCAAATATTAATTCATTTTTTAAACTTCAAATCAGACAAGTCTGATAACATGGGTGCATAAATAAAAAAGACTTTGCAGCCCCTCTGAGTTCACAAAACAGTTAAAGAGCTAATATTCTTTATATATATAAGCAAGGAATTATTTCATTGCATAACCCTGTATCATTCTTACCCTATTGAACACCATGTATCTGCACTTGCTTCTGATTTATCAATCGATTGCCTATAAGATACAAAGGCATCCTGAACTTTCCCAATACTTGAATAGCACCTGGGAAAAGAAAGAAAGAACTTTGGTAGTATTTACAGAAGGTAATCACTGAGCATGGCTTACCAAAACTCATCTGATAAATGTTAAGTCATGCAAATACACACTCAACATTTGCTGTTTCTGCATGCCAGGCACAAGCAGACTCAAACATTTCAACATGTATTACTAATTATTTATTTAAGCACCCCAAAATTACTCAAACCCTGGATTACTACATTTGCAAGGAAAACAGTCATCCCACATTTGATAGACTTGCATTTCTTTCACTTGTGATACCTTATCAGGCAATAAAAACAGTATTTATCTACAGAGAGCATTACAGTGGAACAATTAAGTTACCTATTTCATCAAACAAATGGTTATAAAACTTAATGTTCTACAAAACAGAATTATTGAGAGATACTGACCAACTCAACTAGGATGGTCTCTGACTGCCTGGGAGGCTTATGTGCATTTCTTGCATCTCAATCACATTTAAGTAACAAACAAACCAGTTACTTGTACTGCAAATTTTGTAAAAGGTTGTGAGATTCTGTAGTTTTTTATATGTTTTACTTTAATTCCTCATGCACAAATTCAAAGGTATTCTGGCACTAAAGAGAACTACAATTATACCACAGGGAGCAATACCTACAGTTCTAAAATTAAAAGCTCCGAATAAAATCAAGATCAAATATCCATCTATATATATTTACTAGTTTAATCAACAATAACTGTGTCCTGTACTGTTTGCAACAGCTTTCCCTGTTGGAAAAAGAACTGACAACTTTCAAAACACCTAAATAACAGCAGAAAATTTATTCTAGTAAATAGTAAAAAACAAGCAGAACAGTACAGGCAAAGGTTTGTCAAACATGCTACATACAGTCGAATTTCAAGTATTTTTGAAGCTCACTAGGAAAAGAATAAAATAAAATACTGCTTTACTTTGCCTAAAATCATCCATTAATTCTGAATACAATGTTTCAGATTGTTTTAATGATAATCTAACCCAATGTCTAACAGACATGTTCCACTCTTCCTGTGTATCACACACATAAAACCTCTCATTAGGGTAGCACTAACATTAGGCCCTCACAAAATTTTGGCAGATGGAGTTTTTCCAGTGGGAGAGAAGGGAGGTGGTGATGTATTTTGAAAGACAGCTTTAACCAACTTATTATCTGATTTGGACAATCAACAGAGGAAGGAATAGCACAAGGGAATACATGAAAAGTGAATGCACAACCCTATAACCCTGTTCTCCTCCTGCCAGAGTGCAGACTGGAAAAATGGGGCACAGAAACATTTTTGCTCTAGTCCTCCTTGTAAAGCAAAACAGGTGCTCCCACAAAATTTTCCACCCCATTTTCTGAATTCTCCCCCTTGTCTGCAGGGTCCTAGGCTTCACCCTGACCACCTGAGAGCAGAGCACAGCACATGTGGAGGAACTCCAGCTCTGTCCCCTGCCTGAGAACTCAAGGCAGGAGGTGCACAAGGCACCTAGAATGGGACTACTGAAGAAAAAACAGGATTTCAGCCCAGTGGAAGACAAGATATACAAGATGGTCCCTGGCTCATTTTCCTTTTTCCCTCCACGTTTGCCCTGCCCCTCTGCCCCACACACTCAGTGCTGGCTGGAGATCACTGTCTCACAGGAACAGCTGGAGAAATATTAGCATAAAAAAATCAAAAATAAGTTCCAGCTGTATGTGACCAGAATCTTCAAGAATGTCAGCTGGAAGACACTGAGGTTAGGATACTAATTTTATTTTTGCCTCATTCTTTTTAAATGCATTCCTCAACAGAACGGATGTGTTCACATATGGACTTGAATTGCACTCAAAGCTTTCTCCAAAACCTGAGTATTTCAACAGTTACTGCTGGCTTAAGTGAAGAACTCAATTTTCTTAAAAAGGAAACCACAAAACCTCATCAAATTTGTATGATTTACATCTGTGAATGCTATTTTTCAATTAAAATATATTGTCAAAGCTTACAAAATTAATTGAACACTTAAATAGATATTAGAATGGATCAGTCTGAGCTATACATTGCTGTGTATGCCCTTTAAAAAAGGATGTCTGCCTAGGAAAATATTTGCATTTCAGTGCAAAAACTGAGATCAGAAGGGAGATTCTGAGAAAATAGAGAGAAAGAATTATGAAAAAGGTATGAAGAAAAGTAACAACATTCACAGGGGATTTATGAAAAAGAGGGAGAGAAACAGGCAAAACCAGGCTGGATATATTCAGATTACTGTAAATGTGTAGACTGAATAATAACTACAAAAAAAGCAGAGCCACTTGGGTAACATACTTCAACTTCTAATCTTTATCCACCCCAAATCTTTTAGCACTTTGTCTTTTCATACACTTCCCAGAAAACTTAAGACTTCAGTAGATATATACATACTTTGCCTTCATTTTTCCTGACAGAATTAATAAGAAAAACTATGTAAGATACTCACAATAATGAGTATCCCCAAAAAAATTTACGAATATATTTACTGTGTCCATAAAGTATTTTCTCACCTTCCAAGGAAATACCAGGATTGACCAGAATTTGGATCTGCTTCTAGAGATTTCTGGAGATACTGTATAGCATAGCTTTCCTTGGTTGCCTTGTCTCCAAGCTGATCCACGGTGTGATGCATCCAGCCTACAAAAACAATCCACAAATTGGAGGAGTGAAATTCCCCAAGACCATTTAATACTCCTGCACTGCAGGACTTTGTAGCATTAGTGTCTCTTCAAAAATAAGAATATCAAGCAATAAAACCACTTATACATACACTACAAAGTTTTAAAAACTTTTAAAGTTCTATACTAAAATTACAGGACAAAAAAGACCCAAAGTTAAAATTACTTTTAAGTAGTTTTAAAGCACTTTTTTTTTTGTTTCAATCATTTTCTAAGAGATTAGGAGCACAATTATGAACTGCTCAAAATTCTGCTATAAAAGTGAGTGTTAACTCTTTCCTCCTCTAAACACAGATACCTTCCCAGACATTGTGAAAAATGCCACCATTCTCCTTGTCACAGACAGCAATTATGTTTTTTACACATACATACATACATTCATATATATAACGTGTACATCTACATATTACATTCTTTACTCTTTTTCTTTTAAATCCTTTTATTTGTCCCACATCTACATTTGGACTAAGAAATTTTGCATCTCCACTTGCATCTTTCTTACATTGTCATTTCCTCCTCATTAATAGAATGTACTTTCCATTCACCTTGACAAATGCCATCACCTCTCATCTACATAACAAATTTATCTAACCACACGACATACTCTTTCAAATGCCTTTTCTTCTTTCATTGCATTAGACAAATTATGCATCCCCACTTTAAAGGCCTCCCACAACCCATCCTCCCCAATGGTATTTTACATGCTATTAAAACCCATCTCTGCTCTAGCACTGATGCAAGGCTTGGTTACCACTTCAAACAAAGCATCTTCATCACCTTCTCCAGCTGCTCCTCATCTGCCTCTATGCTCAGATGGAATTCTTTCCAGCAGCCACAAAACCATCTCACTGCTGCTCATACAAGGAGTACAAACAAGGAAATCTTTTGTGGCCAGCAGCTGGCTTGCTGAAATCACTGCATACCACATGCTCAGCAAGGTCTTGCTGTCTGCTCAAAAGCCATGTATTTGTCTTAACAGGCCACTGCTTTTCAGAAAACATTTGTAAAATGTAAAATGTGACAAAAGACTGTCCCTGTCACACCCATAAGCAGCCCCTTGTGGAACATAATGACACTGATATCATGAACTACCCAAGGTTTGTATAAAGTTCTGGTTAATGACAGAGTTGAGCACACACCTGAACTGCCTGTCCATTTAAAACCTCTGAGAGCTAAACTTTCAGCACTCTAAATCTGTGCTTTTTGATGAAGTCTAACTACACAGCCAGGCAAGACTGAGAACTTAACTGATGAGTATTTGCAGGCTCACCTCACTCTCTGTAATTACACTTTCCTTTATTATTTTTATTCTACCTGTTCTACACTGCTCGTTTTTTTATTTCATGGGCTCTCACTTGTTAACAGACACCACACTTCTGCAAATGGAATGCAAACTTCCAAACTTTAACAAATGCAGTTGAAAACAAAATCACAGCTACTGAAGAACATTTTCCTGAGTTGGTCTAAGAAATATCACTTGAAAATTGTGGTCACAAGCAGAAGTTTGAATATTTCATGGACTGCACGAAATGTCAGGTAAGGTGTCAAGTGGTCACAGTGCTAAAAAAAGTACTTTATCTTGACTGAAAATCAATCAGGTAAAAAAATCTACCAACTGAGAAAAAAAAAAAAAAAAAAAAGAAGGCAAAAAACCCCAGGGATTTTTGCAGTCATATAACACAATTTTGGGTCATCACATTAATAAACAAGCTATGATTTTGATTCAAATCCCAAGCCTCTAAAATTCTTCAGCATACAGAAAATGCTCATGCTTTAAGAAAAAAAAGGTTTCTCTGAGGTTAGTTATTGGAATTCACCTGAGTAACAGTACATTAAGGATATATGTTCCAGACAAAGCCTGAGATAAAGATAACAGTTCAGGGATTATGAACAAGGGTAAAAGAAGACATTAAACAATTTCCACTATCTTTAGAAATGTTGTGTGCCTGTTTTCTGTTTCATCAGGACCCTGCTGGATTGAAAGATAACATGTTGTATCTTTGTGAGATCTTTACTGAGGTTCACTGATAAAAAAAAAAGAGTCTATTTCTAGATGACACAAATGAGAACCAGCAATCCCTATCTGGTTTCTCTACTGAAACAAGGGTTGCTTCCCAATTTTATCTTCCTGCACAGGGAGTTGAAAAAGGCAGAAAGTAAGAAAGGGAGAGCAAACAGAAGTGTAGACTAGATAGCACAGGAAGAGGAAACTGGATCTGTTCTTGAGCATAAAATGAAGAATGCACATAAAGAAGGTGAGGAAAACCCCTAAGGTGTGCAGTTTCCCATTTGCAAGACCTATCTCCAATTCTCAACCAGCATAACCACTATTTTTCCACTGCTGGGACACTCTTAATATGATAAACCAAACCACAGACCTTGTCCATACTTCACAAATATTCCATGTTCTTTTGCAGATCTGCAATCTCTTTCAAAACAAATTTGGAACAAATCCATCTGAAGTGCTAGCCTAGCTCATGAGTCTTTTTTTCATGCTTATCAATCATTCTCACACTTGAATTGGTGGCAATCACTTTTTCTTTAGTAAATGTGAGTGTCTCTGAAGACATGAACTTCTTCCCCATTTCAGCACCTCAGATGCCTCATCCCATTACACAGACACCATCAAGGAATGCCCCTAGCCAAAATTCTCTGGGAGAGCACTTTGGGAACTCTAAGCAGATGCTTATATTGTTCTTACTCTTACTTATGCAACAGCTGTAACAACTGTAAAAAGCATATTGGGACAGATTTGATCTTCAGTCTTATTAATTTAATGTCATTTTGGGAAAAGTGGTGAAAAGAATTGTCTGGAAAGCAAATGAAGGAAAGGAAGGAACAAACTGCTCTTATCCACCTGTACAGATCTTACTGTGATGTCTACCTGAACTAGTCAGCATTCATCAGCTCAAGTAGGTATGTGTTTATCTGGGAATCACAGGGCTCTCCTCCACAGTCACAGCTCTGGAAACCAGCAACAGGAGCAAAGATTTTGGTAGTTCTCTCACAAGATATCTGAACTTGCTTAAATTCCAATCTGGCTCAATAAACATTAAGTAGCAAAGGAAAATAAACAAAAGCTATTTTCAAACTGATTTTTTCTGTCAAAGTGAAAAAAAAAAAAATAGTTCAATATAGAAAAACAAATATGCTTTGACTGGGTTTTGCAAGTAGCATTCTGGCAGATGGCAGGTATTTTCTATTATTTTTTCTAAGCAGCAGTGCACCACCCGGACTGTGCTTCCTGAGGAGGTGTTTTTATTACCAGCTGCTAAAGACTAAATCTGTGATAAACACCAGACTCTGGCAAATACCACTGTTAACAGAGAAGAGCAAAGGAAAAGGCATTATTCCTTCAATGTTCCAGTTAAGACCACTCTATCCCTTTCCCCACATAGAAGCCACCCACACAACAAAACTGGGTGACCTATGCTGATTGAATAAAGAGAGTTAATCCAGTTTTCAGACAGCAGACAATTCTCAAAGTCACTGCTCTTACTGCTAGCAGAGAGACCTGTGGCAGGATTTTATGAATACAACCATGTGCCTTTGCTTCTATTGTGGCAACACACACCAAACAGAGATGAAAAAGAGTTGGTCAGCTCTTTTGAGAAGCCTGTCTTCCACTGATCAGATGCACAGCCTTTCTGGATGAAACTGCTGACAATTTACACTAGGTGACATAATACCAAGCTAAAAAAAAAAAACAAAAAAACCAAAGGGCTTACTGAGATGTAAGCAACACTGCCCCGTGACAGCAAAAAGAGCAACACCCAGAGTCCTGCAGCAAACTCCTCCAGCAGTTTCACTTGTGATTTCACTGAGATGACTCAAAATTAGCCCACTGATTTTGACATTTTGTCACAGAGCACTAATCAACCCACTCCAAATCCACACACAACCTGCATCACAGAAAAAGAATGCACTCTGGCCATAACTTAATGCCAGTTACAAATCTGAGTTAAATGACCACTATGTAAAAAGGGAAAAAAAATAAAAATGGGCATAAGCAGGCTAAATTAATATTTAGAATAATAAATTAGATGAAGAACATGGAGAAGGTGAATGAAGAAGCTCTGTACTGTGTTGAACAATTTTAACAAAATATTCTGGAAATACTTTTATATGCTATAGAGGACAAAAGCATTTTATTCTACCCATTTTTTAGAAATTTTTGTCTAAAAATTATTTATCAGCTTTCTGTAACATGAAAAATGACAATTAAAAAAATAATTCCTTTTCACTTTTTATGTGGTTTTTTTTTTTAATGGACCCTTATGATAAATAAACCTTTTAGTTACAGAAGCTGGTTTTCATTACATAGCATAAAGAAAGAAAAGGTAAATTTTTCAGTTGCCGTGTTCTTCTGGTCTGACACAGAGTATTGAGGTTTACTGCATTTTGCCTGGCAATTTTCAAGGGACATTAACAGAGGCAGAACAGAGAACACAGAATTCCAACTGCTACCCTCTTTCTCTGAAAGACCATCCTCTCACTGCCCAAAATCTAACACACAAGAGCTTTTTAATTTTGTAAGTTTAACAAAAATATTTTCCTCCTCTCTTATTTGCTTGATTATCTACTGCTACATGTTCTATCTGGGTGAAAATCTCACGTACCATGTGCAGTGTATCTAAGACTCACTTTGGAAACGGAGCCTTTAAAAACACTGCTGAAGGCAAAGATGGCAAAAACGAAAGACAGAGGAAAACAGAAGTCAATTTTACATACCTAACTGCTGTAAGACAGTTGCTTTTACTTGTGCAGGAAGGTTTTCGATCTGCAAAAGCTGTTCATAAGCTTCCTTTGCAGAGTGATACTTTCTCTGCAAAAGGAAAAAAGTAAATGCATTAATCATAGAGCTTACAACAGATCACCAATAGCAACGATTTCACAGCACTGACAGCACACAAACACATTGACAAAAATTCTAGATTTTTTTTTTTGCATACAGTGCATATGAAAGCTTTAATGAGTGATGTATATATAGGGTAAGAGAATAACTTCCATAAATATAGTATTTAATAGAAACTGGTTACTTAAAATAATTGAGGGAAATTTGCAAACTATTTAATTTTGTCAACTCTTCATACATGCATTATGCTTCTTATACTACAATGAATATTCTGCTTTTAAGAGGAATACTTGAATGTTAATCTACATCTGAGAAAACCCCACACAAATTCCTCCCAGGAAATTTGTGACAAAGATTATCAGTAATTGGTGGCTGGTATAATTTTGCCTCTTTCCTTCCCTTGGTATATTTGAACTGCCTATTTCAAGGTATTTGTTATCCTGGTAAGAGTCTGACCACATATAGAATTAAAAGGTTTATGCCTAGATAATGAAGGTGGCAAAATCTTATTATGTGCTGTGTAGTTTAGGTGTGCCTAGAGTCTGGAAACATTCAATTTTCAATTCCCTACAGAAACAGGTGGTAGAGAAAACACATTTCCAGGTTAGGACTGGGTGCTTTATTGACTTCTGTGAACTGTATGAGCTGTTTTGTGTATATTAAAGGTTAAGACTTCTAAATAATTATTTGATGAATTATTTGGTAATAATGTCAGCATTTATCTTTGCATTCCCTAACAGTAGTTGCTTAAAAGTAAATGTATTTTAAATGCTCAACTATTCTGTGCCTCCTCTTCCCCAAATATGCTTTTAGATAATTCAACATTAGACTTCATTCTGGCAAACAGATGAAGAGTACATTAAAATAAATGGGGCCACCTAAATGCAAATGACTGTGGTTTGATTACACTTGTTTTAAGCAAGGAGTACACAGTAATCAGTATTGGTGTTTTGAAGGGACAACTGGGAAGAAAGCTCTAAACAATTAAATACCTACTAGAATTTAAAAATGTTATCAAGTTCTTGAAATCTCAAAATCACAAATGACAACTGATGATTTAAAAACCTTATTCTAGTCAGGAAGAAAAATTAAAGCAGCAATTACATACTTTCAAATGGAACAAGGGGAAGTTGGTAGAAAAGATTTTTAATTGGTGTTCATGAAATGCAGACAACTGGTAAGAAAACAAATAATAAAAATAAATAAAATATTCATGTTCAGCAAAAGAAAAACAATCAGGAAAATATTTTAAATTTAGCACTGGTAACAAAATTTGTAGTTTATGACTATGAATGTTGAGCAAATGAAGGGAAGTTCACTGTAGAGCATGACAGAAGAGGCAGCAATCCAGATGTCAAATTAGGTAAATATTAGTGCCTAATAGTCACATTTTGAAAAATATGTTTAGAGGCTCAGGGGGTTCCAGAATGGCCTTTTAAAATAGAGCATGTTTTCCAGACCTAGAGTATTTTTTACTTTTGTTATTTGTCGTTGCATTTACTGTTTATAAATCTGATTACCTATAAGCCTAACAAAATCTGTCACAATGTTTACATTTGGTTTTATTTCATCAAATCAGAATGGTTTGGGTTGGAAAGTACCTAAAAGATCATTCTAATTCCAGCCTCCTGCCATGGGCAGAGACACCTTTCACCAGATGAGGTGGCTCAGAGCTCTGTCTGAGCTGGCCACAGACAATTCCAGGGACAGAGCATCCACAGCTTCTCTGGGCAACCTGTCCAGGGCCTCACCACCCTCACAGGGAAGAACTTTATGTCTCTATGCTAATTCCAAAGTCCTTGATGTTTGGCTGGATCATGAATGGTCTTAGACATGGAAAAGGGGAGGAGAGCCCAATCCAGCATCTTTCTTTAGACACTGTACAAGCCATCTCACTTCCAGAGGTGAAATATTAGAAACCAGCATTGAACACCATAAAAACCACTGGTAATTCTCATCAGCACCAGGCCTGTCTCTTGTCCACAGCCTGGCAATCCACCATTTTAAAGTGCAGAATTGTGGTACTTAATTAAGGAATTTTTCATTAATATTAATAAAGAGAGTAGATAATTTTTAAGCATATGGAGGGGTTCACTCTTTCACTGTGTCCTGTAAAAGAAACCAAGCAACCAGCCTGTCTCCAAAACCTCTCCAATTGTATCAGAGATAATATCCATAGGAAGCCAGGACTCTTTTGGTTGTCAAATTCCAGAAAGCAAGATACCCTTCCCAACCAGAACTGTGAGACAAACCAAGCCTAAGAGCAGAATGAACTGAAAATTTTAGCTCTGACTTGCATGAAAACTGAGTTCCTGCTGCCTATAACTGTCAGCCAGAAAGCACAGCCTAAGCACAGCTACCACTGGTCTCACACTTACACAGGACACCTGGCAGGGTGACCTGGGCTGTTTAACTTCTTTCTGATCTGCTGGACTAAAACAGAACTGATGTGCTGAATGGAATCTGGATGGTAGCCAAATAAGAACCACAACAATCCACCATTGCTTAATGGTGTGTTGGGATGGGAGATTTCTGTCCTGTCATATGACTTTGCACCAAAAGCATTCAAAAGAAAAATATTCTATTTATCAGATTTGTATCTTTGATTTATGTAGAAATACTTCAGGCCATTTTTCAATGTGCCATAAAAAGACAGCACGTACATTCTAACTAACTGAAAATATACTTTATGTCTGTCATCCATTTCATTTACAACAGGTTTTGTTTTCATGTCACATCCCTTCCTCAGTCATATGATACCTATAAAATGTGGTAAAGGGGCACAACATCTACATAATGTAACCAGTCAGTCAAATCTCAAATATACCATAGATATCTCAGTAGCCACTTGGTTTCAATTTATTTATATTCTGGAAGCTCAGGAAGTGTTCTGTAATTTCCCAAAAGATTCACCTGAAAAGCTCTGTGGTAGGATTTGACACAGAATTAGTAACACAGCTTTATTTGCTGTTGACTGTAGATCCCTATTGCCACATGCATCAATTTAATTTGAAAATTTAAAAACTTTAAAAATTGCACTTAAATTTGAAAATTTCATGCCAAATATACCACATATACTTTAAAGGCACATGGGCAACTGGTTGGAATTGATTCTGTGTGAGTATATGAGAAATAATATTTATATATATATATATATATATATATATATATATATGAATTGAGAAACTTCATATTTTTAAATCTACATATAACCTTTTAAATATAAATAAAATCTGAAAAAACAATTTTCCTGAAAGTTTTATTTTGGCATTTGTTTTTTGAAATCAAATTGGGACATCAGTCAATATATGTTATTAAGATAGCTATTCCATTTTATAGCACAACACTCCACACAAACAATATTTTTGATTTAGCTTCTTGAGTGAGTCAAGACTTTAGTCTAACTTTACTAGAACATCTATAACTGAATTCCACAGACTGATTACATCACACAGTTTGAAACTCAACCACACTTTATGAAAATGAGCTTAAAGCTTACCTGGATTTCATATAAGTGGGCAATGTGAAACTGAACTGTAAGAGTGGAAAAATCAAAATTATTAGTTTTAATAAACAACAGCAATTACAGTGTTTTGAAGAGAGGGATAAACAAGTTTCAAATTTATCAATGCAAACCCAAGACAAATTATGTTTTGAAGATACCAAAAGAATATTTTTTTACATTGATATTTTACACTTAATATACCAAACCTGACAGAAAATGAGTATCCTAATAAAGCACAAAAACTGAAAACAGATACTGAGAAAAGCATCCCATGGAGTTTATTTGTATTCTGAAACAGAGAGTCCATTAACCTTTCAGTACACTCAGCAATAAAATCTCTTGAAGCTGAGGTAAGAGAACACAGGTAATATTTTCTGTACATAACCAAGCTAGAAATAAACATTTTCATTTAGCTGCCAAGAAACAGACTAGCTGAGTTCCAGAACATTATGTTACACGCTGCTAGTTTTATAAGGGATCTTAAAAATAGGTGTTTTTTACTCCTTTTTAGGAATTGCCTTTCTCTTGTTAAACTGAATCAGAAGTATTAACCACAGGTAATAGTCTGATTGTTACTGTTAAGCATTTTCAATTCCTCCTACAAATTGTCCAGAATGCCATAATACTAACAGCAGCCTGTGCAGGCAAGAAGATTGCTGGCTGGAGAAAGAAAAATGGAAGTTGTTGAAGAGTAAATGCAGAGGGAAAATTACCCTTATGCTGCTCAAATCATGACAGAAAAGACCTGAGAACTGCTAACCTGGACTATCCATGGATTGGTAGATAGCTAAAGCTAATTGAGATGAATGCCATCCTCATTCTGCTTTGATGAGGAAAGAAAAGTTCCTTTGAGACAGACTTTGCTCTGTGTTCATGAGGATTACAAGTAAGAAAATACCTGTGTCTGAGCCAAGCTCAATTTATTTCAATTACACAGATTTCACTCCCTTGAAGCTACAGAATAATGTGACACCAAATTACCATACATACAGGTAATATGGAATTCAGGGTTTCATGCTGGGTCATAGAGGAGGGAAAAAAATCTCCCTTTGTGCACTGCTTTGTCCTCCACTATAAAGAAGAAAGCTGAGTGCACTTTGGAAACCAGGTCAGAATGAAATGCATCATCTAAAATTTTAATAAACTTTTTGTGTTCCTTGCTAAAGAGGACATAACACACCCATTATGTTCACTGCATCATCAAACTTCACTTTGTACTGATGAAAGAAAAGCTCTGCTTTTGTTTCAGGAGTTCATTACCTAAAAAAACCTCCCTGTATTTTTTTCCCTCCTAACAAAACCCCTTCAGTGTGAAGCACCAAAATGAAGCGATGCCTTGGAGGGGAAAGGAAAATTAAAGGTGTCAGATTAGAGACTGCCTAAATAGGAAGAAGAGATGCTTAGTACTCTAACATTTCTGCTGGGAACACACTCAGTGTAATGCTGCTACTCACCCAGCCCTTAGAAATGCAAAGGGGAGGATTAAATGGAGCATTCAGTGAGGGTACTCAGCACCCTGGGGCAGGGGGTTCAGTTCTCCTTCCCAGAACAGCACCTCTGACCAAGCACCTCTTCACCCTCATCCCTTGGGTTTATCAGGCACTGAAGCCTCTAAATGGGGCTAACCCTCTACACAAATCTGGGGGCAGAGGACACTGGAGGGGAAGGGTTAGGAAAATCTTACAGAAATTCAGAGATTTAGTGAGAACTGATAAAGTTAGTGAAAAAGAATATGAAAAAACAAAAAAAGACAATAAAGAATCACATGTCTGCTAGAAAAGCAATAAAAGCCTATTGACTCAGGGAGAATTCTGCAAATTTTTACAAAATTATCTGTGCCTGCTCCTGATAAATGGCAAAGCTTTGAAGATGGCCTTGAAGCACAGCTGGCTCCTTGGTACAGCCAGTGGTTTCAGTCATGTGAACAGACTCCCTTTCACTACCTTGCTGATACAATATTCACAGTTCCATCCAGTTTTTAAAGAAATGCTTTTAAATATTTTATCCAATGTCTCTGAAGTGAGACTTGAGAGGTAACTTAAGCTCAACATGAAGGTACCTTAAAAACTAAAGGAATAATTTTGTTCACAACTCTCAGCCTTTTAATTCTTACAGAATCCAAAACACAAAGAAACACACGTTTATTCTTGTATACAATTCCACTAACTATGGGTAAGTTACTGCAGGACACTGTTACAGCCTACAGTACACTCTGCCAGTGATAGATCCCACTGCACTAAAGATTAACATGTTCAAATACAGACTAATATACAGTTGACATAAAAAATTAAAAAAAAATCAAATGTGTGGTTTCAATTCTTATTTCTACAGGAAGATTGATGCTGAATTTTGGATCTATAAATTTAACTGGCATGAAAATAATCACTGAAAATTTATAGATTATCAAGACGATGCAAAGTTTTAAGTAATTGCTATTAAATGTCTGCCACATCACAAGCACCAAGTTTATAAATAAATAAAAAGCAGTCAAGTAATAAATTTCCTCCAGAACTCATGTCTTCAGAGTAATGAATAAGCTAAGTCTCAATTTTTACTTATTCCATTTACTAAAATAATCCACAATTCCACTGGAACATCTGTCTCTACTGAGAGAAGGAGACATGTTTTGTAGTGTCCTTCTCTCAGCACCAATTCTTCTGATTTTGAAGATCTGGTTCATTAAAAATTCACACAGTTGTGAGCATTAAGACTTCAAAGAAATCCCCAATAAAATAAATACTTATTGGTTACTTACTTTCAGCGTTAGACAAAGTGCAGGGATTGCAGTCAATCAAAGCTAACTGAAAATGCTGGAAAGAAAAAAGAATTATTTGCTTTTCAAATAAAGTAGTACTAGCACTTGGGCAAACTACTAAATCAATTTTGTACTTGAAAATCAATACCATATTTTACCATGTGTCTTAAAAAATATATATTTCAATTTACTAGAGGAAAGTAATTTTTTTTTATTGCAAACATTTCAATGCTTCTAGTAATGTAAGACGGCAACACATCTTCACAAAACAACTGGGGTTGCATCTGAAAGGATGAAGGCATCAAAATGAATGGTCAAAATTGGAATATCAAGTTTTTATACACACAGCTGGGACTACAGACACACCAGCTCACAGCTTCATGCACTCAATCTATCTAGAAAAACAGAACACTCTCCCTACAAACTGAATTATCTTTAGTTTTAAAAAAATTGAACTCTTGTCAAAAAAGCATTTAATACATTAAAATATTAAGTTCATAAGTTCTCACAAAGTTTGTTTAATTTTAATCACTGTTCTTCAAGGAATATAAAAACTACATTCTAGGTGCTAAGCTAAGTTTTTCACTCATCTATAAAGGAGGTCACAAAAGCAGAGCAATGAACTCTGTCTGTAAGTGTCACTGATCACTATTTAGTTTGAGACACAGGTGTATAAAAATTAATGGAAGAGGCACAGAAACTCCAGTGCCTGAGCATTTAAGAAAATCCCTAGATGGTGTGACATTTCCACTGATGCACTAGTTCAACAGAGAATAAGGCCTAGGAATATAGGAGTCTAAGAGTTACTCTATGAAATACTACTGTTAATAAATACAGTTATTTACAAAATTCAGTGTGAGGTGATTTCTAATACACCAAAAATGACTGATGCTTTAGTATACTTTACTTTCTATCATAAAAATTATAATTTATATCAAAATATTCAGGATGCCAAACTAGGTGGCACTGGAAGCCTACTGCTGTAGCTGGGAAGAAAGTCTGTATCAATGGATATGTGCAATACACTTTCAGTGTTGTTGTACTCAGAGCTATTAGATGCTACTTAACTTTCCTTATGGTCATAATAACTCCTTGAGTACAGAATGTCCATACAAAACACATCTCTAAGATGGGTAAGATTTTATCAGAGCATTACAAAAAATCCTAATTTTAATAGGGACAAAAAAATTGAAAATTAATGTATTATCCATAACAAGACATAAGAATGCTGACACTTCCATAAGCTCTAACATAAACTGATGCAGCTTCCTCCTCACCCACTTTATCAACATCATTTGTAACACATAACAGCATTTAAAAAATGAACCAAACTCAAGTAACACAAATTCATTATTTATAACAAACACTTTAGTAATATCCCCCCAGAAGAGAACACAAAAACCAAAGGATTCACATTGTAAAGTAACTTTTTAACCTTAACACAAGCATTAAGTAATAGCTTCAAAATATTAAATATTAGGTTATTTCTCTGCTGTGTCTGTCCCTTTCCCTACTGCTCAGCAGGCAGACAACTTACAGTCTCCCCTCACTTACATTGCAATGCAGGTTGAGTGCCTCAGAGACATCCTTTAGTCTGTTACCATAGTGATTCGACTAACCAGACAACTTAAAAAAAAAAAACTAAATAAAAATAAAATGCTCTATCTTAAATTGCATTTTGCCTGCCAAAAGAAAAAAAAAAAAAAAAAAGGCTCTGGCCTGTACAATTGAGTGTTACCAATCTAAAAGGTACAAAATCCTTCCTGTACAGATATGTCATCGTGCACCGTCACTTACAATTATTATGGAAAGATAAAGCAGAATGGAACAGATTTGCTCTCACCTAGCATTGCTATTATAAAAAATAAGCAGATCTAAAGAAAAAAGACTGACAACTGTTCTGTA
This sequence comes from Oenanthe melanoleuca, assembly GCF_029582105.1. Lineage (NCBI taxonomy): Eukaryota > Metazoa > Chordata > Aves > Passeriformes > Muscicapidae > Oenanthe > Oenanthe melanoleuca. The sequence goes on along the minus strand of NC_079333.1, from coordinate 105,788,223 downwards.
GCAGCTCTTCTGAAGGGTTACTGCAGTGAGACTCACTGAGCAAAAGCAGGCAACCATGCAAGAGTATCTAACCATTTTAATATGTAAGTATGCCAATAGTATCAAGTACTATACAGTAAAAAACAGAAGAAATAGTCTCAGCAATGCCTCCTAAAAAATAAATATTCACTGCTACAGTAGTCAACTTCTGAAATTGAAAAATTCACATTATGAAAATTTTCTCAGTGTGGTAAATATACTTGCACTGTTCACTAATCTACAAACGGTAAAGAAATTGATAAACCAAAGCCAGTAACTACAGAAAAACACACCATTTACACTAGACAGTTATCACAATTAAAAGCAATACACAGAAACCCCAGAACCTTTCCAACCTCTAAAATGCACACACACGAGCAAACCTACACCTCTTGCCGGATAAATAATACATAGCTCCCCATTAAGTACTCAAAATCAGACAAAAAAAACCCCCATGCACAAATTCTAACACATCAACCTTGTCAGCCAAATGCAGATCCACTAATCACAATTACCAGCACCAAAAAATTAAAGAAATAGTAATAATTTCCAACTTCCATTTCTGCAACCAACAGCAGCGGCTGGCAAACATCTGCACCCCTCTCAAATATTGCAGCACTGAGCTGGCTACTGCTGTGTGGAATAGTTGTTATGCAGGAGAGGCCGCTGCAGCTCAGAGACGACACACAATACCTCAAGGCAGACAGCAGTCTATAGAAATTCAAATCCCCAGTAAGAGGATTTACCTAGAAGGCAGTGTTCTGAATGTTAAAAACTAACAGGCTCTTCTCAAGGGCTGCCACAATCATAGAATCGTTTAGGTTAGAAAGGACCTTTAAGATCAGCCAAGCCCTAAATCACCCTGATTTGTAGCCATCTGTAATTGCAGAGTTATCTACAGCCCATTCCATCCCCTCTGGAGTCCTTGACTTGCCTCTGATGGTGGAAACAATTCCGAAGATAACCTTTCCAAGGATGAGAGGTACAGTGGATTCCATAGAAAGAACTGATGAAAGCACTAGGTCTGGCAGTAAAGTAACAGTAAGGTGACACTGATTTAGGTAACTTAACATGCTTTCTCTCACAGAATTAACACCGACTCTTTACAATGTAACAGGCAAGTAAAGGTTTTGTTGTTTCTTTAATCAATAAATGACAAAAGCAAAACGAACCCTTTTCTGTTCAGTGAAAGATTTTCAGTACTGTCTCTGTTTACATCCAAACCTGAGACCTCAAGTAGTGATTCTACTCCCTCCTCCTTTCCAGGGTGACATCAGCAAGTTTAATAGCTCTCGGCTCTGCATTTACTCAGCAAGCAAGGCAAGCCATCATCTGAAACCTGACAATCCTCACCGACTTACCATGAAGGAAAGCTCCATCATGACTCAGTAAAATTCTGTCAGGAGATGGCTTTTTCTGCCTGTGTGACCTAGGTGTGATGCCCGTGCTGCTCAGAGCAGCTTTTGTTCAGATAAGTAGGACACGGGGAGCCTTGTGTAACCAGCCGGGGCAGAGTGCCAAGCCTCCATTTGCCAGGCATCTCTGGGACCAGGGGACAGGGTCAGGAGAGGACACGCTCCATGTGCCGCTACAGCAGCTCGTCCTGCAGCTCCCCACTGCCTTCTGAGCTCACAACACATTCAGCTTGCGAGAGAAAGGTTTGTGTAGTGTAAACACTCGGGTGCTTTTGTCCAAAATTCAAAAAAAGTCAACTTAGAGACAGGGGGAAAAAAAACAAACCTGCTGGAGGACAGAAGGAACAAAGGCCACATACACATATACACTGAATAGCAGCAGTGCACTCTGAAAAATCTCTTGTTCTGACAAGCTCTAAGAGAAAAATTATTTTTAAACAGAAAAAACATACAAGCTGCATTTCTGCAAGCCAAAAAAAGGCCGCATCTGAATTTACTGATCAATATCTCACATAGTGATTTTCAAAAAGCTATCTCAACACTCTCATTTGCCTCTACCTTTTATACATTATTTTATTCTGCAACATCAGAATTCAGCTATTCCTGTGCTAACAGCCTGAAAGATTGACTGCCAGCAGGCACCGAAAGCCACAGGCAAACTGGGGGATGCTGCCTCTGCTGCAGCAGCAGCACGGCCATGAAGCTGATCCGCCCAAGCTGGAGCTGGGCTCGCTCCAGGGCTCAGCCTCCAGCCCAGAGCTGCCCAGGCTCACAGACAGCACAGCTCAGTCCTTGCTGGCAGCCTGTGCCTGCACTCCAGTATTTCCGAATGCCAACCCTGCAGTCATGGCTACACCTCACAGAACTGCATCTGTCTGGATGGAGGTGCCTCTTAAGGAGAAGGTCCATGAATGAAGCACACCAGAACCAGAGAATATCCTGAGCTGGAAAGGACCCACAGGGATTGCTGAGTCCAACTGCTGGCCCAGCACCATCCCCAGGAGTCACACCATGTGCCCAAGAGCACTGACCAAATGTCCCTTGAGCTCTGCCAGGCTGATGCTGTGACCCCTGTCCTGGGGAGCCTGTTCAGTGCCCAGCCACCCTCTGGGGAAGAACCTTTTCCTAATACCCAACCTAAACCTGCCCTGAAACAGCTTCTGGCCATTCCCTCAGTCCTGTCACTGTCACCACAGAGCAGAGATCAGTGCCTGCCCCTCCTCTGCCCCTCACAAGGAAGTTGTGACTGCACTGAGGTCTCCCCTCAGTCTCCTCCAGGTGAACAGACCAGGTGCCCTCAGCCCCTCCTCACACGGCTTCTCCTCAAGGTCCTTCTCCATCTTTGTTGCCTTTAGCCACTCTCCAACAGTTTCACGTCTTTTTTCCTGTGGCCCAAAGCTGCCCCCATCACTGGAGATGAGGCTGCCCCAGCCCAGAGCAGAGAGGGACAATCCCTGCCCTGCCCAGCTGGGGATGCTGTCCCTGATGTCCCCAGGACAGGGATGTCCCTGCTGGCTGCCAGGGCACTGCTGGCTCACGTTCACCTTGCCCGTGACTCGGATGCCCAGGCCCCTTCCCACAGCACTCCTCTCCACCACATCATTCCCCAGTCTGTCCATATGTGCAGGATTGCCCCACCCAGCACCAATACCCTTAGACTGAATGCCCAGCTTCCAAATCACCCATTCCTTTTCCCATGGCGTTTCTTCCCCACCTCCCAAATGACCAAAGGTGCCACACAGCATGGGAATTCAGTCTTAGCACTCACTCCTCTTTGTAATCATGACATTTCTAAAATACACCTGCAATTCTCTTTTACAGGAATTAATCAAAAACCTGAGTGAAACTAGGTAAGAGAGAACAAAAGAGAACACTCTGTAGGCCAGATATTGTGGTATCACTATCCACTGTCAAAACCAGTCACATTAATAATTCTCCTGCAGTTTCATTACAGTGCCATGCTGCATTGAAAACCTTCCATGAATTTACTTCTTGTACATGTCTTTCCACCATTGATATAAGCAAACTACAAAGACTAAGAGAGAAACTTCAATCCCAAATGCTGCTTTTCATCCACTTACACTTCTACTGAAATTATATTTTGATTAATTTCATTTTGCTTTCCACAAAATGCTTTTTTCTGTGAAGTACTTGAAATCTTGGATATCCAACCTGCAAGAGCCAAAGCCCTTCACCTTGTTTTTTACCTAAAAAAGCAGCTGTTCCTCGTAGAATTAAAGGCATAAAACTAGACATAAGAAACTAAAAGGACTCATAGCTGTATGTATATGGATGAGTTATTTTGAATAATTAAAATACATAAGGTTTCAATGTACAATGTTTAAACTCAAAAATTACTAATATAAGCCTATATGAGAAAGATAACAAGGTGGTAAAACAGCACATTAAGGCTCAAAATCACAATTTTTCACTTTCCTAAATACTTGTTTACTTATTTCTCAGAGAAAGAACATAAAAAATGAATGATATGTCTATAACTGTTATGTGCTAGCATATAATAGTTGAACTAGCTAAAAATATCTTTCATAAGTATATATATACAGGAGAAATATTTGAATAAGTGATAGAAAAGTGTCTGACTGACTATAAATAAGTACTTCAAGCTGTTCATCGGTACATCAGTATTTAATTTCTTTATATTTCATGCATATTCATAAAATTCATGCACATTTTAATTCTTTTGCAGCTTTTTTCATATCCTAATATAAGCAGCATGTCTTAACATTACTAACAAATGAGAATCTTTAGAAGAATAATTAAAAAATTAAAATTATATTTAAATTCATGATTTACAGGCAAGATGAAAGCATAAGCCTGAAGCAAACTACTGGAATAACTGCTTTGTGTATGAAGAAGGAGGAAAAATTTCTCTAAGTGAAAGACAGAATCAGTATTTTTACTAAAAGGCAGATAATTGAAAACATGAGAAATTGAGTTCTCATTCTTCTATAGGTTTTGTTACTGGGTAGAGGGTGCACCTGTAATAAAACCAAATAAAGTTTGCTACAAACCAACCTGCTCGTGTCCAGCATTCCTACTGACCACCAATTAAAAAAACCCACCCCACAAACCAAACAAAATCCAGCAAAACCCACACAATTCCCCCACCACAGATCTCCAAACAAAAGCAAACAGAGCTTCCCCTGATAAAACCAAACCCTCAGAAAATCTGCCCCATGGCCCCCACTGTTCCCTCAATGATATCTATCTAATAAATATAAAAAACAAAGATTTCTTTTTTTCCCTTAAGTATGAATTCTACATTCAAAGGGCTTTCAGGATCATGGCTCTAAATCCCCACTAGAAGCATGAGACTTCAACACCACTAAGCAGGATGAGCACCAGCAGGGAGATTGGTTTCCTACAGCTGTCACCTGATGTTCAGCTCCCAGATCTCAAAAGGCTCTGGAGCAGCATGTTCTACAAGAATGCCCTCCAAAATTCTCCTTGGTATCTTTCATTCCCACATTTTTCTACAAAATAGTTCAAGATTCATCAGTACTTAAGAGGAGAACTGAAGACACACATGTAAGACAATGATTACATGTGCCTATGAAAAAAGAAGGCCAAATAAAAAAAAAAAAAAATCAAATAAACTGGAAAATGACCATGTCAGTGAGTGAGATGTCAGAAATCATGTGGACTGTACTCAGAAATATGAATATTTTTTCCAACTAAATTTACCCAATGAACAAAAAGATGCATTATATTCCTAGAGATCTTGCTTTATTCTCCTTTCACAGTGCAATCACAGCTACCAAAACTGAACACAGTATTTCCTGTGTCCTTTGTAGGAAAAGGTGAACAGGAAAGGGGCAGCAGGATATGAACTGAAAAAGTTGGACTGTGAGGTAAACCTTAGTAGCATGTTGTTATTACAGTCATCAATTTTTAAGAAGAAAACCATCCCCCAAGTCACTGGCAGGTAATTTTGTAATTAATTGTATTTTTCTGATGAATGGGGCAAATTCAGCTTTCATGTCTCACCTCTGAAGGTGACACTGCCCCATAATACTGCCAGGTTACACTAGGACTGTTTTCTTTTCCACCAGAAAGGACACTTTTTTTTTTCCTTAATGTAAGCCTGAAGGCCAAGTCATTTTCAACAACATTGGTGTTGCAAGAGTTTATGACAATGGGATAACAGAGAAAGTCAAGGATTCTCATAGTAATTTGCAAGTCTTAACTGCAGAACAGGCAAAACCAGTAATTGATTTTGAAAAAACACTGGGAGTTGATTTTATGCTTGTTAAACAGCACCCTAGCAATTATCTTGATCATCAACATCTTAAAATAGTAAAAATTAATTTTGTGCTTAAATTGCTTACATAAAATATAGATGATTTATGTTAATGCTCTAAAATTGTGAAAAACATGGAATATATGACCTTCAGACTTCTATCTTCCCCCTTTGCCTGAAGACTCTTACTGACAATGACTCATCTGTTGGAATGGTTTATTCTTAGCAATTACAGACTTAACATGAATGTTTAAATACCATCAAAAACATTATGATATTTCGAAGTACTTTAATGCAAGGTTGGTACAATCTGTGAAATCCAGAGCAGTCACAAGTGAATACCAGATGAAAACTTACTTCCACTTTCTGCCTCTGTGTGAATGGGGAGCTCAAACTGGGCCAAGAGCCCCAGGAAAAGGGTCTGTGTTCAAGGCCAGCCACAGGCAGGCTGGATCCCCTCTACAATCCTTGGATCCTTTCAAAAAGGTCCACAAAACCAAAAAAGGCACAACAAGACAACTCTGTCTTTTCATTGCTTTGGGTCTCTTATCTTTCTTTTGCTCAAAGATGAGACATTCTGTGTCTCAGAGAATTGTGTGAAATTGTGTGAAAACATCCCTTCACACTCTTTCCTTACATCCCTTCCCCATTTTACTCTCCCCATGCTTGAGCACAACCAGTGCACCAGCACTTCACTTTGTTCTCTTTACTTAGGAAGTGTTTTCTGACTTGCCTCTCATATTCTCATCGCTGATAGTTCTGGCTTAAGGTGTGTTTTTTTAAAATCACAGTCAGACTGGCTTTTAAAGAAGCTACAGTCCTGTTCTACTCAGTTTTCTCCTCAACTGACACACTGTGATGTTTAAACTAGTAAGTTTCAATCACTAGCACTTTGTTTTCAAACAAAGTAGGTAAGTGCTTGGACTGTACCTTAAACCCACAGCTGAGCTGAACTGGAAACAGCTCATAGTGTTTGAGACTGAGCTCCACTAGGTCTTTTCTTTTGTTCCTCACTGTTATTCTTAACTAAGGATTCCAACCTCCACAGCAAAGGAAGCAAACCAGAAACTCTGCTCCAGCTGTCTCAGTTGGCAATTCCAGAGCAGTTTCTCATTATATTTTGAACCAGAAGGGGTAAGACAGCTGTCCCCTCCTCCCCATTCCATCAACCTTGCACTGGATGTATCAACCCAGCAATCTCAACCTGAGCTGGCTCACACTTCTGATCCACCTCAGTCTGTAAACGGGGAAAAGCAAAGAAATGAAAAATCACTCAGTTCAATGTGGCTGAGAGCGCAGAACGAGGCAATCAGGACTGCAAGGTGGAAAATGAGACATCCTTTTAGGGACCAGCTGAAGTTACATTGCTTTAAGAAAAACATGAAACCATCTTTAATGCAAACACCCATCATGTTCACTTCACCACCCTTTGAAGACCATCCCTCTGCCCCAGGGTAACCTGCTTTTGTTGTGGCCATTTGTTTTCTTAAATGACTCAACCACATGCCACATAAAAGCAATAGAATCATGATAATTTTGAATTTAAAAAGATTAATTTCTTTCTGTTTTGAAAATACTGCTTTGGTGTTTTCCCCATTTGTAGCTGGTATACTCAAAATCCTCATGGTAAGTGACTGATTTGTTCTGCAAACTTGTGAACATCAAACACAAGAAATTATTTAGATTGAGTTATCCATAATATTTATTTAAATACCTGATTTGTTGACAGAATTGCAAATTTTATGGCGCAGCAGAAAAAGATTATCTATTTCTTGATCAATTTATATAAAAGATTAAAATTATATAATCAACTAGGTTGGAAAAGATCTTTTGAGATGATTGAGCTTCTTCTACTACTTGATTACAACTACCTCCTTGTAAATTTAATCTTGTTTTCTCCCAGCTTCTTTAAAATTAAAACCAAAAACTTCTTTTATTCCATATATGTCATGATATACCAAATTTGTGCCAAAGTATAAGGAAATAGGATTGCCCAAGTTCACATATAATCCCTTTCTCAACAATGATCTCTACCTCTTCCTCTCCTTGCTCTCTTTCACCATTCACTGCATGGAATCTTTTCTACTCCTGCACCATTTCCAATTCCACCAATATCTGTAGGTGAAATGTTGGGGTCTAGATGGAAAGGGAAGCCTGGGGAGAGAACTGCTTCCCTCTACCACAAAAACTGAAAGGAAAAATTGACAGTAACACTCTACTCTTTCAAATCTTGGACAATGCGATTCTTCCAAGAAAAGGAAGCAGTAAGATTCTTGAAAACCAAGCATTTACTGTTTCAGTAATTTTCAGGAAAGACTGATATGCAGAAATGTGTTTATGAATTACACTTAATTACAAAATTCTCAGCCCTGCAGGTGTATTTCCCATCACATGCAACTCTGTTAAAAGAACACTTCCTTTTTCCAAGGCATGTAACAGCTAAATTTAGAGGCCAGGAAGGAAAGGACATGTGGGTAAAATAGAAAATGGAAAGGGGAAAAACATGGGCAAATGTGCTGAATGGAAGGAGATTAAATGACAGATTAAAATCAGAGACCAGAAAAGAATGTAAATAGTAAGGAATTCGAAGAAGTACTGAAGAAACAAAGCACAATGGTACCATAAACCATTTCCAACTGACTAGCCAGAAACTGCTGCCTTAGAAGCTGACGCTCAAGCCAGGAAATGAAAGAATAATTAACTGCTAGAAAAGTAACAATTATATAAAAAAAAGACAGCATTTTGCATAAAAACTTTTAGTTTACTAATTTCAAGAACTTCCAGTTTACCACAGGGAATCTAGGGAGAATAAAAAGAAATACAAAAATAAAAAATCAAATCATCCAAGCTGCTCTTTTTTTCCCCTTAGCTTTCCTCAACCTCAGCCTCTCCCAAGGTTCACTATTTTAAAAAGAGCCCTACACCAAATTTTTCATCAGGAGAGTAGCATCTCAAACACATCCTTCTTCTGTTTAGCCTAAGATACTCCACATTAAAGCACTTCAATTTCTATAGCAGGTGGTCTGTGACTGCTCTGTGCTTATGTATTCCTTGCAGCTTTAAGATGCAACACACAACTTGTAAGAAATGTTAATTCAATTTGAAAGGACTTAAACCTACCTTTAAACTAGACTCATAGTCTGTGTTCACTTTGAACATAAGCCCAAGTCGCAAATGAATTTCCTTGGCTCGACAAAAGCTGGGATCAACATAAAGCGCCTCCTGAAATGCTTTAATTGCCCTGAAAGAAAAACACAGATTAAAAAAATTAATTTTTACTGAAGTATTACTCTATAATCAATGTTTTTAATATGGCTAACAAAGTGGTTCAGAAAATACTGTTACAGAAGAACAAATCAAAATAATCAAAAATGTGTAACGTGTCTGGTGCATGGCTTTTGATTCTTCAAGGATTGGGTAATTTTGAACTCCAGGTATCCTCGTGTATTTGAAAGTCTAATCTTTTCTATTAATTTAGAGGAACTAATTTGCTGCATGAAATACACTAACGTATCTGATATTTTAGAGAGGATGCCTCAGAAATTAGTTACAAAATTAGTGCAAGTTCACTTACAACAGCCAGGTTGCTTTAGAATCCCACAGTGCAGCCCCCCAAGCAGCAGCAGAACAGGCAGCCTTGGAGAGATCACACACATCTTCCCCCACTGCACCTACCTGCTCCTTCTTCCACTTTCTCTTCCCTTTCCCAGCACCACTGCAAGGACTCAAATAATACCAGTTGCCCCATTACTCCCAAATGCAGATATAAAAAACCTGCCAGCTCCTCACAGAGTAACTTTTCTTTATATCTCCATGATTTGTGAAGATGACTCTGATTCTATTTCCTCACCTTCAAATCCTCTCTCACTTGTCCCTGTTCATGATGGCATTGTACCAGACAAAACAGAAATGCCATCCAACAACTCCATCTTGGAGCAGAAACAAAGTGACTCTAAACAGGACTGCTTTGCCTCTCAGGCCATTGCAAAAAAACTAGGACAGCTGCAATGCAACTAAAAGATAATAGAATTAAAATCACAGAAGAATTAAGAAAGAAGCTGTATCACTGTTGCCTGAAATCCAATGACAGGTTGAAACAAAATCCCTTCCCATACACCACTGGTCACACAACAAGAGAAGTCAGAACCAGCCTCACAGAGGGTAGATATGAGCCCCCAGGCCAGAACACAATCCTGTCTGCTGGCCCAGGAAATCCCCCAGGTCTGTGCCAAGTGGGCAGGTGACAGGGCATCTATGCAGGGAACTGGGCCCTCGGTGGAGCAGCACAGGGACATGGATAGGGATTAACTACAGTGCTTAAAATCACTCCCCTTAGGCACATTGATTTAATTCCTACTCCCCTAGTGTAGTATTATTTATAAGGACAAAAGGTTTGTTAGCAGATGCAATGCAAAATTCAACCAATATTTTTCACAGACTTTTTTACTCACAACACACATAAATTATCATTTTTGAATCCTTCAGCAAAAACACTTCCACTCTAAAATTCTTACAGGTCTTTTCTCATCAATGGCAAAGCAAACCAAAGGCACAGAACTTCCTCTACATAATGCAATTGTATGTACCTGAAGCATTATGTGACTTCTCTAAATAGAACTCAGGAGCAGATACGCTTTAAAAACTATTAAATTTTTATTGTGGAACTGAAGCTTCCTCTATCACAATCCTTCAGGAAGGCTCTCCTTGCCCAGTACCCTACTTTTCTGCCAGCACACAGAAAATGAGCAAGTGAAGTGCTGAAGGGACAAACCTTCACCAGAGCTAAGCTCTCTCACATCTCATCTAAATTTCCCTGAAATCCCATGGTGGTGGTGAATCACACACTTCAAATCTATACTGAATTCATAACAAACCAAGATCCTTGTCTCATAACAGTATGCTCATCTTCATCATCTACAAAACCAGTGATCAAACTGAAAGGTCAAAGACTTGGCTAAATATAAGCATATACTTTAAGCTAGGCTTTTGCTATACCAGAAGATAGATTCTATTACAGTGTGTTTGCATTTCTTGTCTTAACTCTAATATGGGCACTAAGTATGTTAGCCACTGGTATTTAAAATTCATCACCTGTATCTTGTTCAAAGACAATATCCTAAGTCCCAAAAAGGAAGAAAACCACTGTCTATGATTCCAAAGTGAAGACAAGAATCAGGAATAAAGACATAGCAGTTCTATAGCACATTACACAGTGTGACCACACTAACACTGTAAACTTCATGTTCCTCATTTAGCCATCCTTTCTTGGTCAGAAAATAGTATTTCCATATTTCCCTATGTCATGTCTCCATTAAAAAGATATCAAAAAGTGAATTTCTAAAAAAGTTTAAGAGAATTTGAGTGCAACAGAAATATTTCTTTAAGTCTCTTGCTTACTGAGCAGGAAATATTAATCATTGCCACTGTTGAGCAATGGAGTAAAAACAAAGACACAATATAATATCAAACTTTCCAGGACAGTTTTCTAATTTAGTTTGAATGTATACTGTCCTTCATTCAAAAAAACCCAAGAATGTTGCCTACCCCAGTCTTTCAGAGGAGCACAACACTTAATCCATAAATTATCATCAGTAGACAACACGAAAGACTGTCACATTTAGCTCATCAGAAACTGCTGGTCACAGAGAGCCTCTCCAAGCTTTGAGTAAGGTTTACCTCTGCACTGACTAAACTAACTAAAAATCATATTTTTACCTTCTACTTAAATCTAGCATCAATTCCATACTGGTTTTACAATTTGTAGTTTTGCCAGGATGACAAGCATGAATAACAAAAAATACAAACTACTTCCACCACTGTGAAAAGGGCCATCATCAAAATTTCCCCAATGAAGTGATCTGAAAGAGCATTTTCAACATTTTTTACCAGTGGTAGGTACTCATGCCTAATTCAATAACTACAACCTCATTAAAATTCTCAGTAGAATTTTTATAGAATGAAATACTCAAGCTCTGAAAAGACATTAACTTATTAACTCTTACAGACAGACAAGCAATTTTACATCACAGCTGATTAATATTGATGCAATTTTGCCTGCAGGAAACATTTAAACAAAATAACAACGTGCTCACAATGACAGGACATGCCAAGAACATGGACTAGAGCAAAAACCTCTGTGTTCCCCACTGCCATGCCCAGAACTCCAGACTCATTCCCATACTATCAAACATGAGAACATCTGCAGCACCACTGAGCCCTGTTCCAAGTGGGGCCTTCCAGACACAGCAGGAGTCACTTGATTCTTTGTTTACTCTCAAACATCTCTAATCCCATTTCTGTTCTCTGTCCAAGCCCAGAAAGATGCAGGTCTGGAGGATCCAAGGCATCCAAGTTATCCAGATGTTTTCCCTCAAAGCTCTTGTATGGCTTGACCAAAACCAGAAGTACAGATGTAACCCAACAGCTCCCTTCAGGGGTGATGGCACAGAGCCTTCCTCAAGTCAGTTGGGAGTCTCCTCCACTAATGAACTGCCCTTCATGCACAGACAGAACTTCTCATCTCACTCCTTCAGCAGACTAAACACACAGCAGTCCAAAGGAAAAATTATGAAATGAAAGGCCAGGAGCTCTCAAACAGCAGAAATAAATTACAGTCATCTGAATCCAGCAAGAAACAACTTTCCTTTTGTTCTCTGATGATACTGACACCTGTGTGGTGAGACACAATGTTGGGTGAGTCTATTAGAATTTATTGAAAATAAATAAGGATTTTCTCCAAGAATGTGGTCATTTCTCTTAACAGGCAGGAAAGGCTATTCTAACACTTAACAAAATGGGAAAGCAGGACTGGAAGACACTACCAAGAATAAAAACCCCTTTCATTTTACACAGCATTGCTAGAGCAAATCAGTAAAAATAAAAATGACATCTCCAAACCAAGACTGCCAGAATCAATACTGCAGTTATTGTCCCACCCACTAATCTATACAACAATGCCTACCATTATAAAAGTGAAGAAGCCAGGTGAATAATAATTAATAGATGATTATATTAAGCATTTAGTGAACTCTCGCAAGACTTTTATTGGATGGTTTTGCTTGAATAGACTATGAATAAAATTGATTTTTTACCAGGCAAAAGAATATAATAAAAGAACATCAACTTAACTATTCAGAAGTTATCACTTTTGTACGTCTCAAATAAAACCCATGAACATCAGAGTGAACATACAAAATAAAAGAACTGAACATTATTCTAATATGTCATTTGGTGCAGTTGGAGTGAAACTTTCTTTTTTTTAATTCTTCCCCTCCTTCAATTTTCTGACCACCTCACATCATTTCACAGTGTCACTAAGGAAAGTGAGGCTATCATAGACAAATTTCTATTTGAAACTCATGATCATGGTTTGAACATAAACAAAATGTACATACATAGCAGCAGTCAGGAAATTGCAGTTTATGAAACACTTTTACAGTCTTTAGCTACAACTCTTCTGTCCAGAGGACTGCAACAGCTGAATGGCAAAATATTTTGAGCAGCAACGTCTTTAAACATTTCTCTAGAACAGCAGCTGGATGTAGTTTTTCTCATAGCATTAGCAGAGTTCTCAACAATCCAAGAGTAGTTTGCTATGAAATCACAGCAAGATAAGATAGCAAAAACAAAGTTAACTACCCACTTTGTTACTGGTTAATTGCTATGAGCATGTGTACTCTACATGTACAATCCCATTTTACACACCTCAAAAATACATATATATTTGACCCAGCCACCTGAAACCTGAGAAATATTTGAGAAAGCAGAATCAACAGACTATGTGTTTAAATTCTTAGAGGTCTCCACTTGGCAGTGTGTATTCCTACACACCCCCCTACATACTTGACCCTCTGTGTGGAGGAACCCAGTCTGAACAGATGATGACAGTGCTTCTGCTTTGGGAAGGATCAGGGAGCAGAGGGGTCAGGGAGTTCCACTCAGGAATTACTGGTTTTCCACAGCAGTCTTTAGTCATGATGGAGGTGAGGAACAGGGTCTGGATCACCTCTTGCAGGTCTTTAGCTTTTTTCAGGGTCAGGGCTGAAGGACTGAGTTTTCCATTACATTCAGCTTCTACAGCTGGAAAGGAATCCCTAAACTGAGGAGCCTCAGTGCAAAGAGCCCAAATGGGGCCACAAGGGTGACTGATCTCAGTCTCCTGTCAGGTGTTTCTGAGGAATCCAGAGCCTTTCTCACAGACATTGTCCAGCAATTTGTAAGGTCACTGGAAACACTGCAGGCTGGCCTTGGAGCACCACAGTTAGTACACTGGGATCCACAGGGTGTGAAAATCCATTTCAGGACACAAGGCCAGAGCCTGGGCTCCATCTTTTCATCCTGATGGAAGTCAGTGGGATCAGCAGATGATAAAGCAGTCAGGTTCAGAATCCTCACTGAAGGGGAGAAAAAACTTGGTATCCAAGCCACTACACCTGAGTGCAGGCATTTCACAGAAATGAAGGTTACCTTGGACTAACTGTTGAAGTTCTTTAATAATGTTCAATCTTATGAGGGCACGAAATTATTAAAGTTATGTGAAGATCTCATTCTACTGGTTTTCTACTCTGAGAAACAGGGAAACAGTAAAATTGAACCAACCACTTACTGTTTGATGATAAATGATGTAGAAGAAGGGAGTACCAAAATTTCACATCCTTAAGACCTGTTTTTTACTGTAGTTGATTCAATTTATGGAGATAATACCTTATGGCACATCTTACTATAATAATTGTGTGAAATAGGTTTGGCCTGATCACACTATTGCAACGTTCATATGTATGTTGAGGACTTCTAATTATTACATGAACAGTTAAACAAAATCACCAACGTAAAATGATGCAACAGCTAAGATTTGCATTTAAGATAATGCTGCAATGCTGCTTTAGTTTATAAAAATATGCACAATATTGAATTACAGTGAACTGCATTATTAGTCTTGAAGCCAACCCAACACACCCTTTTATGAAAGCTGGAAAACTTTAAAAACAATATAAAACACATGAACAGTAATTCTAAAGCTGATCTTATTCCCACTTGCTTTTTTTATTATCCCTGTTTATATGAGACAAGAAAAAAACCTCAACTACTTCTCATCTCTTCCTTTTAGGAGGACTATGTACTTCCTTCTTGTTAAAATCTCTAAATATCTGAAGCAGTGGTGTTAAAAAAAAAAAGTTCAGGGATGAATCAGAATAAATAAACCACCTTAAACAGTCTTGAATACTTGAACAGTCTTCCTCTGCCTGCCAGAAATATCAAGATCCATGTCCTCTATGAGCATAAACAGATTGAATAAATGCAGCAGGAAGACAGACTGGCATTTCACTCTGAAAGAGGACTCTCCTGGCAATCTGTGAGAGTTCTGTGGAGGATTAAGGTCTTCAAAGAAGAACACCTATTGTAAATGACTTGCTATCATCTCCAAGTATATTGTTATTTTGTCACACCTGAACCCTCAAAGGGATTAAAAATCAGAACTGCACACAAAAGTATAAGATTTTACCTACATGGGATTTTTTTCCTCTAAAACTTCTATCCAATACTTTAATGATACACAATGTCCTTAGCACCACACTGTAGATAACTTTATTGTATGAATGAAATGGAAAATACAATTATTCTACTCAACCTTAATATAAACTCTACGTGCAGTTCTGTAAGCTGGGACATCAGCTTACACTCATATTGTCAACAAGTGAAGAAAAACCTAAATTAATCCAAAGCTCTAATTTATAAATACTAAACAGCATGATTGCTGATGGCAAAGTCTATGTTGAACAGGTGGCTTTTCAAAAAATTAATTACTCTAACTGCTTTGTCTTATTTATCTTACAGTTTATCTACCATTTCCACAGTGCAAACTGTAACAAGATACAGCTTGTAAGACATGGTGCACAAAATACTTTTGAAAGTTAAATGATGAAGACAAGACTGAGGAACAACTAGAACGTTCTGAGACTTTGTAAAATTCTAAGAAGTCTCATCACAATCTTAAAACACTGGATTCTCAGGCCTTCTGAAAACTTTTCTATTCTTCTCTTGTTAATTAGAATGCAACAGAATAGCATGCCCTGTACAATACAACAAATGAATGGTATTCATTTCACCACTATCAATAAAGAAAGCAGCAAGCTGTAAGATAAAATCATCCATGTTCTGAGCTCACGATTTAACCAACTTATTTTCACTTGAAGAATAAAAGTTTATGTACATTATCCTGAGGAAAGCATAAATCTTTTGCCTTAGAGATACACAGAAACAATTTAAGGAGAGGTGGGGGAGAAATCCTGCTTCATTGTTCCCAACAATGAAGTCGGTGGCACTCACTGCCTCCTTAACTGCAATCAGGCTTAGCTTAGTAACACAATGGAACTCTCAGTAAATCCATCAAGCAGTGAAGTCACACTTACTGTACTAACAGTCTCCATACTGAGTGTAAAAAAGCACTGACCTAAACACTGCACCTTTCTGACTTTTTCTCCATGAATTAGCTCTATGTCCACAGGATTAAACACCAATAGAAGTCTGAGGACCTTTCAACAGAACCCCAGTGACCGAGTCCATTCCATTCACCACTCTCATCACTGATAAAGTTAAACCAAAATCCCAACTGAAACCCAACCCTCCCCCAACCCTCAACAAAAGCCCTGACAGAAATGACAACTCTTTTAACCCTGAGTTTTTACATCAGCTTGAAACACTGATTCCATCTGAGCCTATTGCTTCTCACCTCCAAACCCCTCATCTAATGCAGCTCTGTCAGAATTTCTGCCTACCAAGCAAAATGAAAACAAGCCCCATTTACCACCTCTCTTCCAAGAAGTTTTTTTATAACAGGCTTTCCAACAAACCCAGACCACAGATTATCAGTAATGATTCCCAAAAGCCTGTTGAGTCATTCTGCTCCATCCCCACTGCTGAAACGTGTTAAAGAGAGTGCAAATTCTTCTCCTCAAGTGCTTTCCTTTGCATACAACTGTTGGCTGCCCCAAGCATGTTACAGTAAGAAAGATACTGACCCAGGACAGTAACACCTGCAAACATCATATCTGTAATAAAATCAAAATTAAACTATTTTACACTCACACTGAATGAGGGTGAAACAATCACACACTGATGGGACAGCACACAATACTGACACTGTCAGCTTATTCCAACTTACCATTGAAAGGCATTGTAATGGAAGTAGACCAAACCAAGGCCATATAAAAAGGCAGCATTCTGTAAAGGAAAGAAACAATGTTTAAAACCCAGATAAGAGCAAGTTTCCAGTATTTTATCCATCCTTTGATATTCTACTTCCATTATAGGACCAATATATTTAAAAATCGCCTTGAACAGGAAGAGCCAAAAAGAAACAATGAAAAGATAGACACTAAAAAAAAAAACCCACGGTCACACAAAAGAGGCTATTTTGGCAGAAGAGAAACCACAATATTCAAGTACTTTTACGTCAGAGAAACTGATGTGCTCTGTTGTATTTGTACAACAGCAAGGAAGGAAAGGATGGAGTAGAAATCTTTGGCAATTTAATAGAATGAAAAAAAATAGTTTATGACCAAACACTATTTCACAGTCACAATAATTTATACTCTTTATAAAAGAAAACAAAGCCACACACTCTAATTTCAGTGTCTAATGTAGAACACTAATTAAAAAATCTGAAAATATGCTTAAGGAGATTTCACTTTTCTGAATACCAAAAAATATAGACCAACAACTTCAAATCTATCACAATCATATTTCTTCATCATTAAGCCACTTTCTACTTCCTTCCCCCCTGTTTGCAAAAGGTAAAAACCAAACCAACAAAAACCAATCCCCTCCTGGAAACCCATTCTCCCTCCATTTCCTTTTCATATAAACTATGACTTACTTCTAAAATGAAGTTACTAACAATATTTAATGAATGTTTAACTATCCAGTTCCACAAATAATTATTACATAATTCCTAAATTAAAAAACATAAACAAATTGCTTTTTTTTTGCACAGTTATGCCACAGCACATTTGTTTTTTATTGAGCAGAACAATTCCATTATTTACAGGAGACATTGCACATGCTGTCTAAGACACATTTTTAAGCTTTTCTCATATATAATTCTGATTCAGAGAGACCAGGTATGCATCCCAAAGCTCTGACACATGGACAAGAGCTGGAATTTCAATTGTCAAAGACTGCACTTCAAAATAATTTTTCTGCCACTTACATGCAGTTCTTTAAAAAGTCAAATTTCTAAGGATTCTATAAAAGGAATACTAATTATGACTTAAATCCAATCCAAATATAAAAGTTATAATCAAGTTTTCCCTACAAAATAACTGCTAACCAGAAGACAATTCAAAGAGCAGTATTCATCAGAAACAGGATCCAGTATGACAATTTCATTATCCCTCATTTGCATCTTCTAAATGCAAATTAAAACCAAGGGAAATGTCAAAGATCCTTTCCTGAATGCAGCTGGATGGTAGCTTCAGCAAGGGACAGCTTCCAGGAAAATGCTGTGCTATGACCAGATACTACAGCAATCAGGGCACAGGAAGGTATAATGGGAGGACTGGAGAAGGAAGTTCATAAACAACAGCAGAAGACACTTTAATACTACTGTAAACCCACATTCCTGTTTAATTGAACAAAAGCACATCATGGACATTGTAAAGATGAAAGATCTCCAATTCTGTACCCCATGTTTTTTACATGTTCTAAGTGTGCTCTGGCAACAGGAAGATCAGGAAGAAGGCAGGCTCAAAAGCTGAGCACACATAATGCCCTGACTGAAAAGTCCTTTTAGATGAAGAAGTAAAATAGATTTTCACATGTGCAACATGGAAGCCTAAAAAATACAGCCTGCCAGAAGCCTTCACTATCCTCTAGCCAGCTCATTTTTCAGACAGAGGACTGTCCAGTGTCCCCTCTGATATTTCAAATCTCAGTAAAATTTAGATCATTGTACAGATTGAGAACAGTGATCACAAAAATCCTTCATCGCCACACTGCAAAATTCAAACAAAAATTGCCAGACAACTAAAAACTCTTCAATTCACAAGGAATTTTACTTCCTCTTATGAAACCTACTAGAATTCACAGTCCAATGAAGTTAGAGAGTCAGAAAAATCTCCCTGATATTTTGATGCTTAGGGTTAACAACAACCAACTTTCAAGGCACAACAAAACTAAAATGCAAGTGACCTGTCAGAATGTATTTTATGTATCAAGTCCACATAAAACCTTAAGATGGTCCTCACAGCACTACAAATGTCCTTTGTTCTGTGCCTGGTTTTCCCATTTTTCTCTCATTCTCTTTTGGCCTTAAGTCTTTTGAGACCCACCTTAAAAACATCTTAAGCTGCCGCTCTCAATAAAAAAACACATTTCATTTTTGTACCTGTAACACTTCACTTCAAATGTAAAGGTGCAAATTCTGAAATGTCAGTATGGAGAATGAATTTATTTGTTCTGAAATACTCTAGTTCTAACCATATGTATCACCATGTATCAACTGCTGATAATATTAATTGGTAATGTTTGTTGATAAGGTTAATATCTAATAAGCTAAGATTTAAAAGTATCTTTTAAACTGCATTTGCACACGTCCAGGACTCACAAGGGTTGGAAGACACCACAGTGTCCCAATGTATGCAGTACTTTCCCACTAAGAACTCAAAGTGAGACACACAAAGTTCATCACTTTTGCTTTCATTACTCCCATCGAGTTCAACCTGCACTCAAGCTCCTACTGGTGACAGCCAACATGAAATGCCACCACAGCTCAATGCAGATCAGGACCAAGTGGGATCATTACCCAAATCTTCATCTACAAAATCTCCTTCCTAAAATCACAAGATTTTGTTTACCAGGAATACATCCCATCTTAAGAAATCAGTTTTCTCTATTAGTTTTGACAAGCTTCTCCCAAAGAATACCATTCCATGTGTTCCAGCAAAGATTACTCCTGTGATTTAGTCCCTGCTATAAATAGCTGTTGAGGGAGAATTTAAGGCCTCGTTTTCTCTCCAAACATTTTTCAGCGAAAAGCAGAAAACAAAATTATCTTATTACAGTCCTTCCCTTGAACTTTCTAACAACCCTCAAAATTTATGAAGATCTCATACCAGCAAAATGCATTCTTTGGCTACTAACTTCTAATTCAATTTTTATGTTATCAGATATCTTTTTTCACTAGACTCTCGAGTGAAAAAAGGATACAAACCCAAACAGACTCTGCCTCAAATCTGAAGCTGAATGCTTGGATTTTTTCATTCTACAGCCATACTACAAAATAGAGATAAATCAGAAATGCTATTTCCAAGCTGATATAATTTACATTTTCTATGAACTATCAAAAAATGTTAAAATGTTTCATACCAACCACTAGATGGCTCAAATACCTCTTTTCATTTTCCAGGCTTATGTAATTTAAGGAAATTGTCAAGTTGATATTGTGCATTCTGCTACTTACACGCACTATTTAATGCTGAGCAATATTCCAATTTTATTTTCTAAAAGAATGTGGCACACACATTTTGTCAACAGGTAACTCAGAAGGCAAAAATGTATTTGTATGCATCTTTTTATGCAAACACATTGAAGACTTTCTGGTCTTGTTTGTTTTAAGCAATCAAGGAAAAAAAAAATCACCAATGAGAAAGACCCCACCCACCAGTCAGGCCTTCTATCGAAACTCAAATAACTGGTTTATAATCTCTTTGAAGCAGAAGATGGAAACACATCCCCAAAGCTCCACGTGTTCTGTCCTTGAGGCATTTCAGGCCAAGTCCACATAAAGCATTTTTCTCCACCTTTCAAGGGTGCAGCCAGCAGATCTCAGAAATACAGAAATACATCAGCCCAGCCCACCAGTGACACTTATCTACAAGCACAGGGGCCCAAAAATGCACCTGTCCTGGCCAAAAAGAGGCCACCCCCACATTCAAACCACAAACAGCCATCTTAGACTCACTCTACCGATATCTGGCTGCCACATCTGGGTCCAGATGTTTTTATCTCTTATCTGAGACCCTGTTACAGACCCCAAAGTGCTGTTTTATAAACATAGGAATTAACTTAGAAGTTATGCCTGCAGATCAAAATCTGTTTAACGGGCATCTAGAAAGTCAGAAAGTAGAAAAAAACATCAAAAACTCAAAGCAGTCTCAGGGCAGCATCCAGCCAGGTCCTTGCAATTTAAAAATGAAAAGGAACAGTTTTTGCCATAGTTCCCAGCACAGCTGATTCATAAACATTCCACTGCCTCTCTCATTTGTGCTGATGCAATCATTTTTAGAGTACTACAGCCAGCTGGATGCCAGAAGTGATCTGAATTATTAGTATCTAGGATTTAAAAAAAAAAGTATTTTTTAACTGGATCAGTTTCTCAGGCAAGTTCATTTGTGGATCCCCATTAACAACAGCATTAGCACAAGTAAAATACTGGCACACAAGGAAAAGCTCTTTAAGCCTACACTGCTCCCACCAAAATGTCTATCAAACCTACAAGAACTTCTCAAACCTCCAAAGTCACATGTAAATATTTTGCTTGAGAGAGAGCAACATCTATGGGTCAGTGCAAGGTGGATAAAATCATGAGATAACATCACAGCCTCCTGCCATCCTCCTTCATGCAGGTCCTTAACCAGTGATACACACAGCAAATGCACCAGTTCTTCTTTCCATGCATATAAATATCTCCAAGGTGGGTGCCAATAGGATGGTACCAGACTCTTTTCTATGGTGCCCAGAAACAGGACAAGGAACAATGGGAATAAACTAAAACATGAGAAGTTTCACCTCAACACAAGGAAAAACTTCTTCCATGGAGGGTGGCTGAACTCTGGAACAGCTGTCCAGGGAGGGTGTGGAGTTTCCCTCTCTGGAGACATTCCAGACCCACCTGGACACATTCCTGGGTCACTGCTCTGGGTGACCCTGCCTTGGCAGGGGATTGGACTGGATGATCTTCAGAGATCCTCCAACCCTGACTTATTCTGTGACTCTGACTATGTAGATGTAGCTAAAATAAACATTTCATTCAATTAGAAAGTTGATATTTAGGCAGAAATTAGAGTACCCCATACTATATAACAACCAAAACAGGAGAAAAAGAAGTTCCCATGCAGTTGGTAAGTGGAAGCCTTTTTCCATAGTGAAAAACACTATGGAAAAAAAAGATTACATTCAGTACCCTTATGAGAGATCAGTGACTGTTCTCACTTGCTTACTACTGAGAGGAATCAACAAATCCTTGATTACATATTTAATTGCCTCCAGCAGGGTCTGACTGTCCCTTCCTGAGCTGTCCCAGAGCCAGTGGAGTCCTGAGCCCAGCCCATCACCAGGCTGCACAACACACACATGGGCAGGCAGCCACTGCTCCTCAGAAAACCCAACCAGGAAAACAAGGTTTTACAGTTTATGTCACATCCCGTGGTCACAGGGTCTGCTGGCCACCTGTTCAAAGCAAAAGAACAGTTTTTGTGCTTAAACGTGTGAATATGTTTATTTCTTTACTGTAATTTAAAAAAAAAACATTAAAAAAAAAAAGATGAAGTTTTGACACTATGGTGCTTAATTCTTTCTCCTGACACTACTCAACACATAGAAACAGCTCCCTAGAGAGTCTGTACCAAATAAAAAATTCCACTTAGGCCCATGTGCACAAACAGCTCCAGGCCTTTGGGAGCTGACAGGCTCTAGCACAGAGATTCTACGTGCTCAGGAGAAAAAAGGGGAGGGTTCAAATAAAATTTGTTTAGATTTGTATAAACATGAAAAAGAGAGCTACCTATCTACATGTGCTGTAAGTTCCAATCTCCTGCAAAAATACTAAGACTCCTGTGTTTATTACAAATTTGGATCATTAGTTTTGTCTTTTTCAAGGTCTTCAAGAAGTTTTATGTTACCTGAAAAATCACTATATTCATACAGGATTTTTAAATACAGCTATCTCTGACATGCTTACATGACTCTGGCTCTTGAGCAATGATCACAATATTCCAAAATTTGTTTCTGGGCATGTGTCTGCATTCCAGTAGCCATGTGAAAGCAATTAAAATATAAAAGTCATTATTCCTATGACAAATATTCTGTCATATGCAATATCTTGGTAAATGGCTACAAAGTAATTCCTCATTTTCTTAAAAAAGATCTTTTCTGAGAGTAAATACTGCCAAAATACACCTACTACTTCCAGAAGAATTCTTTCTTAATTCATAAAAAGTACTTTTTTCATATGACAGAAAAATTATTCCTAGAAATTAAAGAGAAATAAAAACAAATAGAAATAAAATAAAAATTTCACACCATCTACAAATTATGAGGCTTTTTCTCTTCATAAGTAGTACCTATCTCTGAAACTACTATGCTGTCTTGGCCATCCTACTCATCTCCTCTTTAGGAAGGACAGCACATTTATCCTTTGCAATTATCCAGCAGTGCTACATTTCCACATTCCCTGCAGCTCCCCTCTGAATGGAAACTACTCTTTCAACTTCCTGGGAACACGGCTGCCCCACCAAAACACTTCTGTCCCCTCATTTTTACTCGTGGACTAAAACACACATGGCAAGACCTGTGTGAACAAGCTGAAGTGTTTTCTTTCAAGAGGCTTTCCAGCACAATCTGTAAACTATCCTGACACAGAGGGAAGGACAGGTACATCAAGACAAGACTACTGGAAAATTACTGAAACCCACATACAGTAATTAATTCAACAGACATTCATTATTTCAAACCCTCCTGAATAAATACACCGTGTTACAACTACTTTGTAGGGAGTACTGTCCTATGAAAATGACAAGCTGACAAAACAACATTAAGTAACTTAAATCCTCTTCACTGATGATGGAATATATGCAGTTTTGCAAATCACGTATTTATCCTTAAATAAACCTAGGTCCACTGGCAAAAGGCACTTCTGATCAACTAGTGTACCTCCAAGTTTGTCACAAAAGCAAACAGCCAGCAAGTGTCTGAATTGTGATCATTGCTATGGGCATCTGACTTATGTGCCTTAAAATATTTCACCTGATGTAAACATCTTCGTTTTTCACTTGGTATGAATATTCTCAATAATTTAAGTATTTTAACAGGAAACAGAATTTTTCTGACATGAATCAAGTGAGCAAAGGTGTTGTGCAACACAGAGGATTAAATTCACCTTGACAGACATTTTATACAGATGATTCATCTAACCAAATTTAATACTCTCCCTACAGATTCCCTGAATGCTGCTAACAATCACAAAGCTTCTAATTTATTTTGTATGATACAGGACTTTACGAAAAAACACCCCTCTAACTCCAAACAAAAAGCTATGCTTGACACCGGATGCTTTGTAACTAAACCAGTTTATCCAATGTTTGCACAAAAACAGACAATGTCTCTGGAGATCACATAGTCCAACACTCTTCTCAAGGAAGGGACAACTAGAACATTCCAAGGATGATGTCCCTTTGGATTTGACTGCCTCCAAGGACACAGGCCCCACAAAGTCTCCAGGAAATCTTCTCCACTGTTCAATCACCTTTGCAATTAAAAAAATAAATACATTTTCATGCGTTTAATAGGAATTTTGTGTTTTCTATTTGTGCCTGCTGCTTTTCCTTCTTTGACTGGGCACCACCAGGAAGATTCTGGCTCTGTTTATTTGTAAAACTGGGTTAGGACACCCCTGAGCCTTCTCTTCTCCAGGCTGAACAACCCAGCTCTCTCAGCCCCCAGTCCCTGCATGAGAGATGAGATGAAATGTTTCATGTCCTTACACAGCCTCAGGGCCCTTCACTGGACTTGCTCCCCTATCTCCCCACTCTAATCTACTTGGGAATCCAGAACTCCACACGCAGCTCAGCAAGGCTCAGCAGAGAGGAAAGTTCATCCCCCAACTTGGAGGTCACTCTGTTCCTTGGCTGGTTCATGGTCACCTCATGCACCAGGGACCCCCAGGGCCTTTCCTGCTAAGCTGCTCCCAGCCTCCAGCCCGTGCTGGGGCACTGGGCTGTTCCTCCAGCGACAAAGGACTTGGCTCTGTCAAACACCAGGGGCTGCTCAGCTCCCTCTGCACAGCTGTGTCCTCTCTTCCCAGTCTGTACTGTCTGTAGCCCTGCTGGAGGTGCACTCTAGCCTGCAGCACAGGTCATTAACCCAAGGTGCTAAAGAGCACTGGTCCCACTCTCAACCATGGGGTAAACCACTAATGGCTGGCCTCCAGCTGGACTTTGTGATATGTCCTGGTTTTGGCTGGAATACAGTTCATTTTCTTCTTAGCACTGTGCTTTGGATTTAGGATGGGAATAATGGAAACACACAGACATTTCAGCTGTTTCTGAGTGGTGCTCGCCCTAAGTCAAGACTTTTCCATGTCTCAGGGAGGCAGAAGGCTTGGGACAGCTGATCCAAACTGGGCACGGGGATATCCCATCCCATCCAAAGGCATGTCCAGTATATAAACACAGAGGAGCAGGCCAGGAGGGGCTGATCAGCACATAGTGAGCAATTGTATTGTTCAGTGCTTGTTTTTCTTGGGTTTTTCCTTTCTCTCTCTCCTTTTTGTTAAAATTATCATTATTGTTAATCTTACCATTGCTGTGTATTGCTGTGTTTTAATTTGTTTCACTTTAAATAAACTGTTTTTATCTCAGCCCACATGGTTTTAAGCTTTGTTTTTTTTCCCAATTCTTCTTCCCTTCCCACCAGGGGGAAAGGAGGTAGTGAGTAAGTGGCTGTGTGGTACTGAAGTTGCCATCTGGGGTTTGACCATGACAGATGCTGACCACAATCCTTTGAACCTGGGTGAGCCAGTTTTCAATCTACCACACTGACCACTTATCTAGTCTGTATATCATCAGTTTGTCTGAGCATATTATAGGAGACAGTGTGGAAAGCCTTACTAAAATAAACACAAACAGTATTTGTGGCTCTCATCCCCTCCACCAAGTTACTCACTATGTTGCAAACAGCTATCAGGTTCATCAAGCATTATTTCTCCTTCATATACTCATGGTGATTACTTCCAGTGACTTGCCTGCCCTGAATGTGCTGGAAACAGTTTCCAGGGTAATTTGCTCTATCACCTGTGCAAGGATGGAGGTGAAGCTGACTGGCCTGTAGCTCCCAGGATCTTCCTTCTTGTCATTCTTAAGGACAGGAGGAAATTTGCTTTATTCCAGGCCTTGGAATCCTTGCCCATCACCATGACCTCAACAGGATAATTGAGAGTGGTCTCACAGTGACAGAGATGAGCTCCCTCAGCACTCACTGCTGCTGGAATGTATCCCAGCAGGTCCCATGGACTAGTAGGTATTTGTTTGTTTAATGTTCCCAAACTTGATTCTCTTTTGAGAGCTAATCTTCCTTTCTTCGTTCTATTGTTGCCCTTCACTAAATTCAAATCCATGTGGGCTTTGGCTTTCCTTACACAATCCCTGGAATCTTTGCTGATCTCTCTCTCTTTCTCCAAAGCCATCTATCCTTACTTCTGGCTCCTGTGTGCTTCCTTTTTATGCCTGACTTTTGTCAGGAGCCTATTGGTCATCCATGCAGGATTCCTTTCCTTTTTAGCCAACTTCCCTCAATTCAGGATGAACTATTCCTGAGCTTGGAGAAAGTCAATATCAAAAACAAATGGGGACTGAGGAAGAGAAATTCCCCCATCACGATGTCCTGGAGGCACTTCCTTATTTTGACAATACTCTTGAGGTGGGACCCAAATATGGATCAGCACAAGCAAATTAAACACTGAGCAGGTCTTCCCAACCTCTGCTTTTCTTTGCTGAGTTCTGCTCTTATTTCATACTTGCTAACGGATTTAGTTTTCCTCTTTCCCATCTAGATAAACTGACCTCACAAAACTATTAGATCTCCTCACAAATGTTTTCAAAGTACAGAAACTAATGCTGTCTCATGTGTGCACACATACATTACTGAAACATCTTTTTTGGACTATGACATCTGGACAGTTTATTGAAATGTTTTATTCTCTTTCATACGGCAAGTGATCATCACCATTTACATACATCATCTTCAGAACATTTCATGAAGTAGAACTACTAGCATGGAATTTTCTATCCTTGATTCACCATCTTTCCAACCCGCTCCAGCAAAGATAGGAATCCCACTGAGTTGACAAGTAGCCCCATTATTTCCCTGTCAGTTTTCACTGCTGGAGAATCACTAGTGTTGGAAAAAAGCCTTACTATCATTAATTACACAGCTACCTCAGGCACTCCACTGAAAATGGGAGTGGACAAGCTGAATATACTAAGGCATGAATGACTATAAAGAGATTCAAATACACATAAACAGACCAGCAAAAACCAAAGGAAAATAATAAAAAAAATTACACAAAAAAATTCTCTATGGTTGTTCCCTGTAAATCTTAAGCCACATTATGCTGGGCAGCAACAAAAACCCAGCTAAATCTGGAACCCTGCTTAATGGAAAAATTCAAAGGTTAATTTTTAACCAAGTCCCCCAAGAATGCTGTTGTTGCTTTTATGTTGTTCTTTCCAGCTGAGTAACTCTTGAACCTGTTAGCTGCTTTCAAATGAGGTGCAGAGAAAGCAAGACTTCTCAAAGATGAAAAACTGGAGGAATGTCACTGAAAATGCCTCCTGGGCAGGAAAACGAACCCCCAAGCCAAGGCCTACTTTCAGAAAGCACACAGAGCTTAATTACTCTCTCCTCTTTGGGAAAAGACACTTAGCCCAGTAGCACAGCTTTAAATCAAGCATGTGCTTTTCCTGCTTAGAGAGCCCGTAGGAAACAAGATGTCATTCAGGATGCTTCACTAGGAAAACCAGAGGAATTTCAGTTTGTGTGTGCCTAAGTGGGAGAAGGAAGGACAGGAGGTGTGAAAGGACAACAGACACCAGCTCGTCATTGCCCAGGCTTCATTAGCTCCAGCACAGAAACAGTTTGTTCTGTAAACTGCAAACTGAACAAAATCCTGCATTTGGAACAAAATTCAGAGTATCAGCTTTAGGAAAAAAATCTCACTAACTGTTTTGGTCTTGACTTTATTTTTACATTCATCAGTAGAATCTAAAGAATAAAAGTACTATCCAATAGCATATTTTGAGGTATATATTTTATGTATTCTTACAAATGCATCAAAAATTTAAATAACAATATGTCAATTTTTTTAAAGGTTTATTTTAAAAACTGAAATGCAAGATAATTAATTAATGGTTGCTAGTTAAGGATCAATCAATTATCACTGAAAATGATTGTCCAATTAAGACTGTAGTTGGTTAAGTAGTGATGGCTAATTGGTCTTCTAATTGGTGATTTGCTGTTTTATTTGTTAGAATGCACAAATACTTAAAATGGGATACAAGAGCCAAGGCAGCAGGCCCACATGACAGGCAGCTGGGGGAGCAGACTGGATGGCCAGCAGCCAAGAGCAGAGCAAAGCAGCTGGGCAGCCCACCAACCATTCCCACAGAGCACTTCAACTCCATCAAATCATCTTTTCTTAACAGAAAACTGGACCTCAGTAAAATTTTCAGCCCACTCTGTGAATATATAGACTAATGAGTTTAAGGGCCGTCACTTTCTAAAGGCAAAACAAACCAAGCAAAAAACACAAATAAGCCAAATGACAGGACTCTTCTTCTGCCCTCCCTATGTCTGCTTATTCTGCACTGCAGCTCCTTCCTCCTCTGACCCAGAGCTCAGGCTGCTTTCCTCCCTCACTAATCCCTCTTCTTCTTACCACTGCCGCTGTACCTGACTTTACTTAATTACTTCTGTCAACAGTTTAATTTCTGAAAAATTAACTCTGACAAACTGCAAATGGAAACACATGACCATCCTGGACTGGTAACTGAAATATTTTTAAATCCACCATTGTTTCTTCACTTCTGACTTACTACCTCACCATACTAGGTAAGAAACCTCTCAAAGCTGGTAGCTTTAAAATCTTTTCCTCTGGGGCAGTTCATTCCTAAACTGAGCTGAGAGCCTGAAGGAGAGACAAGAGGACAAGAAGAGGGCAAATAAACCAATGCCATCAAATGGGGATTTTCTCCTCCTCCCCTTCTAATTCAACATCCTTTTGCAAATCTCAGAAAGCTCTTAAAGACACCTTGCTGAGTTCCACAAATTAATTTTACATTATAATTGCTGCTCCTTGGTGTGACTGGACACCCCCTTATGCTTGCAAGAGTCAGCAGAATCCTTTTTTAACCTCTCTACATGGTAGGTGTAGACTCACCCTCCCTCCTGTCTGTCTCCTCTGCAAACAGCTCTTGGATATGCTTTCATCATTAACCTGAAATTTCATTCTTCTGTTCTGCTTTAGAGAGGAGGATGACTGGATTCTAGAAAAATGTCACACCGAACTATACTTATCCTTTATATAAAACCATCCTTTCCAGTACAGGCTTCTATACTGTTCTTTACTAAACCAAATACTGTTTGGGCTTTTAATTTGTTCTTCATATTCTAGTTTTTTTCTGATACTAAGGCTAATTCCCTCAAGACCATGAGCTGTGAGATGGTGGATAGAAATACTTTCAAATACTACTGTTTAAAAATATCAACGTGCCATATGAAACTGAACTTGCTATCATAATTCTCCAAAATCTTTTTCTCTATTTTAAATCTGTACCATTCAACATATTAAATTTATATTCTATTTTAAAATACAAATATTCACTTTTACTTCCAATCATTAAAATCATTATACCAACTCCACATTTACAACTTTTTCACGACACTGTCTAATATATACCAAATTACATTTATTTTCTCAGATCAAAAAGGTAGGGTTTTTCTTTCCCATCTTTTCTGATTATGTGATTACAGTGTAATCTGAATCCACCTTCTTATTTAGAGTAACATGTTAAAAAATACTTCACAGCTTTCTTACACTTTCTTATAAAATCCAGTTGTCTATTATCAAGCAATTTCAGGACCATTTTGCAATTGCAGATATCAAAGATGAAGTAAATCACTCAAAGAAAGACAGCTCCAGGCCACGGAGACAATGATGTGAGCAGCTTTGTGGTCACTTAGCAGATCTCAAAATTGGAAGGCATAATCATCCTACCTGGAAATTACCAGTCTCTTTACAGTACTTGCTTAACAAAAGAAGAAATTTGTCTCTCAGATCTACTGGAGAACAAGCACTGACACAGGAAGATTATAAGAATTAAGGGTACCTAAGTAGTCCTCTGCTAGAAAGAAGTCCCAACATAAAATATAAAAAATTTACTCCTTGGGAGATAAACCACAGGCATAGAATTCCTGCTGTGATAGACAGGAACATGGCAGGCAGGGAGCCTAAAAAGGTCTCTTCATCATCAACATCAGGGCAAAGAAGAAAATACAAATTCATTGTCTGGAAGGTCCAATTTGTGTTTGATGTCTTGCAGACGCATTTAGGATAAGAAGTTTTGTGCTACTTCTCTCTTTCTACTATGTTTTCAATATTACATTTGATCCTGTTCTTAGACTCAAACACATCCACTTTAGGAGGCACTTTAGGCAGTCCAGGCCATATTTAATTGTTTAAGGTGGTAATTACTTATCTAATTCTACCACATTCTATTTCTCAGTTTCTCTTATTAACACACCATGTCTCTCAAGCACTTTTAAACCTGTTTAGTATCTTTACTAAGTGTCTGGCCTCCAACAAATATTTTTCAGGCCTAAAAATCAGATTCTATTTGGTAAACCAAAAAAACCTCAGGCTAACAATCTGTTTTAAGTCCTGTCTTATTTACCTGCATTTAAGTGAAGTGGGAGTTTCTGTTTTGAGAATTTTGTCTTAACTTGGCTTTTTGAGATCTGTGACCTTCTCAGACACAGCCACTCTACCCTTCATTCTCTGTTTCTAGAAGCCAAATCTACCAAAGTGCCTCAGGAGAAAAATCAACGCTTCTGGATTTAGCTGGGTTTGATAGCCCAGACCAATGAATTGTTTTTCATCTCACACTTGACTGACACAGCGCAGACAGGAAATTTTTTTCCACTTAGGACAGAGTAATTCCTTGTCCACACAGCAGATTATTTGGGACATTCTTCCCAACGATTACAAAATCCTTGACCACCTTCTTTTCACAGCCAGAACAATGAGTCACCACAGAACAAACTGGTGCTTCAAGACACTGCTCCAATACCTCAATGATTCCCTGGGCCCCAGACATGTAATGAAGTCCTAGCCCTGGCACTCGCTCCTGAGCTTCAATCACCAAAACATCTCAAAACACACACATCTCCCAGCTTGTATGTACAGGCTGTAAGACTAAGAACACACAACCACAACTCCAGGGGAAGATCAAAAAAATCAAGGTTCAGGAGGTTAGTTAAGAGGGAACATAGAAAGATGCCACAGGAATTAACAGCTACATGTCTAGCAAAACACTAGAATTAGGAAAGCCACTGAACAGAAGCATGTAAAAAGTTCCAAAAATGTCCTTTAGATATTTCTTCAGGTGTTCCTTTAGAGCCATTTTTATTTTCTACTGCTCTTCCAACCAGCACTTAATATTTATTCTCAGCTGAAGAACAGTTGCCTTCCTGTGGCAGCACCCATCTGGGTTTGTCTTGACCTCACAAGTGACACACTCATCAGCTGTGTGCTTCAGTTTGCTCTTTAATGAAAGCCCAGGTCAGGAAAAATCACCAGCAAGCAGAACCTACAGGTTCTCTCTCTATAAAAGACAGCATTACAGCCATGGTGATCCAGGAGAGACTCCCAAGGAAATCTGTCTGACAACAATGAATAGGGAAGAAAGTTCAGGGGAGAAAAAGGCTTACATTCCTCTGAATCTCACTGATCCTGAGTGAAATGAAGTGCCTTCCAGACAAGCTTTTCTTACATGATTCAGACAGACAGAGGGCTCTGCTTGCCCAGATTTTGAGATCAAAACCAGAACTGAGACAGGATTATAATGCTCCATTATGAACTAGATGGATGATTTCATTTATATTGCTGTATTTTTATGGATTTCAGGGGGAGAGAAGAGATCATGTACTGAAAGTCTTGATTCTTGTAATTCTGCTCCAGACAACATCCAATGACTGCATTTAATCAGAAAATCATCTTTCTTGTGCAAAAGGTAAAGACTACGTCAGTAAATGGAAACACAAATATGGGTAGGTGATCCTGGAGGAAAGGGACAGGCTATCACACAATTCAGAAGTAATACTTAACTTTTAAAATGTTGCTGTTGCAGTTATATGTAAGTGTAACTTAATTCCCTTTTCTATCATTATTTTCAGCTCCCCCCAAGGAAGAATATCACCCCAACCTGCAGTGCTGCAATTCAAAGGTTTCTTAAAGCCAAACAAAAAGTCTTTGTATTTAATTGCTTCTAATGGATTTTTCTTTCACTGAATTTGTACAGCTGCTTTTTGAAACAATTAAAACTGAGTCTGCAGCATTCTGCAAAACTAATGCAACTTTCCATACAACCAGTGATACAAAACCTTCTGAAAGATGCAGTAGGCATGAATTTCTTGCAGCAGTTGACAACAGAAGAGAAAACAGAAAATACCAGCAGGCCTTGTGTAAAGACATTCCCCCTTCTCTGTCACCCCTATGGGTTTCCACCCCTTAGCTTTAACAAAAATATTTCAGAATTATAATCAGATTATCATCTTCTTTCCTTTCTAAACTGCAGATATGACTGAAACCCACTTCCCTTTCCACAGTGTTTACAAGGACTGCAATGAGATTTTCCAGCTTGTTTTCAATAAAGTTCATGAAGTTCTGATTAAGATACCTGGAAAGAGATCTGTGCTTGATCCCAATAATCAAGAGTCCAACAGGTAAACAAATGAAATGGAACCCAATATTCTTTGGGAGGAGAGAAAAACAAGTCCTGACATATTTTTAGAAAACATGTTAAACAGCATCAGTGTAGTTATGATATCTGCTAACACATCTTTATTGCTGTTCTTCTGGTGAATCTGAGAATTCTGAAGAGTCTATATCAATGCTTCAATAAGCAAAATATTAGAGTCAAATTTAATCCAAAAATAAAGACTGAATGAGGAAGAAAGGAAATACAGCTACATTTATTTCAGAGCACAATCATGCTCAAACACTAATCTAAAACCACTTTGAATTGTCTGCCTTTTCTTCAGAGCATGAACATATTTGCCTCACCCAGGCCACTCAGAGACTCTCCCCATGCTCCCACCTGCTGCCTTCTCCATCTATTTGCACTACATCCACTCACACTTCCACCACTCCTCTCCCACCCACACCCACCACATGGAAGAGGCTGAATCTGCATCCTTCAGAAAAGGAGGAAAGGATGAAAGCTCAATACTTTAATTAGGTATATGCTTGAAAGAGTATTTAAAAAAACAGAACTGAGATGCCAGCTCCGGAGAGAGCAAATTCAAAAACACAGAATTTGCAAAATAAAGCAATTCTTTGTTTCTAAAACTCAGCGAACATTTCCTCTTTTTAAAAAACGGACCTTAAAATATAAAAGAACCATTTCTGAAGAAAAGGCATTCATTAGTGACACACTGTATCATGTTATAGATCAAACAGGAATCTACAAATTAGAAATATGAAAACCAGGGTGATGGGTTTTGTCTTAACCTTTTCCATGCAAGGAATGAGCAATCATACAGAATACCAAGTCACTGTGCCATTACTGTGGCTTCTGTGAACAACAGGCTTTTGAAAAAGCATCACAAGCATTTCCAAAATAATTGTTTCTATTTAGAAAAAGACACATTTGGTCATTTGATGTTATCAACATTCAAGTATTATTCCTGCCTGCTGGAGATGCATCCCCTGTTCGAGTCAGAATGTTCTACTCAAGTAAGAACGCCTCTCTCCGAGCATTCCGAATTGATGAGTTTCTCCACTGCCACACTTCAGCACATCTAATATTTCAGCATCCTGCATCCTCATCCCAGGGACTGGAGAAGGGAAGCATGTTATTAATCTAAATACTAGCACATGAATGATGACAGTTTTTATCCTGCACAAAGACAACTTCTGCAGCAGGAGAATTCAACGTGAATAAAAAGCTTTTCTGAAGAGACTTGTATTATTTCCACCCCGAGTGTTTGGGCTTCTAGACAGAGATCACACATCCAAAGGGACAAGAGGAGCATTCCTGCTGAATTTCCAGGGTGAAGCCCCCATTAGAAAATGTAATGAACGTTGTCTGGAAACAAATGCCATTTCCAGGGTGAGGGGAGAGTGCTCCCCCTGTGATTGTTTTGCCTCCTCCTGAACCCAACAAATTTCTCCCCAAAGCACATTATATCTTCTTTAACATTTTCAGTATATTAGAGTTTTCAAACTTCTGAGTTATGATAAATCCATTGACTAAAAGGGATGAGTAGCTTAATAAATAAATGCCTACTTAAAAAAAAACCAAAAAAACCAGAACTGCAGACATTGAAATAATGTATTTTTTCCTAATTTAGAGCAAACGCAAAATATTTCTTATCACAGAGGAACATGAGTGCTCCCTAAAAACATCTAAAGCTTGTTGGGACCCAAACAAGTGCATGGGGCTTATGTGCAGAGTGGGGAATCCTTTGTTTTGTGTGATGACAGTTTAATAGTGACATTTTAAAAAGCTAATTTATTAAATTTATCATGAGGTCAAAGACAACATGTCAAAATTTATTAATTTAATTTGCCAGTCACATTCTTTTTAAGATTTTACACCTCATCTTGATACCTTTCAAGAAAAGGGAAAACACCTTCCTGTCATAATTTCATTACATAACTCATCTAGTAACAGTTAATTATTAGATCCTTGTACAATTTTCCTGTACATAAAATTGGACATGCTGCATTATTTGTCTGCATTAACAATTATAATATTTTGATGGGACTATCTAGAATTCTGTGTTTTAACTGCCAGAGGGACCAAATTTCAGATACACACATACCCACACCTCCCTCAGAATACACAAAACCCTAATCTGTGACTCTTAAGATTCATTACTTCTTAAGAAATATCTGGATAAATGCATGTTCTTTTCTAAACTAGAAATCAGTTGCGCTTTCATCTAATTAAACAGCATGAATTTTCTTCTTCATATTTCTTGCTGGCATTAATTTAACAACACATTTCATAAAGAAAAAAAAATACTTCTTTCAACTTGTTTGCTTTACTGACTTTCAAAAAATTAATTTATTTTTAGCATGCAACACTAAAACATGTTTTTCTTAAACCCAAATACCGCTATTAATTTGCTCTATTTTTGTGCATTTTATAGACAACCAAGTGTTATTGGCAACACAATCTCATTACCTTTCCAGAATTCCAGCATTTCCCTTTATTTATTAATAAATTTCTCTGAAGTATTTTGAAGGCATACACCTTTTAAAATTAAGAGACAGAATCCCAGTCTTGATAAACACAGTTTGCATTTAAAACTGCCAATTTTTTTCACATCACAGACTAATCACACTAACTGATCACAGCTATGGGATCGCTGACATAACTCAATTTACAGTGTTACCAAAGCTACCAAGCATTTCAATAGAGAAAAGAGATTGTAAGGTGCACTGTTCACAAATTTAGCCCTTTATTTATCAGTCTTCATACTCCAAATTTCTCCTGGGTCTTCTTCTTTTAACAACTTTTCTATCTTTTCCAGTATCTTCTTAAATGCAATTTCCATCCACTATGACATACTAAAGGGACAAACTCATGATCTAAACATAATAATCTTTAAAAATCTGTTACTATGATGATGCTGTATCTGATGTATTTTATTTTTCCCACTCTTTCTGTTGATCTCAGGATCGAAGTGAAGTTTCCACCAGAACTGCTCTCATCCACTGCACCTCCAAAACCTAATTATTATGGAAAATATGCTCTCCTACTTTTTGTCAGCATTTCAGTAAGACTTTGTACACTTGCTAGATCCTTTATTACTGTAAACCCCTTTATTTTGTGGCAGTAAATTGTTTTACCATCATCTGCAGTAACAGCTACATATATTAAAAAATCTTTGTTGTTTAATTACCGTGAGCGGAGTCTCAGTCATCTTAACTCACTCCTCCCCTTGCCAGGGGCTGTCCAGCAAGGTCAGAGCACAAAGCTCAGTTTTACCAGTTGAAGCCCTATCTTTTGCTCCACTCTAAACATGCCTGATTTTTATTATCTGTTTCTCTAGCTCCCTGAGTGATCCTCAGGGCTTCACACTCCACTTTCTTATTCCTTCCTCAAAACAGAGGCCATCCAGAATCATACTGGGCTCCTCACCTGAACTGTTAAATGTCTTCCCGAGATTTTTTCCTTTTTCTTTTCTTTATTTGTAATCTCTCCCAGCATGATTGGTGAATTTATGACACAGAGGTTGCTATTAGAGAAAAAGCTGGCACAAGTTTCAGTTCAGATCTCTCACAATCCACTCTGGTATTACTCTATATATACCTTCTTCCCATATGCTCTTAGCCTTAAAGTTTGGGTCTTCTTTTCATTCTAATTCTCAGCAAGGCCAGAGGTTTTCTTCCCCCACATCCTGCCATTCTTCCTTCTAGACACATTTTCCTCTTCCTCTTATTATTTGTTCAATCTCACTTGGCCTTACAGATTTTTCTCTCCTCAACCTTCCCCCTCCCCTTCTCTTCTTTTCTTTTTATGGACAGGATCACTTCTCATCCTGTATTATCACACACTATCAGACTCAGACTCTATTTCCAGACTGCTTTCCACAACAGTCTCCAGGAAAATGTTTATCCCCATTAAATCCCATAAAAATGCTTTTTATCTCCATTATGATGATCGACTCTCATCAGTATCTAAAAATTAGGACAAAATTATCTCTGTTTTTCACTTGCTGTTCCATAACACATCATGTCATCATCCTTCTCTCCCCCTCTCAGACTGCAGTAGAAGTCTTGAAAGTATTATTTTTCAGTTGTATTTTATACCTTCACAGAACATAACCAGAATGTCTTCATCAAGATGTGTCAAGTGAAAGGACTGAAATCCAAAAACTTGTCTTAGTAAAAAATGAGGGATGGTACAGAATTCCATGTGCTTCACCAACAACCATTATATTGTCAGGCAGAATTAAAGAGCATATAGAAGGTATTAATAGTATCTCCATGCTTCACAAAGACATTGAATATTTATTTAATTCCTGATTTTATTTTTCACTTTCTAATTCTCCACTTCCTCTTTCTATTTATTCTATTCCTACTCCATTATTTTGATTTGCAAATACATCCTGAATTACAGGTTTTTAATGTACCCATCTGTAGATCACTGCTGTATCTCCCAGGTCCTTTTGCAATGTCTTCATCTCAGCAAACTTCACCTTCAGTGAGAATTTCTGAAACTTGCTTTCCTGATAAGTTTTTCTCAACATTTCTCCGATTAAGCATCTTCTGATCAAATGGATTCATTTTGCTTTTTCTGTAGGTACCCTGTGTTGCTATGGGGCAATTAATTTATATTAAAGCCTTTTTGTGTAATTTTAAAATGTTGCTCTCTGAGGACCCCTAAGGAGAAATTTATCTCTTTATATGGAATAACCATTTTCTTTTCAAAAAAGTTTCAAAAACCTAAAGGCTTGAATAAAAAGCAGTGTCCACAAATTATATATTTCTCCAACTTATGTTCTAGGAGGGTGTCTGTTCCAGCAATTTCTACTGATCCCATACAAATTCACTATTTCGATTAATCCAAGCATTTCTATCTAATTAAAAAATAATGAAATTTTTGATTAATTCTGTTTAAAAACTACTTGTTTTTTTTGAGTTTACTGCAGAAAATAAAACAGTTGTGAGCCAATGAAGTGGAAAATTGCTGTCTTATAAAGGATCTCAAAGGTGCAAAATGTTCTCTTATTTGCTGTTATCAGTATGTCTAGTAATTGCTTTTTGTCCAACTGTTTATAAAGGGAGAAACAGACTTACAGTCTGGAGAAAAAGAGACAGCAATACAGACAAAATTACAGAATAATGTTTTTTTAAATTATTTTTCTACTTCATAGCATTAAGAAAACATACCAAAAAAAAATGTAGAGGGATTTAAAAAAGCTGTGTAAAGCAATTAAAACAAGCAACAGGTCACATTTTAAAACTAACATCCGTGGTTTTAGTTACTTTAGCTCTTTGGAACAAAAAAGCCTTTCCACTAATTACAAGGGTTTTAGCCATAAGCTTCAGAAATTTCTACAGAGCTCTAATTATGGAACAGTGCTTTACACTATTACCTGGCACTCAAATAGACTTTAGATCAACATAAAAAGGAGTGCTATAAAATTGCTTTCTGCAACAAACCAACAACAGCACAGACTGAGATCACATCCCTCTTCTATGATTAGCACCCACATACACAACTGAATCTTCCTCTGACATTTGGCTTTCTGAAGAGAATTTCAGGTTGGGGGATTTTGGGGGATTTTTGGTTTTTGTTTGTTTGCTTTTCTGGTTTAGTTTTTGGAGTTTTTTTCTCTGTACAGTTTTGGATTCTTCTCTGTTTGGTAAAGACTATCTGAGAAAAGTGAGGGGAAACTTGCATACATATAGCCAGAATTTTATTTTCAAGAATAACTCAAGAAATAAATATGAAAAAAGGTAAAAATTCAGACAGTAAATTCATTCTACTGTCCACTAAACATAGGCAGAGTACTAAACAGGTGCTTTCCAGAACTAAACTAACATCTCATCTTGCTGCAAAATTATAGGATTTACTTCCCCCTCTTCAATTTCTCTGTTTTTTCTTAACTAGACCATCCGGTGTTCTACAGTATAGCCTTGCAACTGTAAATTCAGTTTGCACCACATTTGCACCCTTAAAATCCACTGCAACATAGAACTGGGTCTTTGAAAACTCTTCCTGGGGTTCACCAAACCTCTGATGCTTTCACCTTGTCCACATAAATGAAATCTTTATTAAAAAGAAGGGTGATTAAGGCCATTTTCATAAAATGATAACGAGTTCCTGACAGATTTACTTTCCTTTCTAGGCAACTTTCCAGCAAAAGTCAACAGCTAACAAGAATTCTATATCTGAATTCATGTTGGAGGATATAACTCACTAATTAAGTGTTCCTTAAACATTTCAAGGAACATTCAGACTTTCTGACTGATCCACTCCAAGCACTGTTTGATAAAGAGATACTACAGTTGAGTGTTGCTGAATAAATTGAGGTCTCTTTTCTTTCTCAGGCATCCTCAATCCGAGTTCTAGCATCCTATTCCACAATAAAGTCTTCCTTTAAAAAGAAGTAAGTAATTTTCACAGTAACATCCAATACTTTAAGATGCATTTCCAAAAGCTGTGCCTTGCAATCCTTCAATTTATTCACATACAAATAGAAATGTTCAAGTACCTGTGTACCCTCTGTTACTCTGATAAAACACAATTTTTTATTAAAAAACTTAAGCCAGCAGGATGCTATTCTTTGATGAATTAACACAGAATAATGGACTTCAGCAGTGCTGTTGTCATGTTCCTCATAACTTGTCCACAGTCTGCTGGGTTTAACACTGTCCAAAAATCTTCATGTTCATTCCCAAGCACAGAGATGTCCCTAATAGATGCTCAAACACTTTAGAGAACCAGCATGAAGGAATTTGCTACTCCCTAACACAGTTGTACCAAAAGGTTTGATTTATTCAAACTATGTGTTGCTACAACTGCAGGCACACAATTGCTAACTGACAATATGTGAATGTTCACCTACCTGCAAAGGCCACAAACACTCTTTAATCAAGATTATCAAACCAGACAAGGGCTGCAGCAGCAGTGCCATGCCTAAGCAGAGATCTAATCTAAATACTGGATAACCAGGCTCTTCTCTCAGGAACTCTCCCAGGAATCACTCTAGTGAGCACTGATGCCTCTTGGAGCCCAAATCTGTGGAATAGGGTTTCTAGGTCTCCCCTGTCCTGGACAACTATGTCAGTGCAACACATTCAGATATTTTATACACTTACACTGAATTCACTCATGCAATGGAACTTCTCTAGGACAGCCCTACTCAAACTCAGGTATTATATAAAAGAGTTCACTATGATCAAGTCCATTATAATACAACCACGAGATGATTAAAATAACTTCCTACAGGTGCCAGATATCTGCCATCATGTTTGGATAAAATCAGGAATATCATACTCTTTGCTGAGCTTCTAATGCTGCCTCCTCAGAATATGTCAAAACTGATAATCATGGCAGACATTTACACTTGATATCTTTATTCTCCCAGGAGCATCAACATCTACAAACTGCAGTTCTAGCTGATGTCTCTCTCTCCTGAACTGCCCTTTGTATCTGCTCATCCCCCACAGTCCTCCTCACCTCCCCCAACATGTTGACACAGGGGAGTTTTAAAAAGAAATCAGAATGAAGTACATTGCACAGAAGGGAGATTTATTTTAGCATAAGCACATACGAAACATTGAGAGAAGTACTTGAATGCAAGAATGAAAGTCAGATCGGCTTTTATCCAAGTTGAGATATTTACTTCACAACATTTCAAGTCAAATAATTTTCCTTAAATGCAGAGTTAAAGTACCACAGTGCCTTTGTAGTAAAAAATTGCAGAAACTCTATTTTGCAGGACATTTTACACTGTGAGAACCCAAAGGTTACAGCAAAAAATCATCTATTGAGGAATATGTGGCATAATGCAACAAAAAACCTTCAAAACTATCCATACACGTAGTTCTTTGAAAGGAAATAATACCTCATCAGCACAGAGGAGTATTGATCTGGTAAATGGCAAAATACAGCATCTTCCTAACCTTTCACCTTCACTCCTGTCACTAGAGTATATACCTAGAATATATTTTCTAAAGTGTTTTTTCCTTCTCTTTTTGTTCCATATGATCAACACAATGCTTACTGTAATAGCAACAAAACAACTCATGCATCAAATTCTGACAGAAAACAACCTGGTTGTTTCAGACCAGACCATCAGAAAAATCTATGAAAATTCAGACCATCAGAAAAATCTATGGGGGGAAAAAAAAAAAGGAAAATGCTTTTTTCATTAAAGGAAATACTGACTGTGTATCATGAAATGAACAATGCATGAAAATAATGCTGAATTACCAACCTCAAGCAACTCTAAAAATACAAAGTAGCAGAGAGCAAATACAGTTTATAAAAGCAATCTGAAAACTCTCACAATTCTGTAACTTCTCTCTTTAAAAAAAATCAAAGCAAACAGAGGACACTTATTTCAACCACATAAATCTGCACTGCACGACAGTTTGTAATTTCAGATAATCTGCCCAAGTTTATAAGGCTGCTCCTGTCTGACTTCA
Source organism: Oenanthe melanoleuca (assembly GCF_029582105.1). Lineage (NCBI taxonomy): Eukaryota > Metazoa > Chordata > Aves > Passeriformes > Muscicapidae > Oenanthe > Oenanthe melanoleuca. The sequence goes on along the minus strand of NC_079333.1, from coordinate 105,747,308 downwards.
GACCTGCCTTATATAATAACCTTCATGTGATTCAGCACTTTCCAGTTTCCCAAATATCTCACACAGCTCCCCTCACAGCTCACAAATACCACCCTTCCTTCACACCCTTCTGTCTCTTCCTTTCTTTACCATCACAAATTCCAACGACTGAACTGATGACATCCAGCCCTGTAAAAACTAAAAACTTTTTTAAAATTCCCCAACAGTAAAATAAGGATATATGACTGGGGGTTTTGCCATCTGTATCTCTTTGGAAAAAAAAAAAAATCACAAAGTAGAACAAAACAGCATAAAAGTGTGACCAAAAATACACCATAAACTTGCTATTCCTGACTAAATGGTTTCTTAGAGATACAAGGCATTTAGGATGACAAGAAACAATAAATCCTCTCAGTTGGAGGGAGGAGGGGAAAGTCCTCCTCTCGACCAAATCCAGGTAGCTTCACTGCCAATTCCAGAATAGCTTCATCATCCTCCATTAATGAGATTGAATATGATCCACCTGTGATTTTAACCACTTTCAATAAAGAAGTTAATAGGTGAAAAATGGTTTTGGACTGTTTCAGGCTCCTTTTAGTGAATATCAAAATTAGCAGAATCTCCTAAGATTATAGAAAAAGAACCACTTTGGGCTACACATTCTTAACCCCTGTTTCCAAGGGGAAGTCAAGCTGGAGAAAAATTACTGGTTTTTTGGTTTCTCTTGTAGGGTTGGATTTTTAATTTGTAGAACTCAAAATGCTGCTTTGTCAACTGCAAACAATGCTCTCATGTTTGCAACAAGAACTGCTCAAAATGATCTCTGCCTGATTAAATTCTGGACATATATGCAAGAAACAGGTGTGTTAAAATATCACTGCTTGTATACAAACAGGGATTTTATTGCTATCAGTGCTCTTGAGATGAAACTGTCAGAGTTTACATACATTTATTTTAACTGCATATAATATTCTGAGCCTATAGAAATATATATATATAATCCATCTATATACGAAAACAACCTATACCTGTAGGAATACATGTATTATCATTTACATTCTACCCTGAACTCTGAAAATGCAGGGCAAATAACTTAGTAATCACCTACCACTTATTTTAATAATGAGCCATTGGAATAAAAACCAGAAAAAATAATTCCAGTCATAAACTATTTTGACATGCTTAACGTGAAAGAGTACAAACAACAGAAAGTATTACAATTGATTTCTAATTAATTGATCTATTTCAACATTTATTTGCAACAATCTTTAAAGCAGCTCTCTAAGAGCATGAAGAATTGATTCATGTTTTTATTGTTGTAATTTTAAAACTGCAAGGGTTACTTCTGGAAAAACTCCTTCAATTCCAAAATGGCTCAGTGAAATATGGCACTTGCACAACTCCTGCTGGAGTAGGGGCTTTAACAAGACAATACCAAAAATTTCCCTAGGATCCTCCAACTCTCCTTTATTATAAAACACTTATTCCAGTTCACTCATCCACCCTTAATTTACCCATCCTGTGCTCAAAGGGGAGATGCTGCCACAGTGTTTTTCAGAGCATTGTTACAGTCCCAACAAATGCAAAGAACACACAAAATGCTGCTTCTCTAATGCCATCTCTACGTGGTACCAAGGGCTCTTCATGAGCCCTCTCCATATAAAAGAGGCATTTATCCACACTTTAAAGAAAACAGCTGCTTAAGACCACACAAGTATGTGAGGTCCTATGTGCCTTCCTGCACCTCTCTCTGTCAGGAGCTTCAAATTGTTTCATGTGACAATATAGCAGTGCTGACTATTTCTGACAATGCCATTGTAAGATTTTTTTCCATTTTATTCATCTAAAGTCACGATACCTCTACTCACAGACACAATACCTCTACTTACAGACAAGGCAGCTACACTACCAGGATCTGTTCCTATCTGATGTAAGAATGTTATTTAAAATACTGAAAAGAACTTGAAACAATTTGGTGTCTGTGGTAACAAAAAGCAACCAGAGAACATTTTTCCTATTCCCATCCAACGCCTGCGCAGCAGCTTTCAAGTGGTTCTGCTGCTCTCCATACACACATCCAAATATCTGTGCTGCATAAAAAACCCTGAAGTAATGGATAATGATGGTAAAAAATACTATTTAAAACTTGTGAGCTTAATTAAACTGCCTTCTCAATACATGACACGAAGACTTACACTGAAGTTTATAATGAATTGCATATATAGGTGAACATTTACTTTAAGACTCAGTAAGGATGCCAAAATGTAATTGCAGGTAGATACTTCAAACTAATATTGAACAGAATCTACTTTAAAATTTTGAACATTTACAGCAACACATTAAAAAAAAAAAGTGCTTATACAGACCTTCCAGTAGTCAGATTGTAAACTGTAGTACCTCTGGTATGCAGATAATGCTGTAAGAGAGAAAAAAAGAAAAATGAATGTTCAATTTGTTTTGTTTCATTTTCTTTGAAGAAAAAGATAGAAATCCTTAGGAGTCACAATACACAACATTAAAATGATAAATGGTTTAATAAAAGTAACACTGCCATGATAAGTACACTGTTGTGGGCAATGCATTCCTTAAGATTATAATTTTGTTTTATGAAATGTCAACCCAAAAGTATATTTATTATTAATCTTACAAATGTAAATCAAGCAATATTTTAAAGAAAACCGATAACAAAGAAATAATTCGAAATTTTGGGATTTTCATCCTGGACAAAGCTATTGTAAGATTTAAAAATTTAATCATGTAGCTCATTTACCACACTCCCTGATGTCCTGTAATTTCTGAAGAACTGGTGAGGAGGGACATACAAAGAGAAATCAATTTCACATGGCCTTTCATTCTGTGAAACAAAAGCAAGCTGAAAAAAAACCAAAAGCTTGCATTTTATTCAACAGCCAGGGCCAAGACTAACCTGGAAATCAGTGCTAAGAAGAACTGTATTCAACAGAATATTAGCTCTACTTAGCAACCAATTTCTCCAATCACTATTCCTGCATCTCTCTTCCTCACTAAAAATCCTGGTTGATTCATCTTGCCCTTGGGCTAACAGGCCACCTCGGACTAGAACACAAACAGGCTTTGCTTTTTTCTAAGAACACAAATAGGAACCATCAAAAATGAAGCATTTTAAGTAAAGATTCACTCAGTAACACAAATATACTGATTTTTCAAGTGTTTGCCCCCTAAGATTTAAGAACGGAAAATACGCAATGTGTGGAAACCAAACAACAAAAGAAGAAAACTCCAGCTTTGAAAAACCACAGGCACTAAACAGATTAAGACAAAGAACAACATGTACTTTATTTTAGGTGCAGGTTCATTTCCTGCAAGCACCATGGATAAATCATGTCCATAAATGTTATCACCCTTCAATGCCAGTCTTGCATACTCATTTTCGAGTAATTTGGCAAAAGTTATTGTGCTTAAGTGAAATAAGAACACACACATAATGATAAAGACACAGAACCTCTGCACTCATCTGTCTATGGAGACTCACAACCTTTATCTGTAAACAGACACATCCTGATCCATGCCCATGAGGTGCCCTTCCTCAATTTCTAATTTTGATGCTCTAAACTGGGATTTATTTAGATGCCCAGGTTAGAAAAACAAACTTAGAAGAACACTCATTGACCACACATTATTAACATGCAATATATTTAAAATGCTTTCAAATGCAACTCAGACAAACAAAATGACTTAAAAAATCTAATCTAAGTCCTTCACAATTTAAGAATACAATTCTTCCTCCGACTCCCCTCCCCCCAAAAAATGGTACAAACTGAAGGCTATGACTTCAGTCTAACAATATAAGTTGAAGAATGTTAAGCACATTCTAGTCAAACTCTAATTGTTTTAAAGGATTTCCACCATAAGACAAAAAAACACCCTACTCCCTCCCAAAAGTCCTCCTAGATTCAAGTTCTCCCAAGCATCATTAATAAGTTTTCAACAAAAAGGAGTAATTATCTTCTGAACACATGGTAATGACTTTGCTTTCCCCAACAGGAACATGCACAAGCACTATGAAACAGTTTTGTAATGCATCACATCAAAAAATAAAAGGAGTTGTTTTTCTTTTACTCAAGCAGTACCTATCCCAATTTTAATAGTTAAAGTACACTTCAAATACTTAGGCCAACACAACCACAGTATGCAAGACTCAAGAAATTGAGAACTTCTTGTAAACTTTTTTTTTTAAAATAACTACTGCAGTCAACTATACAGGGGATATGGATAAAAAGATGAAAAGAACATTAAATACAATGTTAAGGATTTATACTGGGAAAACAAAAGGGAGAACATTTTCACTGTAGCTGTTAAAAACGTAGGAAGCACCCACATGAGCATGTCCATTAAAAAGAAGAGGTGGAATATCCTTACCTATAGCAGTTAAGGCACTGTGAGTAAGCTTATGAAATGCCAACAGCAATAAAAAAATACATAAATAAACAGAAAAACTTAAAGAGAAAGAACAGGAAAAAGAAAGCAAGAAGAAACTTGCCCTGAAAAATCCTAGCACATCCATTTAACACAGGGAAGTTATTACAAAAGGAATCTTCTGCTCCATGACATTCTACCACTTTTCTTTAAGAAAAAGGATGTTTGGCTGTGATTTTCTTTTCTAACTCTTCCATTCTTCAAAAAAGTTCAGCAACTTCCCACAGGAACAGCTGAAGTGATCATATAATGTGCCAAGCTCAGCTACAATTAAAAATAAGCACATGGGAAGCGTGGACTGCTGAAGTCTATTTATGTTTATATGATAAGAAGATAAGGCCTCCATCCCAAGGAGCCACATTTCTCTTCCAGAAGAACAGAGGACACTTCAATTCATCCTCAGTGTCTGTAGGGCCCAATCCTCCTGAGGGATACAGAAACCCCCAGGGCTCCAGCCTGTTCTAGGCTAACAGTATTCTCTTTCTACTTAGCTTCTTGCAGATGAAATGCTAAAATTCTCATATTTCTGCTAAAAATGCATAAGGATGCATCACAGAGGGTTCCCTTAAACCAGAGCTAAATGTCCCTTTGCTACTCAGGAAAGTCAGACAACTAAGAAGTATTACTATGCACTATTTCAATATTATCCTGTGCTCAGCTGACAGTAAGTTACCTGTGAAATCTGATTTCAGCCCCTTTTATAACTACAGTGAACACCTATATTAAACATTTGCTTCATAAGCACCCAAGCTCTGCTGAAAAGGATGCAAGGAAAAGAAAAACGTTCTTTTTGCCAGAGTCCACATTAAAAATTCCTAATCAAGCACATCCCTAAAAAGAATCTTGCATATAAGACACCAGAAATCAAATTATGAAAGCAAGATTTTTGAAAAACTGAGCCAACCTAGATATAAAGGAAAACATAAATCATAAATTTTGAACCCTATCATATTTCATAGTCCCTGAGTGGGTCACCAGTAAGCAAATATTTATCCTAAATTTTATGATGTAGAAATTAGTAACTTATCTAAAACCTGTACTGTGGTACTACAAGCAACTTCTCCCTTAAATTAACTACGTATCTACAGGAAATAAGTACAAATCCCTCAAAACACAAACTTTATTCTAAAATAAGAAAAAACCCAAAAACAACTGAATCTGCAGAGCCACAAGAATTTTATGTAAGTCCCTATCTGTAACACAGGGTGTGCTTTATCAGTGTTATGATTCTGACTATAGGATGATATTCCCCGGTATATTTAAAAGCAAAAAATCCCATTGGGCCATGCACCACATTACAGTAGCATTAAAAAAAACCAAACCAAGAACAAACAAAAATGAACAACAACAACAAAAAAATCCTAACACTAAAGGCTGAAATATCATTTTGTACCTTTACTTTTCATCCAAGACCGGTCATTCCAAAGTGAGACAATTTTTGTCACAAAAAGATTCTATCAACTACTGCCCCTCTTTCAACCCCATTTCAATTATGATCTCCCTCTTAAACATTATAAAATGAGTGTTTTGAAATCACTCCTAGGCACAGCAGGATTCTGCAGACAATCTTTTGATTAAGAACTTACTTTCGAGCTTTTTCAATTTAGAAGTTTACCACTGAAATTCTTACACATATGGAATTGTATAAAGACAATAAAGGACATAAAAACTTCTTTTTTCTCTGCATGTGAAACACTCATGAGCATCCAGAAAATGCATGTCTGGACTCAAAGAACAGGAATGAGTGTCAGCAGGACAATGCCTCTTACCTCACTCTAAACTACATTTTATAGTCAACCACAGAAAACTCTTAAAAGCACAAAACTGACAGCCCACATTCAGATACCCAAAATAACACTCAACAATTACTAAAAGAAGTGTTCAGTTACCTATTCAGTTCAGTTTCCATCCTCCTGTCCTTTATTTAATTTCTACTTTTTGAGTTTCTGCTCTTGCTATGAACACCTCTCTCCAAAACCTGGCCATGTATATTATTTTCCTAACAGGCAATCCTTGTGATCACATTCTTGAACCCTGTGAGTGGCAGATCCAGCATTTACCACCCTCCCCAGAGGAGGGGACATGTATACTCCAAAGCTATGCATATCTTTTCAAATCAATCACCATCAGCTGTATTGCTTGATGAAAATAAAATGCTTACCTGAAAAAGCTCTGAGAAGCAAAACACCACCTTTCTAAAAGAATTGCAGCCACTGAACAATAAGAATCCTCCTCAGCTCAGGCTGCTTCAGAGCCTGTCTGTAAACCTCAGGCATCTCAGGCAGAGCTGACCCTCAGTGAGTTGACACATTTGGAGTCCACTGGTTTCCTCCTACAGGTTTTTAGTCATCCAGAACTACCCACTTTGCAATATGTATGGTTACTTTAACCCTGACAGACTTTATTATTTGCCCCCTAAGTATTCGCCTTCCTCTCCTGCTATGATAGGACCAATGGACATGTCAGAAGCAGGACACGGATAACACTTGCTCCTTATTTCCCCCTATTTAAGATTCTTTGGTATCATACAGAAAATAAAAAACAAATTTGACTTAATTAGCACGTACACGGTTTCAGGATTTTTTTAAAATCTATTTAATTTCATAGGATGTTGGCAAAACTTAGTTTCAGCCATAAGATAAGACAATCTTTCTTTGTATCCAGAATCTAAATGCTTGACCTAAACAAACAAGAAAGGTGACAGTGGGGAGGAAAAATGTCTAGACTGAACGACAACCACCCATTTGCCACCTTTAGCACATTTCCATCACAAATCATGCAGTGACAGAGGATGGCTTTTATGATCTGCTCTAACAAACCTACTTTATGATACCTTAAAACTTAAGAGGCCTTCAAAGTGATGAAAACATGGAGCACTTTGAGTATTTTAGTGCTTGAGTAAGAAGAAAGTGAACTACATACTAACACCATCTAGTGGCATCTTGCAAGGCTAAATGTGACTAACAAAAATTTTTGGCTTACTGAACTTAGAAACAGCAAGCTTGACTACATACCCTGAAAAAAAAACTTTAATACAAAACAAAGTTCCATTTGGAAAACAGTACGTTTTCTAAAACATAATTATTTTCAATTCACTGTTTAAACAAGCATTTAGTGCTTATCTCATGTGAAAGCTCATAGTAAAATAGAAAATTAGCTGAAGAAGTGCACAAGGGAAGCTTCAAAAGAGCACATCTCTTGATTCAAACCTAACTGCTTCCAGAAAAAAAATTTTCATTAAACACCTAAGAGATATTTGCAGGTTACAGAAACAGCTTATATATAGTTCAGGTTTTATCCACCATGGTGTTTTAACCCTTCAAGATGAAGACTGCTCTGCCATAAAATTAAAGACATCAAAAGGTGAGAAAATTCCAAGGTTGAGCCAATAGAACTGACTTTGCTGGGTAAACACTGGCTGGATGGCCAGGTTCAGAGAGTGGTGGGAAATGGAATTACATCCAGGGCTCAGTGTGGGGGGGTCACTCCTGTTTGGTATTTTCATCAACAACCTGCACTGCACAAGGGGATCCAGGGCTGAGGTTCAACAAGGCCAAGTGCCAGGTTCTGCAATTGGCTCAAACAACCCCCCCAAGCTGGGGGAAGAGGGGCTGGAAAGTGACTGCTGGAGAAGGCCCTGGAGTGGTGGTCACCAGCTGGATGGACATGAACCAGAGGGCCAAGGAGGCCAATGGCACCTGGCCTGGAGCAGCAATAGTGTGGCTAGCAGGACTGGGCAGTGACTGTCCCCTGTACTGGGCACATCTCAAATCATGCATTCAGTTTGGGGCTCCCCAGGACAAGCAGGACAGTGAGGTGCTGGAACATGCTCAGAGCAGGACAATGGAGCTGGGGAAGGATCTGGAGCACAAACCTGATGAGGAGCAGCTGAGAGAGCAGGGGGAGTGTTTAGCCTGGTAAAAAGGTGCTTGGGGAACTCTTCTTGCTGCCTTTTACAAACCACCTGGAAGGCAGCTGTAGTGAGGCAAGGTGTCCACCTGGTTCTGTTTCCAAGCAACAAGTCTTGACAGGACAAACAAAATGGTCTCAAGTTGCACCAGGAGAGATACAAACTGAATATTTCAAAAATTTTCTTCGTGACAGGGCTGTCAGACACTGGCAGAGGCTGCCCAGAGCCCCATGCCTGGAGGTATTTTATAGACACATAGATGTGTTGCAGGGGGACACAGTTCAGTGGTGGCCTTGGCAGTGTTGAGTGAATGGTTGGACTGGGTTATCTGAAAGGTTTTTTCAAACTTCCATGATTCTCCAATTCTGTAATAAGCCAAAAATGTGGAAGTGAGAGCAGCAAAATGCCACTCAGGTCTTTTGTTTTAAGGCCTCAGGCAGATGCTGCTCTCTGTTTCCTCCAGAGATTTGTACTGAAAGAACCAAAGAGACAATCAAAGAAGCCTGAAGCATGTCTTCCTTTTAACACAGAATGAAGGCTGACACACAAAAGCAACACAAGCATAGATTTAAGACAGAAAAATCATCAAATAGTCCTCTAAGAAATTTTATTAACAACTCCACACCCTCATCTGGAAATGCAGCAGCAAAGTGGCGTGAAGCCCACAGTCCCATAAAGTATCAAATGTGAAAGACAGGCAAGAGTTTGTCAAGAAGTTTACAGTTACAGAAATTCTTCAGATCTTGAACTCCGTGAAAGTCATAAAATATTGAGAATTAGTGAAGAAGACCAAAGGCGTCTCATGAAGCTCAACAATCCTCCCAGAGTGTATTACACAAAAAGAACTTTTAACAATTTAGTGTTTATTTAGAACACTGTCCAAAGTGTTCAAATTTTCAGACAACCAGTCAAAAACAAGGCCCTGGTACATTTTATAATAAAACTGTTGACTGCTAACTTCTGCCCCACATACATACAATTTACAAAGAACATTTTAATGTTCTAAGCTTCCTTCTTTCTACAGAAATTTCACGTAATGGTTTAAACCACCTGAAATTAACCACCCAAAATTTATCTCATCTTCAGAATTCTGTTCAACAGCTCTAAATAGAAGCAACTCAAATTTCACCAGTAAGTACCAGTTACAAACAACAAAATAAAAAACCTTAAACTTAAATATCACAGTTATTTGAAATAGCCATCTCTTCCTTGACTCATTCAAACTATTTAATTCATTCTAGTTCTTCAGGACTCATCAGTAAGACAAGACAGCGCAGCAGGAATCAGCACAATCCTATCCATGCGGCAAAATTCTCCCTTATATTTTATAAAATTACCACTACTACCCTGCACCTCAGACCACAGCACATGAAAATGCTTCCCAATAACAATACTTCCTTTCAAATTCCTGAAAGACGTTAACCACCACAGAGAAATTCCCCACAGAGCTGGAATTTTAAGCACAAAGGAACACATCTACATTGTTGAATTTGGGAGTTTCTCTCAATCAAACAACTTTACAAAAGAACAATCACAAAGTGTTTAAATTTTGGGTTTAGGTTGCAGCCTAATAAAAGAGCTGCTCAAATAACATTATGGGGGGGTTCAGTACAGCTTTAAATTTTAGATTAATGATTACTAAAAAAATGCCCCCATAACTAACAAACACTATCTTATAAATGACTTTAAATGTTCTCATATTAGTATTTCTGACAAAGCAGTCACCATCTATAATCAAAATAAATACTGCTAAAACTGTTCTGAACATTTAAAAATGAGACTACCATTTGAGTACAGTACTAATTGTAATTTTAGTAACTGTGGCACAAATAATTTCATGTTTTTCTCAAACCATTCATTAATTAACTGCATTTTCTACTTCCAGGAATTTTGCTTAGAGAACAGCAATTCAAGGAGACAAATGATTAAAGTACATCTCCATTTGTGCCACTGTGAGCTGTCCTCCATGTCACAGACTGAACACAGCCAATGCCTGTGACCCCTTTGCAAAATAAAGATCCCTAAGGAAAACCCAGATGATGTCAATCCACGAGCTCATTAAAGAGCTGTCAATTAAAACTCAAGTCAGCTAGAACCCAAACCTTAAAACTTCATTATCTGCACTCCTTACAGCTTATGGAGACCAGCCAGCTATGGGTGGAAGGTGCGTTTCTTTGAAGACCACACCACAATAATTCAGTAAAAAATCTGCCTGTCCCAAGGAATCCAGTAGCAAACCATGCACAGGTTCACACCAGGAGTCCTAACAGGATTCAGAATCCTCCCAGCATCCAAAGGCCTCCATGACAACCCATCCACCTCCTCCAGCAAAACCCCAAGGCTGAGGTTTCACATTCTGGGGCAAGTGCACAGCATTTTTGTGCAGGGTTATTTTTCAGTTGGATCAGTTCCCCACACAGCTGCAGGCTCAGCTGTGCCAGCACAAAGAAAGCAGACATAGGACAGAGCCTGCCCAGGAAACAGAGGTTTGGGAACCTCCAAAACAATCCAACAGCTGGGGAATAGCTGCCTTGTCAAAAAAGAAAGGAGGAACAATCAGATTAGAGTTAAGACAATTTTTCACCAAGAGGAGTCAATGTTCCCACTTTAGGAAATCCCAAAGCTGAATTCTGGTCAGTAATGATCAATACAATGAAAGAGCACAGAACCCACCCTGAATATGCAGGCAAAGCCAAAACCAATCCATCTGCAATCTTGGTGTTAAGTGTCTGAATACAAGTCAGTGTCTCACTAGATTCAAAATCTGCAAAAAAGCTGATCCCTTGCAGAGGACCTTTTCCCAACAGCAGCAGAGTGCTGCTAACACATCAGCTCCATTCCATGGCTGCAGAGAAAACCCTTTTGCTACCAACAGCAAACTTCCTGCATTTTGGGAAAACTGCAACCTGCAGAGCAGCTTCAGATCTTTTAAAGGCTAGCAGTGACACAGATACTCCTAAGCTCAGGTATAATACTGAGAAGAGAGAACACATCAGAAGTTACTGGATGAGGAACTTGGAACTTTTCTCGGAGAAAAGTACTTCTTTTTAAGGAAGAAAAATGACAGCACATTGATTTTGGAATTAGTGGCTACAAGTGACAGAAAACATATTGCACTTCAAGAGATCTTACAATATTTAACAGGTTTCATTAAAAAAACTAAAGTTAAATAGACTTCAGCATCAGATATTAACTTACAGCACATTTAAAGGTAGTCTGCCCCTCAGTGATACCCTCTGAGTACATGCAGCAAGGGCAGGATTAGCAACAACAACGTGAGTTTCAATGATGCAACCTGCCATGACTTTTTCCCAAGATCCCGCATCATATGCTGTATAAATCCTAATTCTTACAAAGAAATTACCTAGAGTCTCAGTACATTCAGAAGGTATTAGCTACATCAAAACACTAAAAACATGCAACAAAATGCACTCAGCTTCGTGATCCTTCACTCCAAACGTTTGTGAAAAAAAATGAGACAGATCTAAAGAGAAGAAACAACTAATGTGAAACCCAGATCTCCGTCACCCCAGCATTGCTTCATCTTGACCACTAATCCCAGTTCTACTGTCACAATTTGTTCTGTACTGCACAAACTTCATTGCAAGCATTTTTAAGCAAAGAACACTATTACTTCTGCCTTTATAAAAACCACTTCATTCATTATATACATAAGATGCATGCATTTATTGAAGATATTTAATTAAGTAACAGGCTTTTAAGGGAAAAAGAAATTGAGGAGCATTATATATGCTGCTGTCTTGTGATATTTCATTAATTGCATCCAACTTAAACACACTGACTTTATCCATGACTCAATTCAGATTTTTGGTTCTGAACACCATGCTCCTTCAGCATTTTACACTTTATAGAACTTCAGGACTTAAAATAAAATATACATTAGTGACATCAAAACATTCTGAACTCTTTACTTTTTTGTTCTAAATCATGTAACATTTAACTACAACATTTAACTGCAACTAGAATATATGATAATTAAAGTAACAAAATTTGTATCATGTAATGAGATTTATTTTTACTTTGTAATGGAACACAAGCATTCTACTTCTTTCAAACAGCAGTAGTAAATTAGTTATAGAACACCTATGACTTTCTGCATTGAGGGTAACAGTTTAACAGTCTTTGGTACCAGAGTTCAAAAACTGTAGAGAACATGTCCCTCATTTAATTTAAAAACCCCTTTAACTTCCCTTTCCCTTTAAAGTTGTGGAGTTTGTGCTGGTTAAATTGCCAGTGCACCCAACAGATTTATTTATTTATTGTTATGGTTTCTTTATTCTGTTTTGTTTATTTTAAAAATTCCTTCAGTATTTTCAACTACTACTATACTTCTTTGAAAATACAGATACATTTTTTTAATACTCCATAACTAACAAGGTTTTTGTCTTCTTGAGGCTTTTTTCACGATTGAGATGTGACTTTAAATAGGCATCTAAGAAAGTATTAAGTATTTTAATTCTGATTTTTAATGGCTTAATATTTCTTCTCACATTGTTGTGCTAATCTCTTTTACAGTTCTAGAGAACTGATATTTTCAACCATCAATTGGATTTTTTATGCATGTTTTTAAAACCATGCACAGAGCACAAGGCAGATGCTCCATCAGTAAACCCTGCCTCTGATCCACAGCAACACCTGGTCCTGTCACTCTTAACTGTTATCAACTCAAAAGCAGAGTTAATACAGGTCAGTCTGTAATCCTGGGCTGTTTTTGCTAAGTAAAATATATCCAGAAGGTCACACTGCACTCACACCTAGCTTTATTAGGGTAATGAGAAAGAGTGGTGTAAGTCTTTTTGCAGAGAGGCTGGCAGAATTTGCTTAAAACAAAATGAAAGTACCAAAGGATCAGACTACTCTTCACTAAATTTTAGAGACAGCATATTGCCATGTTCCCTGCAGGTATTCCCATGCCTCTGAATTTGGAAACACCAGTGGTTATGTCTTATTCATTGGATGGGATGGGGTACAAGACAGATGCCTCCATCACCCAAATCCTTCTGAATTTATAGACTGAATTTAGCTATCTGCCAATTCCTGCTGAGCAGCATCAAATCTGCATGTTTCTCACTTTAGGAATAAAGGTCCCAGGAAGCCAGACCTACAGACACTGCTTCAAGCAGCCCACAGCCAGCCTGAGTCACCAAGCAGTGCTTCTGAACTACTCTGCTATAACTCATCCCCCTGCTCCTGCATCCCAAGGAAACTGCAAACCACTATCTTTGTGTCTGGAAAAAGGCATGGGGTGGGAGCACACATTTTCAGGATGAGGGTGCTGTTTGTTTCCCTATATAAACAGAACTGCACTCATGTTAAAATTAAAATGCAATGACAATGAAAAAAGACATCCCATGGAAAAAAAAGTAAATGTTCTAATACCCCCCACAATCACTGAAAGGCAGGCAGCCATCAGACACCGGAATTGCCAGCCAAGTTCATATTCACATCTGAACCAGAAGTGTTTTAGTTGGGTTTTTCTTTTTCATTAAAAAGAAACCATAAAAAAAAAAAAAAAAAAAAAAAGAACAAGAAGGAAGAATAAAGTCGTTTTTGTAAAGAAATCACCAGTCTCCATTTTTTTATGGGCTCTGAAATACAGTACAAACCAAGGAAACAGTGACTTAGCCCAATGTTTTTCATTCTGTTGTGTCACCTACAATAAAGAACCATTCCCCAAAGACATTTATCAAAAGAACTAAAAATTCTTACCTTTTGGATAATCTTCCAATAAGAGGTTGAAGTGACCTAACTGACAAAAGAAATCAGACTCGACCTTTCCTTCAGCTTTCAAAATTAGCGATTCATAGCAGCGAACAGCCTGGGAAAAAGAAATACAAGGTTTTCAAAATTCTGTACTTTATTAAAGCAAATAATATATTTTCTGAGAAATAATACAGTTTTTTTATTAGCCTGAAAGACGAGGCCTACAAACACTCTCAATAACAAAGTCAGCATCACTTTTCAAAGAAGAAATGTAGTATTTAAGAACAGATCTGGAAGCTCCACTTCACTGACTCTAAGGCAAATTGACAACAAATGAACAACAGAAATTTTCTCTGGTTTATCTGCAGACATTCGATTTCCCCAACACAAAACAAACCTCTAACTAACATGACAATTTTTCATTTTAAAATCAATGACATGCAAAAGGATTGATTTCATTCTTTCCAATCTGCAAGAAAGAAACCTCTCTGACTTTATTCTCACTGTCTTGCTTTTTTCCCTAAAGAAATCATCTTTCATTTGTTATTTCACTCATTTCTGCTAAATCGAAGAACACGCTATCTCAACACATTTGCTTATGCAATTTATACATCTTCATATGTGTTTCCCAAGATCCGATTCTTTTCACATCTATCGTATCATAAAATAATTTACTTCCTTCTACTGTAGATTAAGAAAAGCTAAAATCAGAAATGTAAATCCAATCAGAAATTAGTTTCAGTTAGAGAAAAACCGCCCCAGAAGTTTTTAAGTGACATACACAGAAGCAAGAATGTTTGTGCTATGAACACACATTTTTAACAACTGAACTGACACCTTCTATCCACTGTAATTGCCATGATCTTTAACCTATTACATCCTTAGCTCCTGACCCCATTTACCTCCTGACCCTGTTTACACTTTGGGAATGAGTAAATAAATAAATAAATAAATAAATAAATAAATAAATAAATAAAATCGCTTTCCCAACTTTCTGAACTTACTAGCCCTTGAATTGAAGCAGCTGAACAAACTTAAATGGGAGCGAAGGTCCTTCACACCAGCACACCTCTCACTTCCAACAAATTCTAATTCCAGCTGGTTAATCTATGACTTTCACCTATTTATGGTGTATGTTTCAAATCTGGTTGCAATTATGAACTCCCTGATTTTATTACATCACAGTAATCAAAGACCCTGAGTCCCTTCCAACTCTGCGTATTTCATGATTCTGTAAAATGAGGACCTTTCTTAAGAGATTTTATTAAAATCTGATATTCAAAGAGGAGGGGGAGAAATCAAGATGAATATTTAAATCAGTAGCCTTGCCTATGTTTATAATTTACTTTGAGTACACTTTTATTAATCATCAAATGGAGAACCACCAAAAATAAAATGAGGAAATGTTAGGAAATAGTTAAAACACATCTGTGGAGAACCCAATTACTGATCTAATCTGTTATGAGTGGGTTGTAGTTTGTACCCCAAGACTGAGGTGTACCACATACTTTATACTTTCACCTCCTTCCAAGCCCAGAAAAGCCTGATTTTATGGCTGTTTTCAGAGGCAAAGTTCCGATGAATCAAAACAAAGCTATGCTGCTACAGAAATGCAGGTGTACATGTGGTAATAAAATGATTTAATAAAACATGAAATATGTTTACATAGATTTAAAGTACATATTTCAAACTGTAGCTATTTGGCCGTCTTCTGAAGACACCAAATTTAGATATGTTTTTGCCTCTGCCTCAAAGATCTGTAGCAGAACTTTTCCTTCATGTGCTGCAAGCTCTGCCCTAGCAAACTGCAGTGGAAGGACTGCAATTCTTTTCACCATTGATCAAAGCTACAACTCCTTTAACTTTATTCCCATCACTATAAACACCTCTTGCAGGCAGTCAATTCTCCATCTAAAGAATACCATCCCTAAAATCAGAAGCAAAGCACACAAGTCTAAAGTACGTTTCTTAAGATTACTATTTTTTTATCTACTGACTCTTAATATCACGTTCACCAGCTGAACCCATCTGCCAATATCTTAGTGCAGAACCTTGTTTCTGGCACTGTGCTTCCTCTCACCATTTTTTGGTCTCATCTCTTGATTTGTACAAATCATAACATTCTTCATGGTGCCCCTAACATTACTGTTACATGTTGATTTGTAGGTAAATTTCCTTTTTTCTGATGATTTGCAATACCCACTGCAGCTGCTGAAGAAAAGAGTCATTTTGAGATTTTCTTAAATTGGTATTCGGCCTTTTGCAATTCAGAACATACAGAAACTGCCACCACAACAGGCAGCCTACAATAAATACTGGAGAGGAAGCTAAGGTAGTTTATTTCCTGAATTAGGTTACAGGTATTTAAAGAGAACTTGACTCTATGAACAAATGTAACAGGATTTTTCTGTACAGATGTTGAGGGAAATTATAAATCACACACACTTTAACATTTAAGTGTTTGGGGACCCTCAATGTTCCCACAGCCCCTTTTTAAGTAAATCCTCATTAAAAGACATATCACACATATCTGAAGCAGTGTCTCTAGCAGGGATGTAAAAACCTGTGCCCAAGCCTTTCACACAGCTCAGAGCAATTCTCAACAAGACAGATTTTCCCTTTATGTTAGAACACAAACTGAAGATATTGCTAAGCCATCTCACTGATGCCAGCACAAGGCAAGGCTAAGACACCAGAACTTCCCCTTTCAGCCACAGTTAACTGTAAGTTATCTGTTCCTGTAAGAGTAATTCAATTACACCATTAATGCAAACCCTCTCCGTTGACCTCTAACCCGTTTGCAAAATAACCAGCAACACACTCCTATCTATGCAAACTTAACTTGGGAAGGCTGTTTGAAATGAATTATTTTAAATTCTTCCAGCACATTCTAACACAATGAAACAGAAACTGAAAGCAAGAGTTACTTCCTCGGCAGGAACACCAAGTCAGACCCTGGTTTTCTGCAGGAAGAGCAGGTTGGTCACTGTGTAGCTCTTGCTCTTCCCAGTAGTCAGAGCAGAGTCACCAGGCAAAGACTTACCCAACTCTGGTTTTGGTCAAGAAGCTTTCTCCCCCACCAGACCCATCCACAAAGATCTTCAGAACGTAACAAGTATTTTTCTGCATAGGTAAGAATTTGTCTTTATTGAATGAATGGATGTAAAAGGGAGGTCACAACTGCATATATCTGTGTATGCTTTCTTGGAAGGAACAATCAAAAGACCTCATTTTAGTGGTTCTTTAACTGCAAAGGCCACCTATGGCACCCTTGTGCAACCCATTTAAATTATCCTGAGACACTAAGAATTCTAAGGAAGTTAAAAACCCCTGAGGTTTTTAAGCACTGTTATTTCTCCATACTGTATGGATCTCTAAGTGCATTCAATAGAGAGTCAGCCTTGAGAATTGCAAGTATTGACAAAATTAACAAGAAAGAGAAAGACCCTGAAATGAAAAGGAAGATTGCTACACAACATCGGACACTTCCTTCCCTTTGTTCAAGGCTACAAGAAGATAAAAGGGAAACCTGCAGAATTTAGGAACTTGGCAAAATAATCGCCTGCAGCTGCTTTGCAGTGTGGCAACCAGAGCAGAAGCAGGAAACCAATGCAGGAATGGCTGCAGGAAAAGAAACTGGCTCATATGACACTAAAAAAGTAACAACATTCACGTTGTTTGAATGGCCACCTTCAACTGAAGTAACACAGAATTGTCACACAAATTCCCTCTCATTACATCATAGTTCATGACTGGAGGCATCCTGATTGCACAGACTCAACTATCAATTTTTAGGACACCTTTAAATACAGGACAGTGAAGAAAAAGGCTTGGTATATTTACCAACTCACAAAAGCCAGCAAAATCTATTCACAAAAGGAAGAAGTAATTCTAGAATCACCTTTAAAATGTATTACCAGACCCTTCTGTGTTGCCTACTTATCATTCCAATGGATAAGGAGCTGGATTATTTTTTCCCCTCTGTTTTAAAACCATTCCTTCCCCACACTCACAAAAATACCAACCAAACAAAACAAAAATGTCAATTTTGGCCACTATAAATATGGTATCATTTCATGAAGCAAAGACCCTAGAGTTAAGAATATACCATAACAAAATAAATAAATATACCCAACCCAAACAAATCTAACTGATAAATCCAAGAGATAAAACCAGAATTCTAAAAATTGTCATAGAAACATTACAGCTCTGCTTTATAAATAAAAGTAACAATGTTATTTCTACTTCAATTAATATGAAGGGGAAAAACTTTACCATTATCATTGGTTGCAACTGTTTGTATTTTACAGCACAAATTCAAACTACTCTTAAACAACTGTAATAAATAAGAAAGAAAAAAATTAATACAGCTTGTTTCTGAAGAAGATAATGTGATGTTATCCTTTCTGAATCATGACAAGCATGACTGATCAAAATGAAACTAAGCAGGGCTAAATGGCCAAACATGACAAAATATTAACTATTAATTCTTTAATACATTAATGATATGAAAATGGAGGAGTACACTGAGTCAGCAAATTTTTACTTTAAACAGGAAAAAAACCTGGCAACTACAGGGAACCAAAAAGCCAGCAATCCGAATTGTTAACATGGCAACAACCGGCAGTAACAGAGTGAAAGGAATTACTTGAATTTTACTGGGTAATAAATTAACTGCTCAAGAAAAACACAGCATTTCAATATAGTGTAAAATCACAAATTCAAAGCCTCAAGAAGTTCCTAAAACCTTCAATTTTACAACATAAAACACTATTGTATACGTAGATAAACTAGGGGAAGGTGACAATACTGAACAGTCGCTGCTTCTTTTTCTTGTACCTCCAGTGACTCAACTGGATGGGCTTTGTGAGCAGGTAATGAGAACAGAGATTCCACATGAAAATTGGAGAGGGAAACATCAGCAGCCTCTTGACAAACAAAATACACACCACAGTAATGGTTAGAAACAGAATGTTAATTAGCTCACATTTTATCCTTATGGAAAATAAAGTAACTACACGGTCAGTATTGGCCACTGAGGTGACAATCACACATCTACCCTGCTCAGACCAAGGGGCACCTACAGACCAGGAAAGCACAAGTGTGTGTCTGCTGGGCTCCTTCTCCCTCCCTCAGGGCCACTGAGGAGCCACTGAAAAGCTTATTTTCTCATCCCTTCCTCCTTGCCACAACTCACCAAAATGCACACGTGATTTGCTAACAACAATGACAACAATTTGTTACCACCCAGAGAAGCTCCTGGTGAAGTTCCAGCTCCTGCTCTGAAACAGGGGTGCGAGCAGGGCTCGCTTCAGCTAAGCACACAGAACAAAAGACAAGCCTGAATTCTTCAGAAGGTAAAACTATTTTTCCCCTATCAATGACTGGCTAGATACACTTCACATTCTGAGCTGCAGATGATTTACAAGAACATCTCATTTACTTCTGCAGAGAAAAGCACACCATTCTTATTTGACTGAAGATAACCCAGATTAATGCAGCAGATCTTCCACTGAAGGCTCTCATATTATGTATTGGCACAATATCCTTAAATTCCTTTACTTTCTTATTCAATAGCAATTCCCACTACAGCTTTCAAAGCTTCTTTATATGCTCTGTCTTTGCAATGCTCATATTCTGTTATGAAATTTCTCTCTCAATTTCGCACGTTTATTCTCCTTGTATTTCACGTATGGACTCCACTATTGCAGAAGTCTCAGTAAGAGTGCTGAAAGTACACCTTGCTGGACACAAATATGCTCAGACCCCAAAACATTTAGGCTTCAAGAAGAAAAAAAAAAATCAACTGGCCTCTTCAGTAACTTTGTTTTCCCAACATTTTTACAGCATATTGGAATGTTATGCGCTTATTCCAGTCTGCTAGTAACCCTTAGGATCAAAGTCTTTATCATTTCAGGGACAATTAGTATAGAACAACAGAAACCGAACCTCCTCAAACATTTCTCAAGAAATCTATCATCAATTCTGGCTAATCTATTTCCTTATGACAAATGCTTCATGAAACAGGATACACGAATAAACAGTGCAGGGAATAAAGAAAAGCAGCTGCACACATGAGCTACATGCACAGCCTGATGGCCAGAACTGAGATCAATTTTCTTTAAAAGCCACTACTGTAGTCTAAGACTTTTGTGCTTCCAGTTTATACTGAAGATGTAAATATACTTTTTGTTCAAATGATGTCTATGGTAGATGAGAGATTACACAGTAAGCAGCAGAAGTAAGGTCAAGGTTGCTAAGCTTACAAGGGAAAATTAACATGAACTCAATTATCGTTGAAAACTGAGGGATATTGCTTCATAAAAAGCACAGAACTGCAGAACAGAATACAAAACAGCATACATGCAAATCAATGATTACATGGAGAAAAGTGACATTTTAGCAGAGAGTAAAAAACCCAACTTGCCTCCCCTGAATACAGAACACTTGCAAGACATTCTTCACAAGTGTTTTCTGTCAGACAGATGCAAACTCAACAGTTTACATATTAAAAATAGTTTACATACATAAAATACAGGAAGCTTAGTCCTTTGCAGCTGACAAGTGTCCATAACCAACTGGATTTTATGAAACATTTTTTGACTGAAGCTCATGTGGTGAATTATTCTGCATTAAATCTGAGTCCACCTGAAGGATGCAATCCTCTCATTATTTCTCTTAAGTAAAGTCAAACCTACAAATATCAATGTCTATGTACAAACACACACACCTACATCATTTTTAGAAATTCTAAATTATTAGCAAACAGAATTGTATCTCTCCTCTCCCTAAAAATATTTCATAATCAGGTGACTCCAGAGATTATCAAATTTTATACAGAATTTCATCATTCAAATTCCTTTTAGTTTATCTTTACAAAAAAACCCTAAACAAACGCAAGCAACTTTTTTTATTTTCAAGTGGCAGTAGATTTTTCATGGGCAATTGGAACATTACTTGCATCTGAGACTATAGGAACATCTTTTTGGCTATTTTTACCACAGTAAGTCTATTTCAAGTAGAATTGCAGCACCTTAATTTAGCAATTGTTCAAGCTCATGAATAGTTCACCACACACTAAAATTTAATACCACTAAATCTGATTTTATTCTAGCAATTCTCACCTATACCAACACAGAACATCACAAATGAGGTGTGGCATGTCATACTTCAGAACATTTAGATAGCTAACACTGATAGACAACCTTATCTTTTTTTTTTTTTTAAATGTTAAACCAGTTTTATCTAGGAGTCTGAGGCGTTTCATACAGATTTTAAGATATGATAAAGAAATAACTAGCTGGTTTTGTTTTCACTGGATAAATTGCTTTGGAAATACAATTAAAATCAACACAGAAAAATACAACCAAACACAGAAAGCCACCCACAAATAAAGCAAGAATCTGCATTAATAGCTGCCTGTTTTACCTAAGGAAAAAAGGATCTGAATAACTTATTTATGCAAATATTTCTGGATCTGGACACAAGTCTTTGGAAATGGAACACTGCCTATCAGGCACCAACCATAAGAATGACAATGAAACAAAGAATAAAGCAGCTTGAAAAATAAAGGTATTAAATAGAGAACAATGCACATACATATGCACAAGACAATGTCTACCAAGACTGATACAACAAACATATATTTGTGAAAATACCTAGTTTCAGACTGAACAAAATGATTTTTCTGTGTTGTTTGAAATCAAGGCAATATATAAAGGCAACTATCAAAAAATATTTAAAAGCTACCACCAAGTGCTCTGATCTGCTAAACCTGCCCAAGTCTAAACTTCAGTCTCAAAAGGGTTCAAGCACTAGAGATGTCCTGGTACTCAGAAATAATATTGCTGGTAGCTTCATCTGAAAATACAAGGAAAAGATGACTTATTTTAGAAGAATGGAAGTGAAAATGGGTCAGGAGCTGTTTCATAAAGAAAGTGTAAAAACTAATGCTAATAGGGTGGGAAGTGTGGAATTTTCAGCACCACAGGAGATACAAAATTGGTAAAGGCACATTAAGACACAAAGGATTAAAAAAAAAATCTAGACAGAAAGAACCTGGTTTTAAATACTGAAATATCACTATTTCAAGGAGTCTCACAATGCTGGTACTTTGAAGGGTACCACAGCCAGTGCAGCAGAAGGGTCCATCCCAATGATTTTCCATCACATCACTGCAATCTCCCATATAGCTACAGTCCACATATCACATTCCTTTTTCCACAGCCATTCATATTTTCTCCTCTGTGGCTGCTTAATTATGCTTACACAATTATGCTCACATATAAAAATGAGCAACACTGGAACATAACCAAATGTGCATGAAAACCAGCCCGCATAGAAAAATGTTTTGTAGAACTTCATGCGCAGAAAATACCTGGAAAAGCACAATAATTCCCATCAAGAACTGTAACCCTTGTCTGCTAATAGCAGCAAACACCAAGCCTTATCCCTCACCCTTTCCCCTTCGTGTGGCAATCTGAACAAGAAGAAATTGCAATGAGAAAATAAGAGGAATACAATCCTAAGGATACAGGTCCACAGCTAATGAGCAGTACCACTTCTGAATGGCAGAGCTGCTGAACCTCATTCCAGGAAAGAATAAATGTCTTATTTCTACTATGTGGCAGTAACAGGTAGGGGAAGTATATTCATAGACATTTCAGATTTTACATTTATGGGCTACAAAGCCCAAGTCCAAATTATTTTAGCTACTAGTATGCATTTGCATCATAATGTGCACTAAACACCAACTAAAATGACAATACACTCAAAACATTGCTTGGGAACTGGCCAGCACAGTCTTCTGGTAAGTAAAACCTGATAGTGAACTGTCACAGGCAAAACATCCTGAAGACTCCTGGAGCTGCAGGGTGAACAGCCATGCAGGTTGTCACCACAGACTGTTTACATTAACATTCCCTGGAGCTGGATCTAAGATCTTCTTGAAGAATGCTTCCCAAGCCCTAACAAATTTGACATCCAATATACAGACAGACATTAAAAAACACTAAGATGGGAAAACATTTATGTATGAAGCTTAATGCCAATTCTCCATCTATCTTGTATGTATTTACAAGAACACTACTGAACTAGAAAACAGAGACAGCTTTAAAGGATGAAGTTCCTGCTAAGTACAGCAGGTCAGAAACCAATTCTATTATAAGAAGGGAAATAGGATGCACGAAAAATTCGCAAGAAACTCCAGCACATTAAAACTATCTATTAAGGACCTAAATCTAGAAAGAGGAAGATTCAAGGCTTCAACTTATTTAAAACAAAGATTTAAATTTGAGTTGTCCATACTCATCACAAGTGCCATAGGTATCAGATTCAAGAGACAACCTCACTTTTAAGTCAAAAGTGACCACGATGATTCTCTGCAGGACAGAGGCAGAATGACAAACACTAAGCTCCCACACACACACAGAGAATTCTGTTCCAGCCATCCTTTCCCCACCCACCACTATGGTGTGACTTTGGGTAGAAAAGGAGGATTTTGTGATTTTAAAAAAACAGCTAGATAAAGAAAATTGCAATCCATTAGAGGTGGGTACTGATTGAGGTTTTTCAGCACACCACTATCTGTCTTGGTGAACAGTAAACATACACTCAATTATGAGTTCTCAGTTCCATCATGATGATGATGTTCCTTCCAAGAGAAGGATCTGCAAGGAATCTTTTACACAATGCCCAACTGGGAAAAGTACAATTCCCTCTTCTGTTGGGCCTTTCACTCACCACATACCATGACTACTTAAAGTACAGTACTCCAATGCTCATGGACCAGAAGCCACCAATTCAAAAAGTCATACCTAACTCTTTAAAATGTAACTAATAATTATTTTTTAAAAAATGGTTATAGTTGTATTGTATTTGAACTTTAACAGCAAAGGTTAAAATGATGAAACAAATTAAAATCCAAAACTAGTTTCCTTATCTTCAAAACATCATTAACTACAGAATTTTATGAGTTTATTAAAAAACTGCCTTAAAAATGTGTCACTACACTTTAGGTAAAGAAATACACATCCCGAACATACTCGTTTCTAAAGGTCAACCTTGTGCACTTCTCGTAATTAAAAGTTTACACACAATTCATGAACTTTACACTATTCATTACATGTACCAGTCCCAAATAGAAAACAGCTAATGGCCATTTTTCTCTTAAAAATCTCTATTTGCAGACTAAAAAAATTGCACAGTGTGGATTCACTGTATGGAACCCAAATCTTTAACCCAGTATTTACCTTGTGCTGCACCCACACCACCTTTCAGAGTGACCAAATCAGCATCTCTGAGCACTAACACTGCTTGTCTCTCAGAACCAGAGAGAAAAACCAAAAATTTTTAAAACACCAGAAACTGTTAAAAAGCATTTTATAAACCCTCTGAGGTGTGAAATCCATGACCAGAAATTTGAAATGGAACAGAATTACCCAAAAGAGGTGTGAGGATCAGCAATGAACATCAGGAAGTTCTGCTGGCACCATTGATAAACCAGGATGTAAATGTCGTTCATACATCAAACAACTCTGAATTCAGAGTTCCTTATAATACATTACTGTAACATTTGCATTTAAAATGAAATAATGCTAGAAATAACCGAATTCTATACATCAGACATTTCTTGAGAAGGTTTTCTTTTGATGAACATGCCATATTCCACAGAACTCACTCCACAAAAGGTGTTTTCCTAAGTTCTCTCTTCAGCTACAGCTGTCATGACTCTGGTCTTTAGATGAAGAATCAATTCTGACATTATTTACAGTGGCAAACATCAATTTTAATTGCACATTAATGCCAAACCTTAGAATGAACTCCAGCAGTTTCACTGGCAATAGTTTCCAAAATGCAACTAACTTGATACTGCAAAAAACACACCAAAATTGTGACCCAAAGCCATAAAGTCACTAAGAAGTTTGCATTAGAAGGACAGTTCCTTAACACTGAAATGATGACTGTCTTCTTTTTTAAGGTTTTGGATGAACAGGACACCCCCTTGTCTCCCATTTCACTGCCACTAATGTAATCTATCTTTGTTTACAGGATAAATTCACCTTCAAAGCACTCAATGGCCTGATCATAGATCTTGAATTGACAGAATACACAAACACGGCTAACAAGATCTCTTCAGACTCCAGGAAAAGCTGATTTCCACAGAAGACTGAATGTTTTCAAGTACTGGTCCCAAAGAGCTGAATTCCTCATGATTAGAAAATGTATGTGGAAAAGTGCACACATGTTTCATTTGCCTTCCTTAATGTACACAAACACTCCAGTATACACTGAAAAATCTCTGCCAAAACATTGTGTCACCCTGAAAAAGCAATTCCCCTGGAGAGCAAACAGGGGAAATAGCAGAACAACCTAAATCTCTGAATCAAGCACAGCAGAGTCAGACACTGAATTAAGTTCTAACGAGTATGCTGGGCACAACCAGAGGAGTGGCAAATAGAAGCCCAGACAGAATAAAGAAGTGAGAGGGAACACCAAATAAGAGATGAAACTTTTGTCACAGGAAAATGCCAGAGAAGGAAAGCAGATCAGTTTATTCAAGCCCTGAAAGACAGCACCTTCTCCACTGCTACCATTCCATCCCTACTCCAGCAGCTGAACAACAGCTTCCCATCATCACCCACTCACCACCACAAAGCATCTCCACAAAATAATCACTTCAATCATGCCAGTCACTAAGAGAACAAGTGATTATCCCTCTGCAGGGAATGTCTGGGGAGGATGAAAAAATACAAAGGTGAGAAAGTTTAAGAACAGTTGAAAATGTATCAAATTTAAAGACATTCTCAAATATTCATAAAAGGAGAAGAGTAGCATGCAAGTCAGTCCCAAATGTCAATCTTTTTAAGCCCTTTATTTTAAAGTGCCAACAGTAGTACAAAAGGCTCTTTTTTCATTGCTTTCAGCAGTAACGTATTTTCTTACATCCAAAAAAAGCAAACCCCATCATTCTGGACCACCTGTGGCCTGTCCTGTGAAAGCAACAGGAGGTGGGTAACCTTTATGCTTAAGCTTGGAAACATAAATAACACTTGCACAGGTGAAAGAGAATATTGATGTTGTCTTTAGGCCACAGATGGAGAACTGGCATCTCCTGAGGTACGTGTGGCTCACAGGGAAAAACTCCTGACTGGCAAGGCTGAGTTCTGTCCAATGCATGGGAAGCACTCCATAAAGGCCAGTATGCTGAAAATATATTTCAAACTTTTTTTGTTGTGAGATGACTTGAAAAACTCCAAGTCTTTGTGGAACATCAAAACAAAGTTTGAAGCTCGTGCTGGTTTTATTTCCACATATTCCCACATGGCTGCTCATGTCATGCCAGAGCCTCTCACATAAAGGCAGATTCAAAGGAGCACAAGCTCAACTTCATCTTCCCTTCTGCCATAAAGCATCCACAGTGCCCTTACATTGCCCAATGTGCAGCAGCAGTAAATAAATTTGTCAATTTTTTCCTCCTGTGCAGTAATGGCATGAGATTTGAGACTCTGGGTCAGTCTCCTGCACCTGTTTCACATTCAACAGTTCAATGTGCTTACGTTTTCCTTGTGACTTGGGCCAACCTCTACCTAAAATCCATTTTCACACATATTTTATAGTGTCTAAATGGCACAAAATTCAACATAAAAGGAAAACTGCTGTAATATTAACTACACTTATTGGTGGTAGCCTATCATCCTATAATTATCTCAATAATTTGCCATGATAAGATATTGGCCTTTGGACTGAATTTATGGTCTTATTTTAGGTTTATCAACTGTAAATGAGGTAAGGACATTGCAACTCCAAACCACACCCATCAGATGGCTTTTGAAAGGCAGTCTGGGAGACACGTAGCAGTAAAACATTACACTGCCACGTAAGATCCTGAGCTCTGTGGCAGGCTTACTAAAACTACTAAAAAAAAAAACAAAACAAAAAAAACCAAAAAAACAAAACAAAACAAAACAAAACAAAACAAAACAAAACAAAACAAAAAAAACAAAAAAAAAAAAAAAAAAAAAACAAAAAAAAAAACCAAAAAAACAAAACAGAACGAAACAGAACAAAACAACAAACTCACATTACTGGATTATAATCAACAAACCAAGGTGAGTATATGCTGCCAGCACAAGGCAGAGGAAAAAAGCATAAAGGATTCTGGAGCTCAACAAGGACAGAATTCCAGCAAAGTTAAAATAAGATGACAATAAACCAGACTAATAGTCAGCCCTGTGCTGCCTTTGTATTTACTTGAACATCACATGGACTAAAACAGCAATAATAAAAGATTAGCACAGCTTTTATATGAATCCCACATTGTTGAAAAAACAGCAAAAGAAAGAGGTTAGCATACAGTGATATTTTTTTTCCCCCCCTTTCTATTTTTCCATCAATGTAAGTTCAAAAACTTCCCGGGCACAGATTGGAAATGCTCCTGATGGATTTTCCTTCCATTAATTTCCCTTACCACTTTCTAAAACCATGTCCACTCATCTCACACTAACAATACTGGACAGCCAGCAGTTCCACACACCAACTGCAGGGAACCATCTTGTTCTGAATCTGCTTCCTGATAGTTTCAGTTCATACCCCAAAGCTCTTGCAGTAGAAGAGACAGAGAAAAACCTGCTCTAAAGGCAGAAATATTAATACCATCTCAGCAGACTCTATACAGTTTCCCCACATTCAGTAAATATAGAAATTGAATAAATTGAGAAGAGAACTGCAGGGGTAAGAGGAAAGAAGAGTCTCTCTTGTAAAAGGAAGTCTAAGCATCTCAAATTATTTACCTTAGCAAATCAAAAGCTACTACGACTTTTCTACAAGTACCAACAGGACAAACACCAGAGAAAGAGAAGAGCTACTTCAAAATAACATCAACAGTGCCAAACAAATAATTTTAGACAGAAAATTAAAGCAGCATTTGAAGAATCAGAAAATTAGACTTTTGAACAGTATTTAAATGTAAACAGTAGAAGCAAAAGGTTCTTCTAAGTACTCTCTGGCATCACATACAAGAAAACAATTTTCATAAATATGCCATTACATATACCTGTGACACAGCCACATGCAATGTGAAGGGACAGGCTTGAAAATTAACTAAGAATTCTCACGTAAACCTATGTATTCTTTTGTGTTCCCTCTCAAAGAGTCTGCACGAGACTTTTCAAACATTTCCTATTCAAATGAGACCAATACCAACACTTACTATAAAGAGCTGAATTATTAAGCAAAGGGCTTATGCCCTTGAGGCACTTCTATATTTGAGAAACTTTAGGTAAAATTAACTCCTTAATATTTTGAACTACCACATCCTTACTGTGCAGACAGGAGGCAAACATGCTGTAAGTGGAGGGAATAACCACAGAACCAAAACCTACACAGTATCTGCTATCTGTCTAGCTTCAATAACAGAAACACTTGGGAGGATCAGTGCTTGGAGTCTCTCTAGAGAATCTCAATTTTAAATATTAATTAATGAAGGAATATAATTCTTCAGCAAATATATTTAATTTTTAAAGAACAAAACCCACTTTTTATGGTCCTTCAGAAAATATTTTGGCTTTAATTTCGGCATTATTTCATAGGAAAGTACTAATACTGTGGGTGTAACAGTATCACTTAAACAAAGCTTTCCATGCTCATACAAACCAGCTTTCCAGCTTTCTTTTATACCAAGAATACTGCCTTTTAAAACTCTCTAGTGAAATAATATTCTACAAATTTTCAAGAAAAGTTTTAGTTTAACAACTCTCCAGGGAAGAAGAATGAAACAGTAAGAGAATATTCACCAAAACTCAGCAGCATTACACATTCTGTGACATGCTTTCAAAAACATTATGTAGAAAATGGTTTTGAAGGAAAATAATAAGTTATTCTTAACTTTGTTAATAAATAAAGAGGTAACAAACAATAAAACACACAAACACCACCCTCCCCCACAGAAGTAGGACTGGATATCACTTCTTGAACATCTTTGGATGTCTGGTGCCCAGCATGCACTGGCATAGCACAGCACCCAGGAATGAGCTCCCTGACCTCCAGAGATAACACCAACATGCTACAGGAAAGCCAGGCCCTCAGCAATCATCCTGGTCACACATTTTAAAAAGATCTGTAACACTAAGTTACAGTCCCAAGTTCTCAAAAGTATGTTCCAAGTAATGGCTCACAGCCTTTCTTTTTTTTTTTTAGATATGTTCCCCCCACCCACTTTCAGATGAGCAGACACACATAATTCACTTTCTGCTGCATCATTTATCTGGTTGGTAGGCTTCAGACTCAGACTTGCTCTTTTTTCCAGAACACATATAAGAAGCTACTGTCACCCAGTATTTCGAAACAGGTCTTAATTCTCTAAAGTAAAGGAATGACAATTTTTCTCTCCAAAACAGAAATACCGACAAGACCAAAAGAAAATTATAAAGGCAGCAGCAGATCCAGCAAAATGCAGTATTACAGTTGGATTCTGCTGTTATTTTTGTACAGGAATCAAAAATTAAATAGCTGATTTATTATTCATTTTCATTAACCCAAGTCTAGGTCTGGTGTGGTGGTTTAAAATTAGTGAAGTGTTGTTTTCATATTGATGTCCTAATGCTGCTATACTTGCTTTTTCTATCAGAAAGCCACCATTGTCTCCAGTGATCACAGTGAAAACTACTGATAGTGTTATCACTACCACTATTTTTGTACATTTTATCTGTAAAAAATACACCTTTTAAATAGAAAGTGTAGCTCCAAGTTGGTGAAACAGGTTTTCAGCGTGACACGCTAAGTATAAAAATACAAAGTGAAAAGACTTTTGTCAATAAAATTTAACACATAGTTTGTTAGCAAGCAGAATCTTGTGTGAGGCCTCCCAGAAGGCTCAGAGCAACTAAATAATGTCCTGAAAACAGGAAATACACAGCTCTGCTAAGATGTGACATAGGGCACTGGAAAGCAGCTGTTGGTATTCCAGCTGCATCGGTGGCAGCTGTACTCTACAGTGAAGAAATTAAGCAAAAAAGTATGAACTTATACATTATGCTTTCCCCTTGAGGAATGTCATGAGCCTGACTGCTAATGATGAAATGAGCAAATATTTCTGTGCCATATGAAATCCACTGTGATTTATTTAGCACTGCCTTCTACAAGAAGAGAGCTCAGGGACACTGAAGCCACCACAACCATCAGCAGCTACACCAGACAGCAAATCTCAAAATTGGCATAGGTAGGTAGATCATTAGGTATGGGGAAAAAACAAGTTGTGAAAAAAGCAGAGCTGAGTCTTCCTGGGAAGCAGCCTAGGAACTGTGACATGAGCAGCTCTGCTTCAGGTGCAGACAGGGGCAAAGAGCACATGCATATTACAGACCTGGAAAACATAAAGGTCACTCATGGAAGTCAGAGTTAAATTTATGGACACAGGCACAACTTCATTCTCTGGTTCCAAAAGTCTTGCTAGACCAGCCTGGAAGGTCACAAGCTACCACAGAACAAAGTCCACTGCACAAACCAAAATTCTGTGCTGTTAACAGTGAGTATTCAGTGAAGAGGAAGCACAGAAGAAATAATCCTTATTTTACTACAACAATCTCAATCTCTGCATTCCAGGGGGACTACCTCTGGCTAAACCATCCCTAGGTAAATGATACTGTGCAATTCTCAAACATCCCTTCATTCTTCTGAAAACCCTGCTAGAGGGATTTATGGGGTATACATTCAAAAGTTCCCCCAAAAAGTTCAGCTTGCATCTCCTTCATTTCCCAGACTCATTTCCAACCACCAGCAGCCACCTACCCCATGACCTCACATGCCAGATGTAACAAACAGGTCAGTTTGTATCTGACCTCCAGATCTGCAGGTGAGGCAAACATCAGATACAGGAGACTGGCAATTTAGAGCAGCCCCCAAAAAAAAACAAAAAACAAAAACAACATTATAGGGTGGGACCCCCCAATGTATGGACCCAAGTTTAGCACTGCAAGTATTCCACACACTCTGATCTTTCCTTCACCTCTATTCAGCCTGCAAGAAGCAAAATCTTCCATATTTTAGAGGCCTGTATTTAGATTAACAATAAGAATCATTCATGTCACAAATATGGGCTACTTCCCAAAGTCTTGGGAGAGCCTCCTTCCACTGGTTATACTAGCCAACCATGTGAGAGGATAAGCATAAAATAACTTTCTCATTTAATGATGTGGCCCAAGAGAAAACCTTGTTTAAGGCTGAAAAATACTGATCCTGGCTCCTTGTGAAAAGAAACCAACCTCCACCTGGCTAAAACCTCTTTTCAGGGTGATGTAGAGAGTGACAAGGTCTCAACATTTCCTCCACTGAGAACACAACATGGACCTCTAAGAGCTCAGACAGAACACAAGTTTTTGCAGTCTGCCTGCCTAAAAGTAGAGGACACTAAATTAAAGGGGTTTCTCCACAGTAATGCAGGCTACATGCACTGAAATAAAATACTAAATTCTTGTATGACAGGATCCAAGAGGAAGCTGTTGATGATCATTCTAAGATATGTATATATTAAGACATGCTATTACAATTCATTGGGTTAATTCTGCATATTTATTCATACATTAATGGCAAAGCATAGCAGTAGACCTGGGGAAAGGTGGAGAATTTAGTAATGCTGAAAATAAACAGTCTGAAACTATTTTTTTTTTTCTAAAATTAATGAGTGTATCTCCCTCACCTACATCTCTTCAGACTATTACAAGCAAACTTTTGACTGACACCACACATCATGACACTGATGTGACAGGAGGATAGGTGCTTGCAAATTTAAGATAGTCAAACCTAAAAATGCAGGGGGCAATGACA
Source organism: Oenanthe melanoleuca (assembly GCF_029582105.1). NCBI lineage: Eukaryota > Metazoa > Chordata > Aves > Passeriformes > Muscicapidae > Oenanthe > Oenanthe melanoleuca. The sequence goes on along the minus strand of NC_079333.1, from coordinate 105,715,420 downwards.
ACATGATGGGGGGACACCAAAAAAAATTAATCCATTAATTGTTGGAGAGGTTAGGAAGACAACATTACACAGGCAATGGAGCTTTTGTCAAAGAAAAGACAATGCTTCATCAGGTGTAAGCCATGGGCACTCCTCTACAGTAAATGCCACTTGGCAATGGAAACTCCACCCTTTATTTCACTTGAATCCCCAAGTGCTGTGCAGCTGGGCCTCCCAAGAGTTGCTCCTTCTCCAAAACTAAGGGAATCTTCCCCTTAAGTTCTTGCAAAGCAAGAGGTCCAACCAAAAGGATAACCAAATGCCAAGATTCTGATTTATGTACAAGAAAATGAAGCATTTCACTTCAAATGTGCCTTTCAAGGAGTAATAAAACTCAGCTTTACACTAAGAACCAAAACTATTCAGAAGCAGCAACTAAATTAATTTGACTCTCTTATCTGACTGTGGAAGGAGAGGCAATACCATAATACCTTCCCTAACCCATTCAGTACCTGTTTGTTAATTTCTTCATTCATTCTTCTCACGTTGCAGTTTTCATCCACAAAACTGGATGGAAGTTCATCCAGTTTCCCACAGGTAGTGTCCCAACAGCACAAGAAGGCCCCAGCTGCAGACACACTGCTGCTTCACAAAAACCAGCTATAGCATGTTCAGACATGAGGGGAAGAAAAAAATCACACACCTTGGTACCACCCATCAACTACAGCAGCAGCACAGAGCTCTAAGGGGGTTTGCAGGTGATGGTGCAGGGATGCCAACAGAGAAACTCCTGTCAGAGCAGAGGAAATGCCAGCACAGGTACAGCAGCAGAGCCTGAGATCCACAGGGGAACATCAACACCAAGAGGCTGTCCAAATCTGACAGCACACTCCTTCTTAAACCAGTACCAGTAAGTCCTAGTCCATAGCAATTTCTTTTTTTTTTTTTTTTTTTTAGAAAAAAGAATCACTTACAAACAAAGTGCCAAGTGAAAGAGGTAATCTCTTTATGAGAATAAGTTCATCTCAGCCATGGCATGAAAAGAACCTGGAAAGGTTCTCAAATACTGCAGAGAAATCATGAAAATGAAGTCACTGGAGCAGGAATGTGTTCTTTCTTCTTTCCAGCTGTCTGAAGCCTGACAGACCTTAAGCTACTCATTAATGAATTGCTCTAAATCAGTTTGTTCCATTTTTGAGCACTGGCTGTGGAAGTGAGAAAGCCCTGAGGAAAAAGTTGTGAAATGACCTGTAGTTGGAACTTGTTTTCCTGTTTCAGTTGGTAAATCTGCATATTTGCTTACCAATCCCTCTGGAAGCAGAGTTTCCTGGAGTCAGAAAATTCCAGCCTAGCTGTGCTGAAGAATCTTTCAAGTCAGTGAGCTCTAATGCACTGAAAACAGTGCTGAACTCTATTAATGTAGCTTTATTCTCTGATCTTAAAAAAAAAAAAAAAAAAACACCCAAAAACAAAAACAAAAAAAACCACTCAAGAACAAATTAAAATAATCTCAAAATACAAACAAGCTTTTTCTAGAAGACTCCTGCTGCTTGTCTGGAAAAACTGAAATTACCTTTAAACTGGATATAGAAACTGAAGCAAAGCAGGCAAGCAAAGCCCAGAGTGCTGAGGATGGGGCAGGTGACACTGCCTGGCCTTCTCCAGCAGCACAGAGTCCAAAGCTGCTCCCCAGTTCCACAGGCACCACATATTCCCTGAATCCTGAGAGCTCCTTGTGAAAAATGACTGCTCTCACGCATTTTCACTTTCATCCAGAAATCACCATAAAAATCACCTCTTCCATCATTCTCCACAACCAAGTAGCAAATAGTGGTCCAGAGTGGATGGCACAAACTATTCCATTCTTTCAAACTACTGAGGGCTTGGCTTAATTAGCAATTAAAAGCAAGTAGTACAAACGTTCCTTTCTCACTGCACATAATGGAGTCGTCATTGTTCTCAGATTTTTGGCCACAATGCAGGCAAGCTGCAAGTTTGCAACTGGCACTACAGGAAAACATTCTACCATTCAAAAACAAAAAACAAACCACCATCACCACGGAAGAAAATCAACTCATAAAGAAAAACACAATTTAAGATGACAGCATTTTTACTGGCAGGGAATAAACAGACAGCAATATTCTAATTCCATGTTTTTTCACACAGAGTCTGAACACATCTACACTCATAGATTAACTGAAGACAATTTCCAAGATCAGGAATCACAGTCCTTTGCAATGATCATATCCCCACTATCCACAATTACCTAAGGAACTTTTAAACAGTCTTCTACCATTCTTTCACCTGTCCCAAATACATCTGCCTCCAATATATTTCCATGCTACAACACAGCTTCTGCCATGCTCTCCTCCATTTTTAACATACCAAATGTCTCCTTTCCAGGTTTCCATTCAACCATTAATGCTTTTTTCAAATTATTTATAGCAAATAAACCTGTATATACAACTTGTTCTGAGACTATACAGAGAAAAAATCCCACCAATTCAGCCAAGACAGACAGTATATAACTAAACCCAGAAAACTGTCAGAAGTAATAAATTTTTAACACATGAACTTGTAAGTTAACAGAAACCTTTAAAGGTAGAAAATGAGACCTAACTCTGCTCATTAGTTAACGGTCTCTGATGGTTTCTGGGATCTCACCTTACTTAGGCAACAAAAATTAACTCTGCTATAAGCATAAACAACTCCAAATCCTCCCCATATAGAACCAGGAGAGGCATTAAAGCCACTTCAACTGTTGATTTCCTCCACATAGTAACTACAGTTAAGAAAGCCCTCAAGTACAAAAACAACTTGTTAGTTTTGTGCTCCTACACTAAAGGTAGGATGTGGATCTATGCTCAGGGTGGGATTTTTGGTGTTGCTCTATGTGGAGCCAGGAGCTGGACTTCAATGATCCTTGTGGGTCCCTTCCAACTCCAAATATCCATGATTCCAAGTCTGAGGGGTTTCACAAAGGCACCAGAAGAGGTTGGCTCAGACACACATCTCTGTTGCATCACCTGATGCTTCCAGTTTTGGTTTCATATACAATACTTTCTTAAAATGTTTTTCTCTTAAGCAAGGAGTACAGAAGTATGTACTGTTCTGATTCAAAATTAGCTGAACAGTTTCCTTCTATAATTTATTTTTCAGAAATTGTAAAAACCATTCACACCCTTTTCTTTGAATTAAAAAAGGAACAAATGAACACTCATTTCTACTTAAAAGCAAGTAAAAAACTTTTCTTTAAAGTAGGGAAAAAAGACCCTCAAGCCTAATTTGTTGATAACTTTAACCGGTAACACTTGACATCTTATAGTTCTTCAAAATTTTATAGTCTCCCACTCTTGAAAACTTACAGTGTTCAAGTATTAAAAAAATTAAAAAAAAAAAAAATCACTAATTCAAAGGCTCTGCCCTTCCAACCATTAAAACCCAAGAGAGATTAAAAATACTCAGAAAACAACACATTTCTGTGCACCACACCAGAAACTGAGAACAAATAAAGCTTTGAGAACCATGGTGTGTAAAATCTACCCTTAGTTACTATATTTGTAACATGCCCAGAAGCTCCATTAAAGTTTACCAAGAAATGCACATAATTTTTGCAGCTCTTTATTCTTCCCAATATCATTCTACTTTTTCTCTCCTGCCAGAGGTTGCCTCTGACATGCTTTATGATGGTATATAATGGATGTTCTCCATTTTTTTTATCCTACCACTTTATCTTTCTACACTTTGTTCTATTAAACTATACTGTTAAATTCTCTAGATCAGCATCATTCTCCCTTACACAGACTTTCAGTTCCACACTTTAAACTATTTCTTGCCCTTTCAACATATCCATCTGTATCTTCCACACTTGCTCAGCTTTCTTTATCCTTCAAATCTAAAGGAGCAAACACGACTTCAGAACAGACACATGAGAGTTCTTGGCTTCATTTTCACCTTGAGGAAAGAGCAGAAGCAAAGTTTCTTTACTCTTCCCTTCCTTGAGGGATAAGGAGGAAAAAAGGGAAGCAGCAGTCTAAGATAAAGACAGAAAACACAGCCAACACCTTACTTTTATTTCAAAAATGGGAGAAAGTTCTATTACAATCAGATCATACAACTCTTAATAAGCTTTTTCACAGCCTACACAAACTCTCTGCAATTTTGTTACCTGTTTTGCTCCCATTTACCCTGCTTTTAAAACCTTCTGAAGCAGGCCCCAGCACCACCAAACACTTAAATGCTACTCAAGCTACCAGTAATACTTAGATGGTAACCAAGCACAAGACTCAGGCAGCTGCTGGAAAGAATAAAAACACCACGATTCACACTGTCATTCCCCTCACTCTCAAAATGGTGTGCATCACTAAGTCATCCATGCAATTCCTTGGTTTCCTACTCTTCCTCACATCTGATCTAAGTATTTTGCTTCAACCTTTTTTCTAGCTCCTTTAACTGAAAATGTCTTCCCTTCATTATAATCCAATATTCTGAAAAACCTTCCCAAAAGACTGCTTCATTTCTCCACTTCCCGAAAATCAAATGGTGGCCTGATTTTCAGTAGTCATAAGCTCAAACATAATTCATGAAGCACTCAACCTAGATCCCTCAGGATCTTTCCTTCATTCAGAGTTTTCTCCTATACAGTCCTTCTTACATACGTTTTGGCACTCTTGCTGCTGCACACATGCTCAGATCTGAATCTGTACCACATCTGTTTGTGGCAGTGTAACTTCACTGAATACTTGGTCTTCCTTCAGACAGAGCAAGGAAGCCAAGTCACTGCACTCATTCCATCCCTCCTCTCCATGAATAAAGAGAAGCTGTGGATGTTCCATCCCTGGGAGTGCTCCAGAACAGACTGGATGGGGCTTTAAGAAACCTGTCTAGTAGCAGATGTCCTTGCCCACAGCAGGAGATTAACTGCATAGTGTTAAAGACTCCTTTCAACCCAAACCATTCTGTGATTCTATTATTCTATATAATCGAGTCCTGGCAACCTGAGCTTCCAAATACATTCTCCAGAAGAAAATATGGAGCAATAGTTTTATAAATATTCCTTACAGAAACAGTGTTTCACACACTAGACCCACCCTAGCCTCCCAAATCTCTCTCTCAAAGGACCTCCACAGCTCTGTAAGCCTGCAAGACAAACTGCATTCACAGAATGAGAGAATACCTCTATGTAAGGGTACAAAAATGGTATAAAATCCCAAGGATTTCTCTGTTCTGGGTCCCTTTGAAGGCACCCTGCTTCTGTACCACTCTATTAAATGATTTATTTTCACAAATCCAATGCCTCAGTCTTTGCTGTAGGGAACTCAAGGTCAAGCACGAAGGAGGAAGTGTGTCCAAGAGTCTGTAGGAGCAAGGAATTGGAAAGGGCACCCATCCACCAGATCACTGGACAGTCCTGCTGCAAAGGGACTCCAGACCCATCAGGTGAAGGATTGAGTGGGGTGTGTATGACACCCCAAATGGTGTGAACTCCCACCATTCTCAGGCAGCAGTGTCTCCTTCAACATGAAAAATCGCCTGATCCAACATTTCCCAGCAAAAGCGCAGGCTAGACAAGACGGCCCAGCACACTGTCCAGCTGCATTCTGAAAGTGTCCAACACGGGAGAACCCACCACTGCCCTGGAGAGGTTATTCCAATGGCTGCTCTCTTTGTGAGTTTTTCTTGTGTTCAATAGGAAGTCAGTCCCCAGGAGTAACTCATACCCTTTAAATCTTGTCTTATCAAAATAACTAACTCCTTGTAAAAATGGAGTCTCCATCTTCTTTGTAGGCACCCTTTAAGTACTGGAACGTGCTGGTAACATCTCCCCCAAAGCCTTCTTTTCTCAAGGCTGAACAAGCCAGGATCTCTCAGCCATTCTTCACACTTCAGCTTCTCAGCCCTTTGACCATCTTTGTAGCCCTTCTCTGGATCCTCTACAGCCTGGTCACATCTTTTTTGTTTAGTGGGCACCAAAACTGCACACAAATATTCCAGGTGTGGCTTGGCCAGCACTGAGTAGAGTGTAATGATAATCCTCTTGCTGCTGGTGGTGATGTCCTTGTTGGTGCAATCCAGCATCCCACTGTCCCCCCACAGCTCATTTTTACTGAGCTAAATCCACCAGGATCCCCAGGTCCATTTCCACAGAGCTGTTCCCAGCCACGAAGACCTCAGGCTGCCTTGCACTCCTGGATCATGTTCTCCCACATACAAGACCTTACATTAGTGTTTGCTAAACTTCATAAGGTTCTCATCAGCCCATTCTTCCAGCCCATCCAGGACTTTCTCCAGGGTGGCTCTCCTTTTCACAGGTTCACTTCCCCACTCCGTTTGGTACCATCAGCAAAATTCTTGAGGGTGCACCTGATCCCACCATCCAGATCACTCATGATGGTATTAAACAGTGGCCCATATCAATCCCTGGGGACCCCACTCGTGAAAGGCAGCCAGTGAGAAGGAGCATTTCCCACCCTGCTCTGGGTGCTGCCCATCAGCAGTTCCCAGCCAGCACACAGATCCTTGTCTGGAGCATAACACATTGGTTTCTCTGGGAAGAGGCTGTGAGAAACAGCATGGAAAGACTTGAAATCCAGGAAGACAATGTCCACCACTAGTTCCATATACTCCAAGCACGTTACTCTGTGCTAGGAGACAATCAGGTTTGCCAAGAATGATTTGTCCTTGGTGAATCCGTGCCAGCCTTTCCCAATCATGTGCTTCATCAGGAGTCATACAGTAACTTTCACTGGGAGTGAGGGAAGACTGGTAATTCCCTGCATTCTCATTTAAACCCTTCTTGAAGATGAGGCAATATGAGCCTTCTCCCAGTCTTCTGGAACATTCTCCAATATCCATGACTTTTCAAAGATTATGGAGAGCAGCCTCCCAGCAGTATCCAGCCAGCTCTCTTAGCACCCTCAGATGAGTAATTTGTAGGAATCAAGCTCCTGTAAGAGTTTCCATCCCAATAATTCCTTCAAAGACAGTAGGTCTGTGCACAAAACTGGATTTTTATTCCCAAGATCTGTGGCCCGAAAGTGCTGGCAAAGACAGAGGTGAAAGAATTGCAGAGAATCTCTGGCTTTTTTAGCATTGGTTAGCAACTAACTCACCTCTCCTGTTTAATTGTGGGCCAGCATTTTCCTCTGGTTGTGTGTGTTGTTTATGATCCTAAAAAATCCTTTTCTGTAGTTTTTGACATCTCCAGCCAGTTCCAAGTCCAGCTGAGCTTTTACTTTTCTAATGGCACCTCTGCTCTGGCAATGCCCTTGCATTTCTCAGTGGGTATTTGTTCATTTTTTCATCCCTGGTACACCCTTCTTTTGGCTTTGAACAGACACAGGAGCTTGCAGTTAAGTCAAGGGCATTTCTCACCCTGCCCACCTCCTCTAAAGGTGATGAGCTGGTTTCATGCTTCCAGAAGAGCATTCTACAAGAACTCTCAGCACTCACTAGCTCCTTTATCCACCATGGAATCTTCCCATGGAATCCCACCCAATTCAGTTCTGAGCAATGAGAAGCTGGCTCTTTGAATTTCTAAAACCTCTTAGTACTACCTTCAATAGTGGTTATTTAAAACTAGTGAGTCTTCTAGTTTTACTAAGTTATTTTTGAGCTGAAACAGTTCTTCAGCCTGGTTCATCACACAGGCCCAAAGATGGTTTTACTGAAACATACAACAAGCAACACAGAGTTCTTAAAATTCTGTTACCTAGAAAAAAATACCTAAAAATAAAACCTTAACTTCAATTCATTATTCTACTCTGTATTCCTTTGCAAATGAGTTTTCAAATCATAAGATAATGAAAACACTGCTTAAATAAGAAGTTAAAATGGCAATTAGAGGGGAAGCAACAAAATACTGACCAAAAAAAATACATCTATTGACTCTACTTTAAAAGCTGTTGCACTGGATCTTCTGTCGAATGCTGTAAATGATACTCTGAAATTGTTCAGAATTTTAAATTCTCAAAACAGAAGCAGAAATTTAATGAAAAGTACATTCACAATTCAGTCTGCTTTGGACTAATATCCAATCAATATTGAGAAGTGAATCATAATCCTCAAATGCCACTGTAAGAAAAGGAAATGACTTAAAGCCATTTTAACAAACAACAATTAATTTAACAACTTACCACAAAAGAAATTCATACGTAAACATACAATGCTCTATTTGTAATTCATCACACACTTTTAGTCACTCCCTTTACAAAACTGTGAATGAGCTCTTAATTCTGCATCTTAATTAAATAAGCTCCTACCATGAACACTATGTAGCAAATCTGAGAACCATAAAGGAAAGCAATTTGTCAATGCAGCTCTGATGGTGATCACTGCATCTCTCACACTCTAAAGTGCAAGTATCTGATAAAAATTTTCTTCCACTCCCAAATACACTTAATGGCAGTTTAGTTCATTAACATGGTATTTTAAGTACGTAAGGAATAGCTTCCTATGACTCTCTAAATACAAAGAATAATATTCAGTATCAAGAATAATACCTGAACCACTGCAAGACTTTGACAGAGGCTCATTTTAGAAATATACCACTCAACAAACTTTATAATGGCCACAAAGTACCAAATGGCCCAATCTACGTGTGACAGTATCAGTAAAACTCATCTTGAAAACAAGCTTTGAACAGACCCTTATTTAAACAGGCCAGTCTTGGAAACAGCTTTTCCACAGCAGAATTACTCTACTATAGCTATTTCTTTAGTCTGCCTGTCCATAAAGCAGAAACATGCAATAAATATTTAAGAATTATTTTCTTGCTTTACCGAACTTCCCTCATCCAACAAACTCAGACTGAAGTATATTAAACACAATTCCTTTCTTTCCTCATACCAAAAATGTTCTGTAAGGTACTAAGCTAATCCTCTCAGGTTCACCTGTACAGATCCTGGCAGCCTTTGGCAGGGCTCCATACAAGACCCACTGATTTCAATTCTGTCTGGTTTTAACTACACATAAGCATTCTGTAAGATTAACATTGCTGACATTTTCTACAAAAAGTCAACTGGTCTCTATAATGACACAGCAAGTTTAATAAGCATCACTTCAACGTTTAATTGTGAAAACACATTACTCCAACATCATGCTTTACACACCAGAGGAGCAGGACTTCTTAAGAAAAGGAGTTAAAACAAAAAGTAACTTACATGAGTTTTATATGTAAAATACAAGGTAGGCATGGAACTAAAGAACTGAAGTTGTATCCATACACCTATCTGCATTCAGAGTGACCAGGACAGTGGTTCAGCTCCTGGAATTACCTGACCCAGTACTAAACCTGCCACCTAGCTCAGTTCTGTGCTCACACTCACAGTCCATCTCCTTAATTCAGAAGCTCATCCAAGCCCTCTAAGCAGTAACTAGTTTTTACAAAACTATTTAAGTATTCACCAACTACAAATATACACATTTCCTTCCCTTTCAGACTGTTGAAAATACAGCAAAATCTCTCCCATTATCCAGAAAAATTTACCAGGTGAGGACCAAGAAGAACTATTTTTGTTCAGTAACAGAATAAACCTAAGGTTTAAGTGATGAGTCTGTAAGGCTGGAAACCAGAACTTAATTTCCCCGCAGAACATAAGTTTGCCTAATTGTCAGTAGGATAAAGAACAACAGTGGGCCATGGCATATAATTCTGGCACTGGAAAGTCTTGTGACAACTGTTAATCAGGAAAAAGTCACTTTATAGCCACAAACATTTTCCATGACTCTCTTTAATTTCATATCATCTCACTAATGTAATGAAAACAAATGTTTCTACACGCACCAAGCTATCCAAGCATGAAACATCTACTCTTTTCTAAAATGGTATAACAAACATATGGCATGCCTTTTAGAAGATGCTTTCAACACTTACTTCAGATGGCATCAACATTTGCAGATAGTTTTACCTCTGTAATTACCAAGTCCACTCAATCCACTACAGTGAACAAACAGCCATGCAGACTGGCAAGAGGCACAGTGCCATGCTGAAAGCACACCTGAGCAATGTCATGCACAGACAAAGCTTTAGATTGTCTATTCCTTCTTCACATACTCTACCTGGACTCACCTAGAGAGAAATTCGAAAGCTAGAGGCCACAAGTAGCATGATGCACAAAAGGATCAGTGGTTAAATTACTGGAATAGGACAAAAACAGTTGTATCCCATCCTCACCACAGTTTTTCTTCACACTTCTGGAAGTTAAATAACTGATCAGAACCTCTATTCCTCAGCTGCTAAAATACAGCAGGTATTTCCCTCTCTCCTCCATCCTGAACCACTGCCCACCTTGGCTATATGATTACGAAAGTCAGTAGGGCATCAATTACCTTAACTTGATGCACACGAACCACTTAGAGCAAAGGACCACTTCAGCCTCCAGACTCAGTAGATCAGCACTTAAAAGCTAACATGCATTCAACAACAAAAAAAAAAATCTTACTTTATATTCCCTACTGACAGTCTCCTGACAGTAAAGATAAAACTTGCTGAAATGCAAATGCCAACACACAAGTATCCTGTAATCCTAATTATACCTCTATAAAAGCATTTTGTTTGTGGACATGAGATCCATCCTTCTCTCTTCATTAACACATGAAAATGACAAGTGTAACATTTCTGACTTGATCAATTTTCTTGCCTTCAGAAAGTAGTACCAACACTGTACTTTACACTTAAGGAACAGCCAAAACATTCAGGGATATATGTTTAGAGCAATAAAATCCCACTATTTAAAAAAAAAAAAAAGTCTCAAACACTAGTTGTTGCTAAGTATTTAATACTTAAAGTACTGTGTAATGTCCGTTAAAAAAAAATTAGCTTTAATACTAGATGGAGTATAAATACTGCAAACCTATAACCAAGTACAACCAGGATACACAACCATTATAAACACTATGGCTGTGATTTCCAAGTAAAACATGGTACAACCATGAACTACAGAATGTGTTACCCATGACACCTTAACTGGATCCTAGAAAGCTGCACCCTATCAATACAAAGACCAGACTGCACACAAAAAAATACCTATCTTAAAGAAATCTATGGCACAGTTAAAATTACCCAATAAACTCACTTTTTAAAAGTGACTCCTTCAAAAAAAAAGCTAGAAATCCAGTTCCACTCATAACACGCTTTACAAAATTTTATCCAACTTTAACTTCACAGGACAGACGGCACACTAGATCATAAACCAATAATAGGAAATGCACAATATATTTAAAAAAAAGCAAAAAAAACCAAAAACAACCCAAGCATAAAGGAACAACTCAGATATAAATTTACAGAAATTGGAGAGGCTGCCCACTTCCTGGAATGCCTTACAAATGCCTCCTGGTACCAATTTCCAGTTTCTCAATTCCCAGTACTGCCATTATATAAGACAAACATTCTTAATTCTTTTTCAAGCAATATTTCTTTGTTTTGATGAAAATAAATCAAGCCAAAATGTTTCCAAATTTATTAAAAAAAAAAAAAAAAAAAAAACAACGCTTTACTACCCTCAGACTAACCTGCTAAAATGTTTTCTTGCATAATTCTTTTTCAAGCAGTTTGTTATAAATAAAACTAAGGATATTTTATTATGGATTAGTAGGAAATTAACATTAATGTCAACACTGAAAGGATAAAGTCAACATATATTAATTCACACTGTCTGAAACTATTTTTAAACAAGCAACACTACAATTGTAAGAAAAATGAAAGAATATTGTCACTGTGCACTTATTTTGTAAGCTTCACAAAAGCACAGATAAGCACGCTGTTAATTTTGTCAACACATGTGGCCTTTACACAAAGAAAATACCATTTTTAAAATCAGCTGGAAAACAAAAGGGCTGCAAAACCATAAGAGGTAACATAGACTAAAACATGGCATATTGTGTGGAATCGCTTCATCTCTCTAAATCGACTTCAACATCAATACTTTTAAATGGAAACATGCTTCAGATTTTGTCCACAGGATATGACAAACTGATTAAACTCAATGAATAGGAATTAACAAGCATCTTATACCCAATACATCGGACCAGCTACATCAACCTACATCTGTATAGATGCCAATTACAGCTTATGAAACAATGGTTTGTCACTGCAATCAAGTCAACTTTGGCTAAACACTGGAAACATCATCCAAAAACAACAAAAAACTCCCAAAAAAATCAAACAAAAAAAAAAAGGAAGAAAAAAAAGGAAATGCTTTGTAATTCACTTCCAATACAATAGATATCCTCGCCCTCCCCCCCCCAAGTAATCTTTAAGCTTCACCTCCTGCCAGAATGCCTTCCTGGGAGAAAGAGACATCAAGACACCAGCAGGGTTTTTGTTTTGGGTTTTTTTCCCTCCTTCACATTAATGTTCTTGTCAACTACGGAAGCACAACAGTGAGCACTTTCTCCAACACAAGACTGACTACGCTGGATTTCCAGAATTTCAACCAGTTTGAAAGGTGATCTCTTAATTTCCCTCCCCTCTTCCCCAAAACCACACTAACTGCTAACTATGATTTTCAAGCTCCTTTCTCTGCAAAATAAATGCAAAATTTTTGGCAACAGAAATTTCCATTCCTTTGTCACACATACAGTGTGTACACCATTACAGGAATGTTTCTTTTGCCTTACCACATATCCAATACATGGGGCAACATTACAATATTCCTGAGCCTTAGTCTATACCTTCAGTAATTCACAAAACTGTACAGATCTCATGTCTTATCTGCCTTTTTGATTTGCTATACCCAGCAGCACAGCCTGGCTCAGCTCATGATACTACAGCCCATACATCCTACAAAGCAAAACCACCAAAAACAGGGGACTGCAGACCTGGAGCACAAATAGAACCCACAACTAAATTAAAGCTCTAGACACGAAGCTTCCTCCATCCCTCAGAGAACCCAGTTTTCTTCTTATTAAATCCTGTCAGGGTGTGGCTTCGTTAAACCAAAGTTCCACTGCAAAGGCCTCCTGCAATCCCCTCCAAGCCAACACACACTTTTGTGAACCCCTCCGAATATAAGGAGCGTCTTCTTGCACCCAGGCACCAAATTTAAGCCTAGAACAGACTCCTCATGCTGCACAAGTACTCAGGCAGGGACGGGAGCTGTTCCTCAAATACAACCCAAAACCTCCCGTCAGCCTCCCCAGACAGGGACCCTGCTCCTGCCCCCTCGAGCACAGGTAAGGAGGGAGCACCGCCAGGCCCCACAGAGCACTCACTGCCACAGCCTGGCAGCCTCTGGAAAAGGTTCAATAGCGGGTGTGCTCCTCTCACATCGAGGGGAGCACTGAGAAATGTCTGCCTTTGTGAAGGATTCCTCTGGAAACATGACTCAATGGTTTTCCTTACCTGCTACACTCGCACATAAATCTCACGCTGTAACGCGCTGCCTTGTACATTCTTATATCAGTCAGTCAGGATTTCATAATTATGGAGTCTAGGGTCTTTGTTAGCTGTTGTTGCTCCATGCACAAAAGGAAACATTTTGTTGCTATCACTGTAAAACCTATTAATTAACTGCACATACACTCGGCCACAGTTTCTACTATAAAAATAACTGCTACATTGAATTAAAGTGGTCTGCTAGATTAATTGTTCTAAAGCCCTCAGTAGAGCATAAATTGCATAAAGATTCACACACCGAGAACAGGAACGAAGCAGAAAATACCTTAAAAATAGCAACTTCTTATCCGTAACAGAAACACAAGCACGTTTCTTCAAAGTAAAAAGCACAAACAAAACCGAAACTGGTTCAAACCAAGAAATTCCTCTCGAACATCTCTGCACTGAACAGCAACGTTTTAATCCTTCTACTTCCTTAAATAATCTACCTTTCTCAGAGACAAGTTTTACAAAGATCATGCTTCAGGAGTTACTGTGCAATTCACAAATGTACAAAACATCACGCAAAAATTGAGATAAAATAGCAAATTATTTGGTTTGCTTGAGGATTTTTTAGTATTCACTGCATGGATTTGCAGCTTATTACAGTAAAAGAACATACAAAGATATTTCTGAAAACGTATTTCAAAACTACCAAAATGCCCCACAACTTCAGATTGTATATATCAAAATTACAATTGACTGGCATTTTTTAAAAAGCATTATATGTAGGAAAGGCACAAAACTCAACTAATAGGCTGGATTGCTCCTTGCGCCACTTAATTTTACAGTACGCAAAATAAAACTTAAAACAGGGATTTTATGTGACAGATGATCTAATTAGATGTGAAGCTTTTATTTTCTATCTGGCATCCTTAAGCTCTATCCCATACGGGATTCAATCTAATATTTCCGATAGCCTCAGCAGCACTGACAGAGCAGACACGAGTTCTGGTCTACCAACAGTTAACGTACATTATTTAACTGCTTTGACATGTCACTCCCCTACCTTTTTGATTAATGGGAAGAAGTGCTCTTATAAATAACTCCAAAAATCGAAAGGAAACCACGAGATTTTTTTTTTTTTAAAATATAAGCACAAAGGAAAGTGTACTTGCTTTTCCTTCCATCCCTCCCCCCTCCCCCCACGTCCTGACATTGAGCTTTTCCAATCCTGCCAGAAATAAACACCCAAACACAAGCACAGGCCTAGGCTCTCCAATTCAACACGCTTTAGAGTCAAATCCTCAGATCAACCAAAACCAGCAGCAGAAAAAAGAACTCTCCACGATACAGCTCGGGCACAACAATGGGATGAACAGTGTCAAACGCCAGACTACTGACAGGAACAAGCCAGGAAGCAGGAACCAGAGCAGCACTGTCCCCTTTGCTTCAGCCGTGCAGCATTTTAAAAACACTTCCACTTATTCTGTTACCCGAACGCTTCCCCGGCGTTGGGTGTTCTAGGCACAGCTGGCAGACACTCGGCCCGCACAGCCTTTGTCAGCAGCTCACGGATGGGCAGCAGAACGTGCCACAGGTTGATAAGGAGGGCACCGGCGCTGCAAAGCAGCAGGAAAGCGCCCAGAAAGAACTTGGGATGCGCAGGAGAGTTTCCCTCAGCCTTCACCGGGGGCTCCACGCTCCCCATATTCGCTCCCGGTGTTTGTTTCGTGTTTACCCCCCCCCCTTCTCTTTCTCCTCCCTGTCCGGCCATCTTGGGCCGACAGGAGCAGCCATTACTTAACTAAATGACAGGGCCAACAACTTTCCACAGAGACAAACACCTCAGTCCGGACAGCGGGCCGGGCAGCAGCAGCAGCCCGCGGGACGCCCCGCTCCCTGTCAAGCCGGGACGGCGGCGGGACGCGGGGCTCGGTGAGGAGCGGGCACGCTGGAGGGAGGCAGCGGGGCCCGCAGAGTAAACAAGTCACTCTGACGGGCTCCGGGAACCGCTCAGCGCCGCGCCCGCCCCGGCCCGGACCCCGCGCACCCTGCGGGCTCCGGCCCCGGCTCCGCTCCGGGCGGCTGGGGGCGAAAATCACGAGGGAGGGTCCGGGGAGCGGCAACGTCAGCAGCGCCGAGCGCGCCCTCCCTCCCTCGCTCTCCCCCCGCTGCCGCCGCCGCCTCCTCCTCGTCCTCCGCCTCCCCCCCTCCGCCCCCGCGCCCCCTCCCCCGGCCCGTCCGCTCCCGGCCCCGGGTTCCGCCACTTTCCCGTCCCAGGGCTGGACGGGCACCCGCGTGGCCACGCTCCCCTCGTCCCGCTCGGGGAGAATGGCGGGGGGGGGGGGGGTGTTAAAAAAGGAAAGGGGCAAAGGCGGCAGCAACGAGCGGAGACCCCGCGGAGGTGGCGGTGCCCCCCCCCGCACACCCCCTGCACACACTCACCGTGCGGGCCCGGGGATCCCGAGGAAGGGGCGGCGGGGCCGCCTCGCTCCCCATCCCCCGTTTCCCCCCCTCCCCCCCATCCCCGCTCCACATCCACCCTCGCGCTTACCTTTAACAGCAAGGCCTTCGTTCTGGCGCCATCTTCATGAAGCCTCAGAAATCCGAAGAGCCGGCTGCGAGGAGGGGAGCGGGCGGGAGGGAGGGGAGAGAGAGGCACCGGCGTTAGCGAGAGTCAGCGCGGCGGGCGGGCGGGCGAGGGCAGAGCGCGGCCCGGGAGCGGCGGCGCACGGGGAGCCGCGGGCAGGGGAGCGGGGGGACACCGGGGGAGCGCGGGCCGAGCCGGGACACGGAGGCGGCCGGGGCGCAGTGGGGAGCGGGTACCTGTCGAGGCCGGATAGGGCTTCTCTCTCCTGGGCTGTCAAGCTGGCGAAGTCCTCCTCGCTCTGGCCGCTCGCTTTCCCCGCCGCCATTTTCTTTTCCTCATCACCGAAAGGAGCAGCAGAGGCGGCGGCGGCGAGCGACACTCCGCACGATTTCATGGAAACGCAGCGTAATTAACTCGCGGATCGCACCCCCCCCTCCCTGCGCGCCCCCAACACCCCCCAGCGCCGGGCGGGGCGGGGTGCCCGACACACACACACACCACAACTTTTATTACAACAACAACAGCCGGCAGGGAGGGGGAGGGAGGGAGGGGAGGGGAGGGGAGAGGGAGGGAGGGAGGCGGGGGGAAGCCCCGCTGCTCGGAGGAGGAGGAGGAGGGAGGGAGGGAAGAGGGGGGAGGGAGCCCCAGCGCTGGAGACTCGGGGGAGGAGGAGGAGGCGGCGGCTGCGGATGGCGGCGGAGCGGTGTTTACATCGCCGCTCGCCGCCGGCGGCGCGGGGAGCCGGAGTGTCGGGCAGCCGGGGGGACCCTCCCCGCCCGTCCCGCGGCTTGGGGTGTGTTTTGCCGCCCGTACAAACTTCCCCGGAGCCGCTGCCCAAAGTTGTTGTAATTGTGTCACACCGCGGACCCCGCGCGCCGCCACCGCGACCCCCCCGTCCTGCCCCGCCCGCCCGCGTCCGCGCAGCCAATCGGCGGCTCCGCCGCGCCCCACGTGACCTTTGTTGACTTACGTCAGTCATTGCGCTCCGCCGCCACTGCGCTCCGGTTTGGTTGGCCCTCGCCGCCCGCCTCCCCGCCGGCCGCACGCTATTGGTGGATGGGTGATAAGGAGGCGGGGTTTCGGAGAGCTACCATTTTTGATAGGTCGAGCGGGCCGTCAGTCAGACGAGCTTTTCGATTAGCGAGCACCAGCAAGTTGGGGTGCGCCGTTAAAAGCGGACGGCGGGGGAGGGGGGAAATGTCGGGAGTGGCGGGCGCTGGGGTGGGAAGAGGAGGAGGAACGAGGGAGGGCTGCGCTCACGGGTGGAGTTGCGTAACGGGGGCTCCGGGCTGGAGGAGTGGACGCCGCTGAGGAAGGCGCCATGTCCCACCGGCGGGGAGCAGCAGGCACGCTCGCACCCCCCCCCCCCCCCCCCCCCCCACTCCGCCCTCTCTCGGGCATGGTGCTCTTGGCACAAGCGGAATATAAAAGCTTCCCACACCAGGGACGGGGCTCAACGGGCTGCGAAGGAGATGCTTGGGCCGCGGGTAACGCTCGCACGGAAGGGCGGGGGCGGCCCCCTTCGTTGGTTTCGCCCACGCTTCCCCCCGGGAGCGCGTGACAGGTGGAGCGGCCCCTGCCGGCGCGCGCGCGCCCCCGCGGCTGTCACGTGTGGCGGGCCGCCGCGCGCGCCTCGCGCGAGACGCACGCAAGTCTCGCGATGCCGGGAGGGCGTGAGGGCGGGGAGCGCCCGGCCCGGCCCGGCCGGAGCGGTGGGAAAGGCGCGAAGGATGGAAATGGCAACGCCTGGGAATTCGGGCTTCTGGGCACGCCTCGCGTGTGAGTAAAGCTCTGATTTCTTTAGGCGTGGAAAGGAAAGGGGATTTGCTGCTTGCTTTCTCTGTTTCTTATGGCTTAGCGCAGTTCCAGCCCGACTTGTAGACGAAGTGTTCCCTGAGCATCATAGACTTTAGGGACCTGAAAGGTCAACTCGTTCCAGCCCTCTGCCGCCTGTTCCTGTGCCTCCACACCGTCCTTGGGCTCCTCCATCCTTCCCGGCTCAACAAGGAATCCAAGGGACCAGGTTTCTCTTTATAGTACCACACAGCCAACAGGCCTTACGGTTTTTTTAAGTGAGTTTGCAAATCATTCGATTTTGGGTCTGCTGTGGGTATGTGAGGGCACAGCTCATCCCCATTTTGCTGGAAATGGATCAGAACAGCCTTCTGTAACAGCCTTGCATCACTTCTCTGGTGTCTCTCTGGGGTCTGGGCTGGCTTTTCCCATTTGAATTTCCTGTTTGACGATTACCAAGTGCTCTAAAGCAAAAATAAAGCCATTAGCTGCCTTTGGGAATTCAGTGAACAAGGTCAAAGACTAGCCTATGCAGTGGATGCTGCTGCTTGCTGGTTCTCCTTTAATTGTGACTCTTTGATTGAAGCACATTTCTGCCTCTGTAAATGTTAAACTAATGTATCAGTGATGTTTTTCAGGTGGGTCCTCGCATGTTTTCTGGTCCTGATGGTACAGAGACGCTGGCAGGAATGGAGACCTGGTCAAGGCAAAATCTTAAATAGTGCAAATGAAGAGTCAGTAGTGTGCTCTTAAAATTAGACTCTTGCAATGTAACTTTGCTTCTTGATACAAATGCAGGAAGAACAAACAAAAAAGCATCTGGGTTTCATGTTGCATTTCTTCATAAGAGTCAGCAGCCAGTTTGTTGAGAGTATTGGTATAAGAGACAGGCATTTGTGTTTAAAGGGCTTGCAAGTTTGGAATCCAGGTAAAACCCAAGTTGTTTTTGGTTCTGGGAATGGGCCATAGTCTGTTAATTGTGGCAACACTATGATCAAACATCTGTGTTCATCTGTATTGTCCATGGCTTCTATGTAGTGGATTTTCTCAGCAGAGTTTCCTCGGGTGCCAAGAGCCTGACTGGTTGGGAATATGCCATAAATATGGAATTTAAATGTAGATTGTTTCTGTGGATCTCAACTCTGAGGTGTAAAGTTTCCACTTCGCAGTATCCTGAGTATAAATCAGCAGAAAGGAGAGTAGACACAATCATTTCTTAGTGGAAGAAAGGGATTGCTTAACAACAGAGCAAATCAGGAGACTGTAGAAGCAGATTCCTAGTACAGCTGAAACTCGTGTGCACCTGAAGTCACTACAGCTGAGTTTCTTCTCTAGTACTGTAAGTGCCACTCTTAACCCCCTATAATCTGCCTGAATTGCTGGGATTGAATTTCTAGATGCCCTTATTTATTTGTTTGTTTGCTGACACTTCCGAGTCAGGTAGCAAATTTGAAGGAGCAGTAGATCAGTCCCTGTTGGATACTATTGAAATCTCATGGTCTTCTGTAGTCCAGGCATACTTTGTAGTCACCTGCAGCAAGATCCATCCCTGGGAAAACTGGTTATTGAGGCTGGATGTTGGTTCTAACTGGTTTGGTTTTCGTTCCTGTTTTTTGAAGTTCTGGGCTAGCCTTGACCAGCTAAGCAAATGAGGCCGGTGCTCATCTCCTTACCCAAGGGTCTGAAGAAGCTCAGGAGCCACATGTGTGTTACTGTACAGCTTCTGATAACTCTACTGTTATCAGTACTGTTACTGATGCTGCTGTTTAAGAAAGGACTTTGAGGTGTGGACTCAACATTGTGCTCCCAATAACTCAGGAGATGTCTGACTATGAGGCAAATCCTTCTGCAGTGGAGCAGGCAAAATGTGATGAGACAATCTTGGGTTCATGTGACAAACCTGCACTTATTGAAAGACAGTAACAAACAAAGCAGGCTGACCAACAGAGCCCACAGGATGCCATTTTGTGTCCTACAACATGTATATCTAATGCTGAAATTGTTACCATCTTGCCAAACTTTAGTCAACCTGCCTGAAATACGTGGCTATTTGGCATATAAGGGAAAGCAGCATAAACTAGTAAAATCTGGTAGTAGGTCAGTTAGGGAGAAAGCAGTTTCATTAACACTTTTCTTTCTCTGCATTTGTTTTCCTTACTGTTGTTTTCTTTCACTTCAAGGTAAAAGAAGAGCCTAAATTTCTAAACTGCTTTCTTGATATTTGGAACAAAAACTCCTGTGGTGCTTCATTTTTGTATTTTAGTAGTGGCTTTTCTATTGCCCGAGAGTTTGTAGTAAAATGACCTGCAATTTACATGTTCCTTGTACTACCCACATTAAAGTTCTGATGGCTGTTGTGTGATGATCTGTGTTTTGACTGCATATAGTGGTCAAGAAAGTGGGGAAGCTGATGTAAATCCTAAGGTTTTGGGTTGTTTCAGGGTTCCTCCCCCCCGCCCCCCATCAAAAGGCAAATGCTTTTGCTGGCAATAAGGAAAACCAATACATGGGTAGGAGAATTATTCTTGGAAATAGGAAAAAATGTTATCCTGATGGTGTTTATCAGTATGTTAAAGAAAAAATTGCTCTTTAATCTCAGAAATACTTTCCTAGTTTTGGGTAGTAAGGGAAGTCAGGTAGTCTAGGAAATGGCTTACTATAAAGAAAAAAAATACAGGGTTTTTTTTTTATGAAAGTTTTAAAAATCAAGTCTAAATGCTTTGGTTATAGACCTTAATTATTCTGTCTTGCTTGAATCATGTAATCATTTTTGTCTATTGCCCTCTCTGTCCTTAGTTAGCATGGATTGTTTTGGAAAGGCTTAATGCTGGAATTCATCTGGGAGTTAAGTGATAATTCCTGGTCATAAGAAGTCCACACAGTCACCAGGTAAGCAATAATATCCATCCTTGTGCAGCAACATGTCAGCAATTCAGTCCAAACATGGAAAACCATGAATTTGTCATGGCCTTAACTGTGTTCTGAACTGTTTCATGAAATTCAGAAGGCAGGGCATTATTGAGTATTCTGTAGATTTAAGAGAGATCAGTTCTCTGCAGGCCAGCATGAACAAAGGGACATCTTTGCTGAAGCTCTACCAGTAGAAGAAACGACAGTTAGAAGATCTCTATCTATTTTTGCAGTATATAGATCTATGTTATACTAACTGACACTTTCTTCTCACTTGGAGAAATAAATAATGTGAAAAATGATACTTGTCCAGGAGGTGGTTCCTTTACAGTGCTACTGTTGGTAGTTTTTTAGGTTTTTTATTTTTTCCTATTGTGCCTGTACCTCCCACCTCCAGCACTTTTGTTTGTGTCCTTGGTGTGCATTCCAAATGTGGAAATGCTTTCATTTATGGTGATAGTTTTAGGTGACCAGATGTGGCAGCTTATGACTTGCCACCTTCCAAACAAATCACCTGTTTGACAGGAGATGGTCCTGAGCAAGGATCTCTGCTCTTCCAAAACAGTGCAGAGAAATTGACATTTCTTGTATGTGTTTCCATGCAGGAATTTGAGAAGCTGATAATAAAATACTGTGTATATAATAACTTGTATTCAGATTGACAGCTGTAACTTAATAGAATTTGGCAAATGTTGTAAAGAGGGGGGAAAAATCCCATCTTTTTGTTTCTATGGTGGTTTTGTATGTATTGACTTAATATTAGTTGCTGGGCTGATACCTTTGCAGCCTACTGGTTTTCTGGCTTGGAAGTGAAAAACAAATCACATTTCCAAACCAGCTCTGAGCACAGTTATGAGGGGTTTTGTGTAAACATTTGGAAAGAGCCAGTCCTGATGCTCAGCAAACCAGGTGAATGGATATCTTGTTAACTTTTGTTAATCCTGGGACAGAATCCAATATTATCCAAAATACTTTATTATCTGCTATTTTTGTTTTTCTCCAAGAACAGAGGATGTCACATGCTCTTACTGAATTTAATTTAGTGCTTTATACACAAATCTTTTTGAGGATGTATTTGGGAATTACTTATTTTAAAAGCTTCAACTGTTGTGTATGTTGCTTTTTATTAACATTTATGTGGATGTCTAAAAGGACATTTTGGTTGTAGTCTCTTTTCCCTGTCCATTTCTTACAACATCAGCCACTCTTAAAATTGGATATTTTATGGTAATGGTAGATACTAAATCTTGTAAAGGTGCACAGATGAGAGTTCTAAAGGTACAAACAGCAGAAGCAGCTTTGGGACATTGAGTGTGGCAAAGTCAAAGCCTTGGCTCAAGAAGCTCCATCTTTCACTTACTAGACACAAACAGTGACACTTCTCCATCTTGTCTAAGCAGTTCAGGATTCCCTTACAGCAATGGGTGAGTCAGGGCATTTCAAATGAAATAAAACATCATGCTTAAATTTGAAGACTTGGTTGCTGTAGGACAACTCTTATATCTTTGAATGCTCCCAAAATGAAGTGGCATTCCATTAACTGGACATATAGGACACAAAGAGTACATGACAGACAGAGTTGTACTCAAAGCATGTAAATGTGTTCCTCGTCTATAACTGGAAGATAAGCAAAACACCAAACTGAAATGTGCTTTTTTTGTTTGCTGTTTCTTATTTTCTTAAGTTTGCTATTATCAAGAGGCAGATTATGTTTAGAATTGCTCTAGGGGTTTGTGCTCCACTGTGTCTTCTGCATGTCAACAAGAGTTGGATCAGGCCTCTCACAGAGCTGCAATCACAGGATGATATGAGGAAGGCAAGTAGTTTCTACCATCAGCTTGACATTCAAAAAATCCAAAGCTAGTCTTGCCTTAAAGTACATTTTTCCTTGCTTCCCCCTTCAGCTGCACTTCAGTTTGGACCCTGTGAAACAGGAAGTCTCTAGGAATGGCTGGGAAAATTTTCCTTCTTACAGTTTCTCAATATACAGTTTGGTTTCTGTTTGGAAGTTTGCAGTTGTGTATTTATATAAATATACTCAGTGCTACTGAAGTCAGTTTGTGAGTTCTTCTTTTAATGGTGTGTTGGTTTGGTTTTTTCTGTCTGTAAATGAGTCCTGTGATGGTTTACTCTTGTGAGGAAAGTTAAAACTGTTTTTCTCCATGGATTGTAATCCCAATCCCCTGTCATCAGGGGAAACCCTCAGAGAGCTTTCACTTCCTCTGAGTGAGAGGAAACAAATTGCCATTGGTCTTAATGGGGCAAGAGTTTCTTGGGAATTGGGGCAGCAAAGGGAAGCTTCACTGAGAATCTGCAATGTTTTCCAAAGGCTTGATCTCCTTAACTTGGCTCTTTTTCTGCCACTATTGGATATACAAAATTTCACTGGAAATTGTGGATTCAAATCTTCAGATAACAAGATACTTGTCCAATGGCTTGTTAGTATCAGTGAGAAGAAAGTTCCTCCTAAATTCTTTCCTCTCAATCAAAAATATCCACATCCCCCGATGAACTCAGATGCTTCCATGTAGGCATCCAAGCTACTGGAGTCTGGTCTGGAGACCATGAGAGTAATGATGCAACTGGCACTATTTAAAAGACATAAAAGTTTGAAAGTGCATGGATACATTTCTTCACAAGGGTAATAGATATAAAAAAGGACCAGGATACAGTCTAAAGAAATTTATATTGATCCTGTTTGAGTTAATTGTTTCCTATACAAAAAGAGGAGAAATGTGTGATTTTTTAAATACTTCTGTTGTTGATTATGTAATTGGTTTGGTGTTGTTTTAGTAAGTGATTGGTTTTGTTTTTATTACATAATCCTTCAGTGCAGACATACTTCTAATGAATAATAGTCCTACCATGCCAAGGACCTGAACCTGCAGGTTCTGGAATACCTTCTGAGAAGACTTTCTGCTCAATAAAGATCAAGTTCCCATTTTCAATAGATCAATCTAGATAAGCTTTCAAAATTTAAATGCTTATGAGTTCTTTTGTTCAGGAAATTAAGCAAGACACAGGTTTTCTTGCAAATTCAGTGTTGTTCCTGGGTTCTGTTACATCAACCCATGCTAAATGAGACATCCTGTACTATTTATGCTTCTGTCTCTGAAAAACAACCAAATACAATATATATGATTAGTGAAGAACAAAACACTTACTGTTAAGCCTCTTTTATGAATCAGCCCAATTTTTTCATATCTGTTTGGGGTTACTAATTTTGCAATGCAGGTGCTTCTTGTCAGCAGTTTGCAAAACACACATGGGAAATACAAGTAGGAGGATCACAGTTTCTGTCTCCCAGGTGGAGTTTGGTTCCAAACCCTGCCATGGGTGGGTGGTTTGGTGCTGTGCAAGAAAAGGAGGTCCCAACAGCAGCTGGTGGTGCCCAGCAATGGAGCAGGAAGAACAGGGAAAAACTGATGCCCAGAAATTCAACCTGAACCTGAGAAAGGATTTCCTGTGCAGTGACCAAGCACTGAGCAGATTGTCCAGAGAGGCTGTGGAGTCTCTCTCACTGAAGATACTCCAGAATGCTCTGGGCACAATCCTGTGCCATGTGCTCTGGTGTTAGAGTGTGTAAAAAACAGAAGTTTCTCTGAGTCCCTCAGAGATCAAAATACAGGGATTAAGTTAAAACCTTTTGAAAAATTAAAATATATTAAGCCATACACCATAAAGTAGAGGTGAGTAAAAATATTAAAGTATTTTAAAAATATTTTAAATGAGTAAAAATACTAATTCACATAGATAGGAAGAAGTATAAGTAAGTTTTATATAAGAATATGCTTTAAGTGCCTTAAAAAAACAGAAAGTCCTAGACAGTAAAGTGTAAACCTTAGTAAAAGTTCAGAAACTTAGCCCCAAACATAAGCAATGTTTTTACTATACTTTTATTATGTTTTTCAAATAAAACAAATAGAGCCATTAGTGTGAATAAATAAAGCTATATACACAAGTTATATGTAAGAATGAACATTACTTTTGTACTATAGAACTAAAATTCTAATCAGTTTAAAAGAAATGTTTTAGATTCATGTTTGTAGCTTGAGTAACTGGCAACTAAAAAGCCATGTGTTAAGGTAAAGACTCTTTCTTTCACCACCATCATCACCACCCAGGGAAAAAAAAAGACATCTGCTGCAGCTTTTGCCTCTGGGACTTTATACCAAGTTGCTGCTTCTACTCAAGACTTTATACCAAAAAACTACTGCTATTTCTATTTGGGACTCTATGCTAAATAGCTTAGCACTTAGCACATGAACTTCAACATATAAACAATAAACAGCTTTACACTCTGGGCTGGCCCTGCTTGAGCAGGGAAGTAGGACCCAATGACCCATGGTGGTCCCTTCCAGCCTGAGCCATGAGGAGAGGCAAGGCGAGGCCTTTTCTGACCAGCCACTTATTCCAGCTCTTCTTTCTGTCCCTATCATGTTTTCCACTAAACGTGTAGAACATGAATGTTGTGTTAAAATGACAAAAGTGTCTGACAAAAAGCAGAAATGATCATGTGGTTTGGGGTTAGTTTGTTTTTCCCCCCAGTCTTAGCCAAACAAATGACTGTGTCAGCACTTTGTCAAAAATGACACAGCTGGGTCACTAAAATGATGGTGCCTCAGAAGGGGTCCTGAAACATCTGCTTGGGAAAAGCACCCCCTGCTTCTGACAGTCCCCTCCCTGCCACTGTTAGCAACCCTGTGCTATCCCTCAGCAATTCTGATTTAACTGTTTGCAGACCTATATTGGAAACTGAGGCAAAGTCATTGAAAGAGCCTCGATTAAAAAAAAAAAAAAAAAAAAAAAACAGCCTTCACCCACTCCAAAAAAACCAAACCCAAACCAACCAAACAAAAATCCTCAAAACAAACAAACCCCCAGAAACTTCCAGAGGGCAGGTGAAAGCCACTTCCAGACATCTGTGGTCATTATTTCCATGCAATATTGTGTGGCATGCTGAAAAATATTTAAGAATAACATCAATTTAATGTGAAATTAAATGCCAGAACAGATGATACAGTGGTTGCATTATTGAGTAGCATACTGAATTCAATTAAATCTTGTCCTGTTAATAACTCTTGCATCACTGCTGACAGCTGCTGTGAAGAATCTGAGATTGTTTTGTAAGGACGTTCAGCCTGTTCCTAGTGCCTGAGGAACTGGTGGACGGCTGCCCAGCACAGTAAAGTGATTGCATCTTGTGAGGTTGACTGCAGATTGCTATCACAGTAATAAAAACCAAGTTAAAAATTACAAAAACCTGGTACCTCTAAAAGCTTATGAGCCATAGAAATTACCTACTACTAACTCCTTACTACCTCTGAGTAATTGTTTATTAGGTTGCCAGTTAGATTTTAAGTTGGAAGAATTGGACAAATTGCTATTGGTCTTTATCACAATCTCTCTTTTTCTGCTGTTCTGATGCAGCAGCTGTTGCTGGGAATCAAACCCTTGATCCACAGAGAAGAAGGAATAACTCATTTTTCCAGATAACACTTGCTGCATTACCTGTGTACACATTTCTTTCCCAATGGAGCATGGACAAAAAAGAGCAAGTTCTATACAGCTGGCAAGGCTAAAAAAGAAACATAATCTACAACTAATTAAACTGGTGGATTATGTAGGAAAATAGTTCACACTCTTCTTTCATACTGAAGAAAACTCTTACCAATTTTTTTTTTCATCTGATTACTGTTCTTACACATATTTTTCATATCACTGTTTACAGAAACTTTTAGGAAAGAATTTGTGTCTTTTATATTAATTCTTAGGTTTAGAACTATAAAGATTATCTTCTTGAACTAACCACTCCCTCTTAAGACCAGCATTGAAATATTTCCATTATGCTTATTGAGAAGTTTAGGAATTACAGATGTCCATTTAGAAACATGTTTAAAGTAATGATAAATAAACAATAAAGACCATGAGGGTTAAAGATTAAAAATTAAACTTTTAACTACTATCTCCTTGCTTTGTACCCTTAATATGTGCACTGTGATTCCTCCTCTACATTAACATTCAGAAAGTTTCTCCCTATGAACATGTAATTGTTTGTTTTAGAAGCTTAAGTGTTGTACTCAAAATTAGAATCATGCCTGTGGGTATTTAAAATGGAAGAATAATACCAGCTAATGACTTCAGAGTAACTAGTAAAATTACATCAGGGACAGTACTTCAGATTTTGCAGATTGGCCAAATTTATATTGTTGAGAAATACATAAGATTTAGCTCAGTAAAATTTAATGAAACCAAGCATATACTGAGGAAAGGGAAGTGTGCAGGCTTATTTGTTGTGGAAATGTAACTTTTTATTTCAGAGATAAATGAAGTTCTGCTTTATGGAAATTTCTTGTTATTTTTCTAAAACATTGTTACACCTTTTGATGTAAACAGTTATATGGTCTCGCAGATAGGTTTCTTTAGTAAATTAAATGTTTTTGGAAGTTGTTTCTTCACAACATAATAACATAATAACAATAAACATATTTCTTTACCAGGAGTCCACAAAGGCATATTCCTGTGCAGAAAGAACTGAATTGGTTTGAAATATGAAGGAAACAAGAAGAATAGCAGTTCAGAATTCCAGGTGTCTTCTAGAAAATTAGTCCATCACTTTTCTGGCTGTTTTCCCCTCTGTAACATCTTTTTGTGTTCAAAGAAAACACACACCTCCTCCAAAGAATTCACAGCTCTTCCCTTGGGCTGGGTCAGTGGCTCCAGCACTCAGGTCATTTACAGCCAGCATCTGGCTTGCCATGTGAGCTATGATTCCTATCACAGGTTCCAATTCCTCCAAGAAGTACAAGTGCTTCTCACTTCTATCCTCAGAATTTGGTGGAACTTCATCCTCCAGTTTCAGCAGAGTCTTGCTTTATCTAAAAGGGCAGATGCTATAAATAACTTTTTGCTGTGAAAGGTACAAGAGACAGCAGTTTGGATCTTGATATTAATTGCAAAGAGCCAAGACATTCAAGATGAAAATAGGATTTGTATTGTGGACTCCTAGTGAAGATGGAGAATCTGAAAATATTAGAATGGAATTAGTTAATTAATTAACATTATTTATTTATTTACAAAATTAGTTGGTAAAATACTGGAAACTTCAATAAGAGTGTTAAAAAACGGGAAATGGAAATTTAAATACACCATGTTTTAATGAGCCAGATAAACCTTTCAGGCAATCAGTGGATGCATGAGCTGTAAAGTAGAATGATATAAATGTTGGGCAGTTTATTCAGTGATTGAATCAAATTAAAAGCATATGTGTGATGTTCTACTAGCACAGAAATGCTACAGGGAATGAACAAAAAGGTAAGCTTAATAATGTTATCCATAGAACATCTGAAAGGAAGCAGCACAGAACAACATGTTTTAACCAAACAGCTCACAAAGCAGGCCTCTGATGTATCAAAGCCAATTAGGACAGGGTCCAACAATTACAAAAGATATTTAGTCATAAAGAGATACCCAGCAATGTTTTGTCTTATCTCTGAAGCAGATCATTAAGGGCTTCCTGTCGTATGTCTTCATGACTCCTTTTCAGGAAAGTCTATTTCCCTCTCCTCAGGAGGAGAATGGGACTCACCAGAGCAGCTCACTTGGCCCCTCCCAGGTGGGCTGTGATCCAGGCAGGGAACAACAATCAACCTGCACAGCACAGCTCTGACTGCTGCCCTTCCTGATTGTCCTCATCAGCTGCACACCGTGGGCTCCACATTCTGATCCCATCCCATCTGTGCCACACGTGCAGAGAAGCTTCTGGATGTACCTGGGAATCTCTGTGGCACAAGCTGAGCCAGGAGTTTTGCCAAAGCAACAAAGAGTTTGGGTGCTGCTGGCCTGGCACAGCCTCAAATTCCCAAGGAAAGATGGGAATTGCCTGTACCAGTTAATGCAGGGAGAAGCAAGGCAGACACCCTGTGAGAAGTTCCTCTTCTGTCAACACCAGCTTTTGCTTTCATAGGATTTTGTATGTGATAGTCCAGGGCACAATCCTTGAACAAAGCAAGAGCAACTCTTTACATTTGAATGAAGTCTAGATGGAATAAGCTTCCAGCAGGTTATTGGGGTGACTTTCATTCCTGCATGTATGAGAAATGGGGAGGGGGGGGTGGAAACAGAGGTAATTAGCCAGCCCATATCCCAGACTGATGCCTAAAGGTTCCATTTTGGGGGGGAATAGAGGTAATTAGCCAGCCTGTATCCCAGACTGATGCCTAAAGGTTTCATTTTTTTTTTTTTTTACATAGCAATATTTTTAAAACAACTTTTCAGATTAATGTATTTACATGGCTCTTGTAGAGAGTTGGCTCTTGTTTTTGTCCTTTCTTGGCCATGCTCCACAGCCCTGGAATGGAAATCACTGCACAGTTCTCCTCTACTCGGGCTTTGGATTTCTAACTCAAATGTATCTCTCTTTCAGGAGGAAATGTGTGTGCCCCACAAGTATGTTTTTCCCGGCCTTCTCCTTGTCACTGTAAAATCAATTTAAAGGACATCCTGCTGTTTGTCTAAGCAAGGAGAGAAATTTTGTCATCTTCCACCACAGACACTTCATTGCCACTTGACCTGTCTACAGTCCACTGTTAAGTCCTACCCATAGGTAATTTTTTTAATGGGAAGTGTTTTGGTTTAGAAAAAGATAGTGTCAGTGTTTCTCATGCAGGTTTTTGCCCTTGCTTTATGTCAATTTATCCTTCAATAACAAAATAACTGAATATAAGAGGGAAAAATCAGTTTATTTTCTGGAATTAAGTGAACTTCATCCAAGCTCAAACTCCTACAGTCACTTTTAGCATCTGTAAGCACACACTGAATAAAATATTTTGACATCTAGACTGTCAGATAATCTGTCAGTAACAGTTACATCATTCAATGAAAGAACTGTTAATTTCCAGTGTAATTTATTGGGAAAACAATGCATTTACTGCAGTGAAATACACTAATGGATGCTCAAAAAGCTAAATAACATTTTTGCAATGAGGTAGTTGACTTCAGAATGCAGAATATTCACTTGTGACAAAAACACAGGAAAATGTGTTTATCTCTCAAAAAAGAGATCCTTGCCAGCAAATATCAATATAGAGGATATCCCTGCAGAGAGCAGAGTAGTCCCAGACCTCCAGGAGGCTTTAGGATCCTCATGCAGAAGGATCTAATACATGGGACAGAGGAGGAGTCATACTCAGGGCCATATTCCTTACAGGACAGGCTTGTGAGGCACAAAGGTTCACACACCAAATGCTTTACTTGGAGTGAATTTTAAAAGCTGGAGAAGTTCTCAGCATTGCAGTGCCATGCCCAGAACAAGGCTCTGTCTCTGGGCAGAGGTGTTGGCTGGCACAACGCAGTGATGGCTCTGGAGAGTTCCACAGGGGTTGGTTTTACATCCTCCAGTTCTGCTTCACTGACATTTCTCAGTTGCCTTTGTCTGTTCAAAAGTTGTCTTGTTGCTGTAGGGAAATGTCAGAGCATTATGTGCAATGATGGTGGTGATGACTCCCAGAGGCCCAGAGGACTGAATTCCAGGTTTTGTGTGGTGCTGTTGGATGGTGTCAGTCTGAGGCTACAGAGTGTGTGTGCCTTTCATCTGGCATAATTAGTGTCTCATATTGACATACACATAAAATTTAAGTTATGATTGTGGCTTCTTGGAAAGAAAACAAGGGATTTTTCATGCATTTTATTGTGTAATTAACAAATAATAAATTATTACCCTGCTTGCTGCTGTTGTTGGCAGTGATGACAATAAAAGTTTTTTTCAGGAATAAGCACGACCACGTAATGGAGGAAAATTGGCAACTTTAAAGAGTATTTAGCCCTTAAAGAAAGGTGTTTGCAGGATGGGCAATCTCAGCTTTCAAGGTCTTCTTAACTCTGCCCTGTCTAATTATCCCACCAAGTCTCCTTGGAACTTTCCTTGATGGTCGATGCCACTCGTGGTGCCCTGAGAGCTGCTTCTTCCAGAGGCTTTGTTCCTGTGCTTTCCCTGATTCAGGAGATGTTCTCCCTCTTGAGACAGACTAAACCATGAGATCCAGGGAATGAAATTAATTCTGAGCTTCATGTGTTCTGAGTCACTGTTAGAAATTACAAAGCAAAATGTCTAAGACACCATTTTAGATTGTTACACCTTAGCTGATCTATATCAACCTTTTATTCCATTGTCATTTTTAGTAGAAAGATAACAAATTATTGTGGAACTTCCTTGTTTTATCATTTTCATTTATCTTCAGTGAAACTAAAAAATTACAAACTTTTGCCATATTCATCTTTATTTACTTTCTTATGTATTTTTCTGTGTTCTTTTTTCTGAAGCAAAACAGAAGAGGGGAGAAAAAAAAGGCCAACAGTAAAAGGAGGAAAGGAAAGAAAACCAAAACCAAGGAGGAAGAAAAAGGTTATGATCCTTTTTTATCAGAACTTTTAACTTGAGAAAATATCCTATTTAAAGGGTTTACAGTTATCCCATACAGAATAACAGTAGTTTTGTCTTTCTAAAAAAATTTTCTACCATTTCTAATGTAAATTAGCACAGCTCCACCCAGGTCAGTCGAGGACAAGCTACACAAACTTCAGCCATTGTATTAGCTCATACTTAATATGTTTAAAAATACTTCATCCAAGATATGGTGTCTAAGTTAGGGATTGAAGAGCTGTAGCATTTAGCCTTCCCCTCCATCTCCTCACTGTCATATTTTGCTCAGTCTTACTTCCTCAGACTTGGATTATCAGCTCTCTTTTGTCAATAAAACCATCCAGCCTATTAGATCCTTTTGTATAAATTATAATAATAAGAAAATTGAGCCAAATTCAGCTGAAAAAATGCAACGTTTTTGCAAAATCATAGCAAATTTTAAAAAGAAGCAGATTAAGCTTTTAGAAGTGCATTCTGGATGTTGCTGTGATTTATGTGCTGTCAATTATTTTTGTGTGTATTGAAAAAACCTGTCAAGTTTCCATCTCACATTTCATAAATCAGGTTTTTCTGTACACAAAGCACGTGTCAGAAATCAGTATTTAAACAAGATGCCAGTTGGCTTCTCCATGTGGCAGCTTGTAAACAGAAATATTTGGGGACTGCGCATTTATGACATGCCATGTAATGTCATGTGTAAACAGCAGTTACAGGAAAATACTCTGTTCCTCTACATTGCTAATAAGATGATAAATCATGTTTGCACTGCTGTATCACAGTTCAGCAGGTAGAACTTTCCAAATTCAGGTGGTAGTGGTGTTTTTTCAAATAGGAGTTCTGAGAGGTTAAATATTTTATTAGTGACCTACCTGTGCATCAAAGTGATATGTCAAAACTGATATGGTGTTTTGTACATTTGTCTTTAAGTTGTTTGGAATTTTTTTTTCCCTTTGTTTTGGTCAGAGACAAATTCTGATTGTTCTGCAAGCACTTTCACTTAATGTCAAATCATGAATCTGCTGTCAGAGCAGCAGGGGAAGCCTGCTCAGGGTGATCTAAAACCTGGCCCTTGCCAAAAGGGGAAGTCCTGGTGTTGCTTCCACCCATGGCCATGTTTCTGGTTGCATCTTTCATGCAGGCTTAGTGATCCAGGTCTGGGTCTCCAGCACAAGAAAGACATGGACTCGTTGGGATGAGTCCAGAGGGGGGTCATGAGGCTGGAGCACCTCTGCTGTGAAAGGGGCTGAGAGAGCAGGGGCTGTTCAGCCTGGAGAAGGTCTAAGGTCTCCCTGGACCTTAGAGCCCTTCCAGTGCCTGAAGAGAGCTTGTGAGAGAGCTGGAGAGGGGCTTTTCCAAGGGCCTGGAGTGACAGGACAGGGGGGACCACTTTCAAACTGAAAAAAGAGTAGATTTAGGAAGAAATTCTTTACTGTGAGGCTGGTAAGGCACTGGCACAGGGAAGCTGAGGCTGCCCCATCCCTGGGAATGTTCAAGGCCAGGTTGGACAGAGCTCTGAGCCGCCTGGGATAGCGGAAGGTGACCCTGCTCATGGCATTTATTTGGAACTGGATGGTCTTTAAGGTCCCTTCCAACCCAAACCATGGTTCTATAATGGGGTTGTGCAGAAAGCAAGATCAGTTTGCTGATCCACCTGTAGAGTATCACAGGAGAGAAACAATAGTTATGATAATTAGCAGGGCAAACAGTGTCAGCTGCTGTTCACAAAGTGCAGGCTCAAGGTGTGAATCAGCATCCCTGGGATTTCCATTCAATATGGACACAAAAGGTATGCTGAGGTATTTTATTCCTTGAAAACCAAAACAGGCCAAGTCTTGTGGAGAAGATGTATAGGCATATTATTACATCTTCTTGATAGAAATGTGGCTGGAAAAGGCTAAAGCAAATTGTGCTTAAAGCATGAAAGCTTGAGCAGAATTAGGAGGAAGAGGAGGATGAACTTGAAGTAGCTGTCACCTGACTGGCTGCTCTTGGGAGCACTGGCAGTGCAGAAGGTTTCAGGGAAGGCTGGGGATCATCAACAGGCCCCAAACCCCCAAGCATTTTTATTGTTATTCAGTCAACCATGCAGATTCTTTTAACATTTTATCCATGTATTAATTGTTGTCAAGCCTGCAAATAAACATTTATAGGATCCACTATGAAATGATTTGCTGTTCTTTTGCTGCTATGTCTAGTAAAATGGTTCTGGCCTTTCCCTGTGTTATTTTCTGTTGCCACATCCAAATTTGCAAAATCAAATACCTAACAATAATAAAAAAAACTAATGAACTGTGCAAAGGTAAGTAGCTTCCTACTGTTGTGACCAGGGGGTGAAAATGCTGGTTTTATCCACATAAATCAAATTAATGATGCAAATATATGAACCTTATATCCTTAATTTGTTTTCATAGGTTTCAAAATCTCACTGTTACTTTCAGCCAAACATAAATTAATAATGGTTCTAAATGCCTGTAGATTATTTAATTAAAACAGAGTAAATTCATCCTCCATTCTCACCTAAGTAATACAAAACAGACTTTGTAAGGTGAAGGCCAGAATTGGCGTTCTGACTCTGAAATTTCTTTATTTCAAGAATTTTAATACATTCTTTATTGTTTCCTTCCTATTATATTAACACACTCTGTGGTATTTTCTCTTTATAGTACATGTCTGTAATTCCAAATTATATTTCCATCCAAGGTTTGTGGAGGAGTTTTGGCAGTTGAAATGGTCTTTTGCTGCTTTATTAAGCTTGACTGTCTGCCTGCAGACTTTCTGTGGATTTTTGTAGTTCAGACTTATTTAATTGATAAATACTTTTGCATAGAATTTGTATTCCCAGCCATGCACCCTTTGCCCAGCTACTTCTGTAATTATTTCAAAAGGAGGAAACTGATAAATCATTTAGGAAATAAGGAAGGAAGCTGATTATTACCATGAATTACCAGAGTTAACACGAATTCTGACATGCAAACACCAGAGGAATCCAATAATGCAAATGCAGACTGCAAACAAGGAATTGCAGCACTCCTGGCCAGGTGTGACTGGGTCCTGCCAGGGTGATGTGATCAAGGACAGAGCTGCTCCAGGAGAGGGACAATCCTGGATGACAGAAACACTGGATGAAACCTGGAAGCAGCAGCAAAAAAAAAAAAAAAAAAAAAAAAAAAAAAAGCAGCAGAGATGACACATGAGACCAGCCTGTATTGCCTTGTTTTCACTTTTGTGATCACATTTGAAATACAAATTTCAGTTTTATCTTGTTAGCAGAAAAATAACTAGGGGATTTACAAAAGATCAGAAAACTGGTAGGGAGGTTAAAAGTCATGATTTAATCAGAAAGATGTTTAAGAAATCACCCAAACATGAAATTGTTACTGATTATCCTAATTAGTCATCTCATGGAGTTAGTAAGCTCCCTAATGTTTGGATCCCAAGGTTTGACATTATGTGGATACAGTTTCAGGGACTAAAATTGTCAGCAAAAGAAGGGAATATTGATATGTTTATTGTACTTCCTGGTTATCCCATTCCCAGAACTTGCCACATGCTTCTGTGTGCCACATGCTTCTGCTGCTTTAAACATTCCAGACTGATGTACAATTGAAATATATAAGCTAAGCAAGCCTTACTGCATCAGGAAGGGATCTAGAGGGCAACTCATTAAATAAAATGAAAGGATATATGAAATTTTAAAATATAAGATTCAGGCTAATTATTAGCAAACATTTAGTTACTGATGTCTACATGGCAGCATAAAGCATTCCTTTGAACATTTAAACTAGATAGGAAGAGACATGGAAAAATCAGAGATTAATTTTGTATTGGTTGGATGTATTAGGATGACTAATAAAATCAGGCTTCAATATCTAAAATCTGTACTTCATCCTTCTGAAACTGCATATACAGGCATGCAACGGATAGAGGAATTTGACCCTGTAACTGGTAAAATCCAATGACTTCAATTTGTCAAGACAACCCCAAAGCACTCTCTGCTGCATGAGAATGAAGACTATAAATAAGTAATGTATTTATTTTTAAATAAATGGGAATGAGTAAATTTCCCCATATACCTAAATGCTCATAAATCATTTTGATTTATTGTGTCAGTCTCTTTTTTCAGTTCTGCTATCTATTTCAGTTCACTTTAAAGGCTGTACATATGGGGAGATTGACTACACGATTTTCAGTCTCTGGAAATCCAAATGTGCCAGGAAAAAATGTCTGGAGGCCGAGCTTACCCCTTTACCTCCGGGAGGAAGGGCAGCACTTTTAATCAGTCATTGTTCCCAATCAGAGGCACATTCTGTTTGTTCCCCCAGGCCTGTGGCATACAGCCCTGCCTGTGTATAAAGATGTGTGTTGAGGATTTACTAGAAGGAAGGCAAATAACAGAGCTCAGTAGTAACATTTGGTAGTTTTTGATGCTGCAGAGGTGGTAGCTCAGAGCAGGTGCAAGAAGTGCCCAAGCAGGACATCAGTGAGTGCTCCTGCTGACCAGAGTGCTGGGAGGGACCAGGGACACAGACAGAACTTCTGCCTGTGTGCCCAGGTGGCCAAAGATGCCAAGGGCACCTGGCCTGTGCCACC
This sequence comes from Oenanthe melanoleuca, assembly GCF_029582105.1. Classification (NCBI taxonomy): domain Eukaryota; kingdom Metazoa; phylum Chordata; class Aves; order Passeriformes; family Muscicapidae; genus Oenanthe; species Oenanthe melanoleuca. Next base: position 105,679,819 of record NC_079333.1, on the reverse strand, counting down.
AGCAGTGTGGCCAGCAGAGCAGGGCAGTGATTGCCCTCTGCACAGAGCACTGGTGAGGCCACACCTCCAATCCTGTGTCCAGTTCTGGGCCCCTCAATGCAGGAAGGACATTGAGGTGCTGGAGCATGTGCAGAGAATGGGACTAGAGCTGGAAAAGGGCCTGGAGCACAAGGAAAGGAGGCTCAGCAGGGACTTCATCCCTCTCTACAACTCCCTGACTGGAGGGGGTAGCCAGGTGGGGCTTGGTCTCTTCTCCCAGCAACAGGATGAGAGGACACAGCCTAAAGTTGTGCCAGGAAAGGTTTAGGTTGGACATTAGGAGGAACTTTTTCACAGAAAGGGTGACTAGACATTGGAATGGGCTGCCCAGGGAGGCAGTGGAGTCACCATCCCTGCAGCTGTTTATGGAAAGGCTGGACGTGCCACTCAGTGCCCTGCTCTGGGTGACACGGTGGTGATCGGTCACAGGCTGGACTCGATGATCTCAAAGGCCTTTTCCAACCTAATTGATTCTGTGATTCTGATTCAGCTTTACAGAGTCTTTTCTATAAAAAGCTCCTTTTGATGTCTCAGTTTGATTCTGCTCATTTTTCATATCAAAGCCAAACTTTCTTTCCCAGCAACTCTTTAATTTCACATCAGTTTGCAGCACAGTGAATTAACTCTTCCAAACCAGGAGTCGATAACGTCTTGCTTCAGGAGGTGCCTAATCACTGTGATGAATTATCCTAAAAAAATGAGAGACCTTTACAGATGACATTTTCATTTGCAGTGAGTTGAAGATGGATTTAGCAAACAGCTGCTTTCCACAACAGCCAGGATTTGTCATCTTACTCTTACATCAAGCATAAAGTAGTTATTTTATATAGGGAATTATGAAAGAGACAAGTAATTCTGGATTATTGATCTATTCATCTGCTGGGAGGTTACGAGTGAAAAATCTCTTGCTCTGTTGTTTTTAATTCAAATGTCATTAGAATAGAGCTTGCTCTAGGATCACTATAAAAGAAATTGATATAATGCCCAGAGTGCTGCAAAATATGTTTCTTTCCCAAATAAAAATAAATGGAAGTTAACAAAAAACCCCCAAAACCAAAACAATAACAACAACAATAACAGCAACAACAAAAGGGGTTTGGTAGCTTAGAAACCAGAATGTTACAGTAGCAAGACCAATCAAATGCTGGCCTAAGACATTGAAGAATTGTACTTAATACTTTAGACAGAGACAGCCTAACTACAGTGTAAATATTAATTATTACTCCTGCCTTCCAAAGGATCTATTTGCATTTATTTTCTTTGACTCTCATCATAACAAAAATCAGTTTTATGTGTAGATAAATATACTTTTTCTGATTTCAACAATAGTTGCCTGTGGCCATTTAGTATTTTGCTGTGATTGAGATCTTTCTTCATTTACACTTCCAAAGTCCTATTGACTCGATGGAACAGTAGCATGTTGTGTAACTGTGAAAATTAGCACAGGGTCTGATGCTGTAAATAGCATTTGCGCTAAAAAGTGGAACATGACTTGCTTTATTTATACCCAAGTAATTCAGAGTGCTTTGTAGTAATTTCTACTGTATGTTTTTCTATATTTAGAAAAACAACTCTGTGTCTCTTATAATAATGAGTAAGAAACTGCAGAAATCTTCCAGCTCAGAGCAGGTGCTTGCAGGTTTTTTTTTCCCTGCTGATTTACAGGGTGCCAGTGTGCTCAGAGGCCGAGTCCCCTTCCAGCACCCACCATCCTGAGGTCCAGCTGAAGCCCTTGGGTGCTCCTGCCTCCCTGGATCTCATCACATTCCCATTCCATCCCTTTCCTGCTCCTCTACTGGACTTTGCTGCCTGCTTGAATTTTTTTCACCTGAAGAGCAGAAACATTTTGGCTAATTTCACTAATTTCTTAAATAATTCCTCCTTTTACTCTTTATGGTTGAGTTTTTCTAAATGTTCATTTGAGCCCAGGCTAGAAGATATTTTGGCCTGGTCAGAGGAGCTGGATGTAGGGTCAAGCCCAATGGAGCATTCCCATTCATTCTCCCAGTATTATTATTGCTTAAGCAACTTTAACCACAGCCAAGTGCTAGACACAGACACTGTCCAGGAATCTCAGTGTGAGTAAAGAATTTAAGGAAGCTCTGTGAAATGATATTCTGATTCTTCTAATGTCAGCATAAATTACTATGCAAAAGTAAAAATGGTGATATTATATGTTAAACAGAGTTTGTATGAGGCCCTTCAGTGAACACAGCTACTCAGAGCAGACTGTGGCTGCTCTATGGGTAAGGTAAAGCACCAGAGGACTTTTTTGTAGACTTAGCTGGAAAGAAATAAAAAAATCCATATATAATTATTTCTTTATTCAGTAGGAGATGCAATTTATTCTGTAAACAGAAAGCAGCTGTTTGCATCACGAGACACTGAACTAGGAACCCTGTTTGTTAACTAAGAGTGTTTAATAAATTCACAATGCAAGCACTAATGAATGAGTTGATTTTAATACATATCATATTTCACTGTAGAAACCTCCTTATGTTTTATCTACCCACAGTTTGACTTTATCCTCACTTGACATTCCCAGTAGGCAAGACCAAAAGCAAACTGGGCTATCCAGTAGTACCAATACAGATGCATTAAAAAAAAGAAAGAGAACCCTGGGATAAATCTGAACCAGCTGAAAGGACAGAGAGGTGCCTGAACACAAAGCAGGACTCCCCAGCAAGTGAAGATAAAGCCCAGCATCCTCTACCCCACCCCAAAATGTGACAGAGTGGCAAGGCAGGGACTCACTGGAAACAAGCAGAGTGAATTTCAGGCTGAAAAAGGGAAATGTGGGAGTGAAAAACAAGAAGGGAGAATAAGGATCAGTTTTTCATCAGATTGTCTGGCCTCTTGCATTTGCCAGTCCTCATCCTTGCCAAGACGGGAAGTCCCCTGTTCCCTGCCTCTTTATGCTCGTTCCCAGCCTGGCTTTGTGTGGGGAGGCAGTGACTTGTTCACTGAGGGACAAATTTGAATTCTTTGATCTTACTATGCCAACTTCACATTTTTCTGGGTAATTAAAAGCAGACCAGCATGCATGCACACGTTAAAATACAGCAATGTATTTGTAAGTATAATTGAGCTGTGATTAATTCCTCACATTTCATTACAAACCAATAAAATCCCATTAAAGGGCAATGAATGAATCCTGCCAGGAGCAGGCCCATATTCCCTCTGTTCTGTGTAATCCGTAGCCACACACAATTTCACAAAGCAGGGGCAAACACTACCAGGACAATGTGGCAATATTTCATATTTGTTGAATAGTGAAAGTGACAGTGCAAGCTGTGGGAACATCCAGCATCACAACACCAGCAGACCTTTCAGCTCCTGTGTGCACCCCTGCCTCCATGGAGGATAATGGCATGTCTTCTGCTCCCGAGACAAAGAGGAACTTGGTTTTCTCTCCTTTCCTTCATAGCAGACACTACAGGAGCAGAGGGATGTTATCTCCCTGCTAGTGGCACAAAGGCAGCATCCCAGATACGGATTAGCTCCGAATTATCCCTCTTGACAAATCGGTTGTGAAACCATCGCTCGGTCTCCTGGCAGTCCCAGCCCTGCTTTGCCCAGGAGCCCTGAGCAGCTGCTGCCTTCTCGCTGCCACTGGGCACATTTCCCTTTGTCAGCCCTGCATTTCAGGGCACAGACTGCACCTGCACAGAGCAGGCACAGTCAGAGGGCTCTCTCTGCCACGTGTTCAGTGAGCTCAGTTAAACTCAGGAGTGCCTGTCAGCCCTTCCACCCAGCCTCAACCATCTGCAAGGAGCTCTAGCTAGGTTCTTCAGAAATACCCCTCCTGTGCTAAATATACTGATTCCCTGATGGCATCTTGCACCATTTGCTCCTGCCTCCAAATTTGTGCAATAGCAGGATCCAGTTTTCCTCCTCTAACATTTGGGGAGGCAGGGAAAGGCACAAGGAGGGAAGAAAAATGTAATTTGAGTTCCTTTTATTGCCTTTCGGCATGATCACTTTCTGGATTCAAAGGAAATGTAACTGAAACCCAATGTGGTTTTGGAGTAAGGAAAATGTTAGATAAAAATTAGCATTTTAAATCAGGGAAATGATTTGTGAATTAAAATACTTGCTTCTTGTGGCTTTGCAGAATCACCTTCCCTTTGCCTTCAGGGTAGCCAGAACAATTTTCAGGCCAAACCAACATTTGAATTCCTGTCCTTCCCAAAGAAAACTGGTGGGTGGGTTTCTGTCTAGGAGCTAAAACAGAAGTTGGCCCTAGGGTTTTGCTGCAGTTCAGCTTTGGGGAAGCCATCATTCCATCCATCTTGTTGGCTTCCACCCACAATGGGGATGTGGAGCAAACTCAGGGGTAGTGTGATACCAAAGTTGCTACAATGCTACTTTCCCACCAGTCATGGGACAAACACAGCAAACAGAAAAGAGTATTTTCCTTTTTGAAAACACTGTATTTTCATAAGGAATGATCCACTGCTTTAGATTAACAATGCTCAGCAGTATCCCAGGTTGGCTGGTCTGGCTACTACAACCCCAAAGGAAACACAAGGAATATCCAACAAGAAAATATCCTGCAATAAGCTCAACATCATGGGGTTTCCCCCCCTCAAAGATGCTTGTCTTTGTGCTATGGCACAGCCAGTTAAGGGAGAGGTTTCTGCTCTTTGGTTTGTTTGACAAATATGAGTAACACCACTAGAGCTGGCAGCTGGAGCTAGAAATGTCAGTGTACCCATACCAAGCTGAGCAAGGAAGGACTTTAAGATATGCCTGGTGGGGAAAAAAGAGAAAAACCTGGTTCTCAGTCCTCCTGTCAATCTCCCTGCTCTGCCTGTCCCCGTGCTTGTAACCTAGGGAATGATAGGCATTTGTTCCCATAAATTCAAGGTAAGTTTGAGTTAATCCATTTTTCATTTAACTCTAAAAAAGGGAATCATTTTTACCATAATTTTCAAAGCAAAATAATTATGTGGGATGGTTCTGAATTGTGACCAGGGAAAATATGTTGGAAGAATCCAGGCTGTGAGTGTGTTGGTTGCAGCCCATTGTGCAGAGGCAGTGTTGGGCTGTTCTTGCTCACTCCACTGGCTGAGGGGTCTGAGAAATTCCAGAAAATCAAATCTAAGGCACAGGAATGGGGCTGTGTCTTTTCCTGATGTGTTCCCCTGCACTACAGATGGTTTGAGGGCAGAATGGCTTTTGGCTAGCAGAGTGGCAATGCAAGAGGCAGTTCTGGCATGAGGAAGGGCCAGGTGGTTCCAGAGAAGTGTTAGAAGCAAGCTCCAGAGGTTCAGGCACTGCATAGGGTGCACCTCAGCAAGATGAATCCCATCCCCTGGCAGCACAGAGACCTGTGGCTCTGCTCCTCTGGAGACAGAGGTTTCCCATCAGATGTCTGCAGTGGCCTGAGGTGAGGTGAGAATACCCTGACCTGGCCTGATTCATCTCTTAAAGGCTACTGCACTTTACCATGATGAACCCAGATCAAAAGCAAAGGAAAGCCAGCAGCACAATTTCCTATCCCTCAGTCAAGAACTGTGACAGTTTTCATTCACATCACCTTCCAGACCCCCAGGATCTCCTGATCATGATACCCTAAAAGTCAATGATCAGCACAAGATATTTCTGGAAGCCAGGAATCAGGGAACAGGAATTTCCATAAAGGAATCCTTCACAAAAAATCTACCTATTACTATTTTCATAAAACTATAGAATGATCTGGGTCAAAAGGGACCTTAAAAACCATCTGATTCTAACCCCTTGCCAGTTAGTCCATCTAAGATATCCATATAGAGGTCATATATTATTTATCCTCTGAAACCATTGGTGTCTAAGCATGTAAGTCATGGAGACCCCACCTAACACAATGTAGGAGGTCTGAGACAAAATAACACCTGAACAGCTCTGACCACTGGGCCAACTTCCTCTGTAATTTTGATGGATAATGGAGAAAAATAAACAGTTCATTTTGCCAATAATCTAATAATGCAGATTTTACATTAGCTATCTATCTAGCTAGAGATATAGATATAGATATAGATATAGATATAGATATAGATATAGGTACACAGACAGCCAAAAAATTGAAGTCCATGCACGTTTATCTCAGGTAATATTTATAATCTAATGGAATTTATATAATAATACATGCATGGTTTATGCAACATTTAAATTTCATATACACACATATGTTTTCAAAGTGCTTTAGCATGACACTTAGCACGACATGTTGTCCCTCACTACATAATTAGTATTTTATACTTTCTCCTCTTGTTAATTTTTCCTTGCAACCCACAAGAAATCAGCTTCACCAATACCTGATTTTGGCACCTATAACTAAGTAGCATTTATTTGCCATATTGCTGCTCTCAAAACATGGCCACACGACTGTGCTGCTTTGTTTAAAGTTCTCCTCTAAAAGGTTCTCTGCAAGGGCTGTGTAGGAGGCTCTGCAGCAGGGAGGATTGAAATTGTTTTTCTGAAAACTGTTTTGAAGAGTCTGTCCTTTTCAAAGTCTTGGCCAGTTGCACAACTATTTTCCTCTCTTCACTTACTTTACTCCTGCAGCACTGAATAATAGTTGTTATTTAATATTTTAGACATAAAATTTACAGGTGAATCTCTATCATATAGTTCCCTCTTTAGCAGCCTTTACTGGGCACTGAGGCACTTCCAGAGATTCTCCTTTTGCCAGGACAGTACTGAGTCCCTTACAGACCAGTCAATTTAGGAATCATTTTTACTGCAATTAGGCCCATGCATTCCTTGTACTTCATGTAGTCCCCCAGGTGTCAGTGGGAATCTCATATTTATGGAGAACATTGACACCACCCATAATAGGACCTTGTGTCCTGCTCATCAGTGACACCAAACAGCCTCACAAGGTGTTTCCAGGAGCACTGGCCAGATGGCATCAGCACAGGCACCAGTCTCCCAGCAGAAAATTCCCTCCAGTTTTGATCACACCCATGAAAAGGACAACCACCAGCACTGGTTATGCTGGGGCACAATAAATTTCACATCAAGACACAGACAGCCTTAAAATTTTTGCATACATTGAGATGTACATGAAAAATTGGATACTTTCCCTTGCTCCAAGGGACTATGAACACTAAAGAACTTCCAGAAATATAACTTTCTTAGTATGTTAAAAAGTTCAGAAAGAAAGAAGACATTTCTGAGAAACAGATTTTAGTCTTTGAAATAATTAGACTGAGCTGAACAGATTTTTGGCATTATTTGTAAGCCAGTCATTGTTCAGCCTTTGTACTTAGAAGAGCAATTATGACTCCTTTGGAAACATCCTTAGCTGAACTCTTAAAATAATAAAAACACTCCCCCATAAGACCACATCAACATATGGTTTTCGTAATGACAGCACAAACAAATCACCCACTCATCAAACATTTAGGAAGAAGACAGGAACAAATAGAACAAACAAATTTTCTAAAGGTTACTTACTGGTCCTGATCAATCAGAAAGGAAAAAAAAGCTGAACTGAATGCAGAAATTGCCTATGGGATAAAGAACGCACATAAAATATGCAAAATATAAATAAGCAAAACCATAAAACAAACACTGCAAAACAAAGTTTATAGACAATGTGCTGTGAAGTTGTTTTTCACAAATATTGAGCTGCTGATGCCCAGCTTTATGATCATCTCACTAGTTTACTTTTTAACTTCAGTGATATGTCATGTGTAAGCAAGAAAGAGATAAAGTACATCTACACTAGTGATCATTATCAGAACATCCTTCCTGGTTTCACCACCCTCCTGGTAACTCCAGGGTGAGGCTCCTGTGGATCACAGAATCAGTGAGATTGGAAAACACCTCTGAGATCATCGAGTCCAACCTTTGACCAATCACCACCTTGGCACCCAGCCCAACCTTGGTCCCACATCCAGTTGTTTCTTGAACACCTGCAGGGATGAGGACTCCACCACCTCCCTGGGCAGCCCATTCCAACCCTTTCAGAGCAGAAATTCCTCCTGTTCCCCTGATGTGCATCTCTGCTGCAGTTCCCTCTGGAGGATGCTGTGAGTGATGACCACATGAATGTGAACAATTTTGAGATTCAGGGACCACTGCTCCTTTCTTGGTGTAGCTCTGTGGGCGCTCTGATGAGTTAGCACCACCTCAGAGAGGCAGAGTCCCAAAGCACTCCAGTCTAGGACTCTGGAGCTTAACGCTGACACAGAAAAGACCTTGGCAACAAAAATATCCATGCTTTCTCATCATGTGGCAGCCCTGAAATCCATGGCAAAAAAGGTTTTGAGCTGTGTCATTCCTGATCTTACCCCGTATAACATATAGAAATGGACATGAACAGGACTCCCCTTCTCCATTCGATCAGGATGTCCATCCCTCTGCTTCCTGCATATTTTTATGCAGGTGCTGGAGATTCTGTCTAGAACTACTTCACAACCTCCTCCTCTGCCATGTAGGTCAGTCCTGCCTGACCTGTGCCTGTGCAGCTCACGTGTGGCTGAGCACTGGAAGCTGTCAGCAGTTGGCTGTCAGCAGCTGCTGGTGCAGCCTCCACACAACTCCCTGGAAAACACCAGGCAAACCTTGGTGTGCTATAAAAAGGGAGCAAACAAGTTCCATGTTCAAAATGGGGCTTGCCATTCACAGAATGGCTTGGGTTGGAAGAGACCTTAAAGATGACCTAGTTCCAAACCACTGCCATGGGCAGGGACACCTTCCACTAGACCAGGTTGCTCAGAGCTCAGAGCTGGTCTTGAGCACTCCCGGGGACGGGGCATCCACAGCTTCTCTGGGGAAACCTGTACCAGTGCCTCACCAGCCTTACAGTAAAGAATTTATTCTGCATATCTAACCCAAATTTTGTCTGTTTCAATTAGAACCCATTAGTCCTTGTCCTATCACTAAAATTTCTGATGTTCCATGTGACAAATACCCAGAAAGAGCCCTCAGTATGAAACAATTTAAAAAACGCACATGGGGAGATTCCTTCAAGAAGTCATCCTGGCTGCACTTAGGTCTGTTGGTTTTGCTTGCCCTCTTCAGAGTGAGTCTGTGGTTTGTGACTACAAGAGCAGATGAGAGAACTCTTAGTGCTTGCATAGATTCCAGCTGGACAGTGGACCAAGCAAATATCATCCACTTCTCCTCCTCCTCTGAGGAATTCTGGAGGAGACTCAATGAGAACAGCATTCAAACACCAATGGCTGGACTGGAGCCACTGCTACCTCTCTGTCACTGCAGCCTGTGGGATTGGGCAGATGGTGTCAGTGCCAGGAAATGTATGGCACAAAAACTTCTGTAGATACAGCCTGTATGTCTTGCTCATTGAGTCAGCAACAGGGACACAAACTAAGGGCTTGGTCTTCACTCTGCAAAAACCATTATCAAATCTTTTTGAGATTGTAAATGCTGAGGGTAGATAGTGGTGATGAGTGGGTACAGTGGGTACAATGCTTCCACAGAAACAAATATTGGAGAAAACCAGGAGTGAACATCTCTGTCTTTGAACAGTTTTATCAGTGGAAATGGCTGTTTTCAGTTTTTCTCAAATTGCATCAGGATTTTATGAGAAATCAAGATTTGAGTATTTGAAACCTGGAAAAACTAACAGTGCTACTAGAAACAATGCTATGATACAGTTATTTCATTATTATTGAGCTTTGAAATGCAACTGAATGAGAGGGGCAATCTTTCAAGACAAACCTTGTTATAAAGAAATTATTTAAATTTTATTTGGCATTTTGTAAAGCTAGGGAAAGTCTGATGAAGCACAGTTACTGCACACAAATACAATAAGGAATGTCTCTAGCTTGTCAGGCTGTCTCCCCAGCTGCCAGGGGCCTCAATCCTTGCAGGGAAAATGCCCTTGGAAACAAATCCAGTTCCCCTGATCTCAGGGTCACTAAAGCAAGCTAGTCCTTGGGCCAGAGAGATGTTATTTCAAGATCTCCATCTAGGAAGGGGATACAGCTGTGGGGAAAGGGGCAGTGGGAGGCAGCCCTGTACTCCGGGAGTCTCATGTTTGACTGTCTTGGCATGTTTTCAGTTATCTGGGGGAAATGTGTTTAGTTTTATTCCAGCCAAAACCAGGCAGCACGGAAGAAGAAGCTGTAGGAGGGCTCTTCATAAGCTTGAGGTGACCTGAGAGCAGCCAGGTGTTTCAGTGAAGGCTACCTGTGACCAGCACAGCAGCATCTGATCAAAGGTTTTGCTTGGCAGCAGTGATGACTCACAGTAATTATCCTTTCTCTTTGTGTAGTTTTTTTGTCTAGTGTTTACTCTGCTGATACTGAATTACAACATTACTCATTATAGTTCTGTATCAGTTTTTGTTTCTTGCAAGAAAATGAAAAACATTATTACCATGTTTCCCTTCAGTTTAGGATTTTTAACCTTTTCTTGGTGCAGGGCTTTACAAACAGAAAAATCTGAAATTCTTTGGGCTCTTCACCTCTTAGATGGTATTTCTAGAGGGTCTTAAAACTTTTTCAGGATTTTTTCTAAATCTTCCCTGCCCAGTTATTACCCTGTTACCCATAACTTTGTCAAAAGCCATGCAAAGTTTTATTTTTCATTGTTTACGTGCACTTATGCTACAGAAAATAGGAACATCTGTTGGCTGTGGAAGTTGTGTGTATGATTGATTCATCATTGCAGCTCCTCTAAAAAGTAATTCCTTACATTTGCTTGACAAGACAGACTGCCAGACTGTCAGTCTGTTCTCACTCTCTCCGTTGGTTTGTCTGAGTACTTGAGTGACAGTAGCAGGGAACTCCAGAATACCTACAGGACTTACCAAGGGAATTGAATATTTATCTCTGAAGGACAAGTTAAACCCAAAATACATCTTTACATTCATGATCTCAGCTAAAAGCTGCTTCAAGAACTTCTCTAAAATAATGCAGTACTACAGTCAGCACAACTATTCTGAAATTTTATAATATGGACATACAGTAAACAAAAGGTTGCCTCCAAGTAACTAAAAATCTTTTCTATTTTACTTACAAGAAAACAGAAAATTAAGAACAAAAACTTGGCAGAACCCTTTCATTAAAAAAAAAACAAAAACAAAAACAACAAAAAAAAAACCCTTTGCATATGAGAAAAGTTTTAAACAAAAACATAACCTTCCAGAACCTTGCAAGACTTTCTAAGATTCAGTTCCTCTCACTGCCCTTTATTTGCCTGGTCAATACACGAAGCCTCCATTTAGCTGAACACTCCAGTTTTTATTAAGCATTTTGACTGTGCAAGATGAACCTACCTGAGTCACTGCAGTCACCTCCTCCTGCATTCTGCCCCCAGCGCTGAAGCCCTGGCTGCCTCCAGGGGTGATCCTAAAGGAATGATGAGCTCGGCTCCACCCCAGGAGCGCTCTGCCCCAAGCTTGGCTCCCCTGGCTCCCCTCTGGCCGCGATCCCAGCGTTTTTCCAGAGGCACGGCACACAGACATCCCAACGCATGCATGGCATTCGTACAATAGCAGCAGGTCACAGTCTGTGCTGCAGTCCAAGCCCAGTAACTCATCAGAGCTGAGATCAAAAGATTAATGGATAATCAGCTTGCATTATTAACAATATAGTAAACAAAACGAACAGGAAAGATCAATCCCCCCCTTAACTTTTTATTTTTAAATTTCCTTATTTTGCAGGCTAGGGTCATGGGAATGTGCCCTGCTGCAGCCTGACCTGACACTAACCATCAGTTTTGTTTAATAAGTAAAATGCAGGAGCTGTGGATCCAGTGCATCCTACCTGGGTGATGTCTTTGGTTGATACCTGTTCAAACACCCTTCACAGCACACTAAACTTGTTTTTTCTTTTTGTATCAGTTGAGTTCTTCATCAGGAGACAATTTAAACTACTGTTAGTTAATGGAGACAACAGATATATCTTTCTCTGCCCCTTTCTCCTCCACTCATAGATGGATTGTGGTGGGAATTTATAACTTAAATTTCATTAGGATAAATTAATTAAGATTTATGGTTTGGCTCAATCATGTTAAAGCTCTCTTCCAACCAAAATTATTCTGTGATTCTAAGATAAAGGAGGCTGTTATCAAGTTAGAGTACTACAAAACTGAAAAGCAGAATTTAATGATGTTCAAAAATAAGAAAAGAATTCTCATAAATAATTTTTTAAAACTCACAATAAACACTTTACAAAGAAAAGTGATAAAGGAAGGTTGAAGACAAGACATGCAAGCAAGCCATCCAAAATCTCACATGGAGATGGCAGGAGACACAAGGATGTGTATTTGTTAACATCATAATTACAGAGAGGATTATCTTCATTTTAACATGATATATGGAATATCCTGAGTTGGAAGGGACCCAGCTCCTGGATTCCTGTGGAAGTCCAGCTCCTGGCCCATCCACAAGAATCCAGCTATGTCCTGAGAGCACTGTTCAAATGCTCCTTGAGCTCTGTCAGGCTTGGAGCTGTGACCACAGCCCTGGGGAGCTGTGCCAGTGCCCAACCATCCCCTGGGAGAAGAACCTTTTCCTGATATCCAAACTAAACCTCCCCTGACACAACTTCTTGGCATTCCCTCGGGTCCTGTCACTGTCACCACAGATCAGAGAGCAGTGCCTGCCCCTGCACTTCTCTTTGTCAGCAACTCATGGAACTTCCTACTGCATTAACAGTTCAGGTTGTGGCCCCACAACAGCCCTTGCCCAGGATCTTGACAAACTTAGAACCCAAATTCCTTCCTGGACATTTCTCTGTCATTTTCCAGCCAACTGAGCTTTGAATAACAGCATGTCCAGTCAGGTTTTTAAAAAAGGATCATCCATTAACTCCAATACCTTTATTGCAGGTTATTCCCACTGCATTTCCTAGGTTAAACCTCCAGAGAAGATAAGTCTCACCCACAAGTAAGGCCTAGTGGAGATGGCTGGCAGTGTGTGTTGTCTTCAGTTTTTAGAATTAATCATTCAAGATGGTAAAAAATTAAAGGACATGTGTCCCAGTTTGGAATTCTGGTCAGCAGCACAAAGCTGCTAGGATTAATCATGCAGGCATTTGAAGACTGGGGGGCTCTCTTCTGATTTTTGGGGTTTTGGGGGTTTTTGGTTGCTTATTGTGGAGTTTTTTAGTATTTGTAAGGTATGGGTGTGCAATGTATGTTCCCTTGCAAGCTGTGACAGCCAAGCTGCTTATCACAGGTACAAGGACAAAGGGTGGCTGCACAGCCTGAAATTGTAGCCAGGGCTTATGGAGCAAAGGGAACAATTTTTCTCTGCAGTCCTCCTGATATTACAGAGAATCATTTTGTTCTTGAAGAACCTTTAAGGGTGAAGCCAAAATATGGCCTGAGTTTAAATTGTCACCTTTCCTTGGAAAATCTGTCAGAGTCTGCAACGAATAGCTTGAAGGAGGCACCAGTGTGCATGAGATTTGAATGGGCTTGGGGAATTTTATACATCACAATGGGGCTGATAAAAGCTCTCCCAGTTATTCTCAGTCTCTGGAGCCATGAGGTTTGCTGTCTCTGCACAGGGTATGGATTTTGCTGGAAGCAAGAACAATCCTGATGGCATTTTCTATGCAGGCATGGAGCCAATCCCCCAGGCAGTGCCTGCAGATCCTGGGCAGGCACTGGGCTCATTCACAGCACCCAGGGCTGAGCACCACTGCATCCTAACAACTGGAACCCACTAGGAAATGTCTTGTGTTGGGCAAGGGGTGCATCCTGATCCCAGAACAGAGAGACCACAAGCCCAAAACCTGCCAAAAGGGCCTTTCCTAAACTCCTTCCTTGCCACTTGTCACATCACCCTGACTTGGCAGGAGGGGTGCAAAAGGAGGCAAATAGAAGTTGCATGTAGAACACAATGCAGCTTCTAATGTTAATTTTTTAGAAGTGCTAATTATATAAACCTCCCTGTTCTGAAAGGAAATTAATATAATTGTTTGGACAGACATGGGGAAAGTCATATGAGAAGTGCTGCTATTTTTAACTGATCATAGTTAAAAATAGGGAAGCCAAATATTAAGAATTCGAGCAACAAAAGGTACAAAACCAGCCAGGCTCACAAAGGCTGAGCCAAACTTTCTGGTCACCTCCCTTACCTTACTGGCATCTGACTGGGAAAAGTCAACACTTTGTTACTGATTGGAAAGTGAATACCAAACCCACCAATTTTATGCTTAAACAAGCAAACTCCCAAGATGCACAGTGTTTGTCAAAACAAATCATAAAGAGACAAATCTGTGTTCCATACAGCAACGTATCTGTTGAAAATCTTAAAGAAAGCAATATATTACTAATTCTGTCTGGCATGCTGTCACCTGCTTATCACTATGGCAAATGTTTGGAATAAAAATAATTTAATAAGCAAACAACTACTTTATATGTTACTTCTAGTTTTATATGCTAATTTCAGTTGCACAGTGGACTAAAGAAGGATCTTCTTGTGGAATATACGTTTTCCCCTTTTTTGGTATGTCTGTAAAGGCTGGTGTAATTAAGGGGTTTTAATTAAAATCCTAAATGCTTACTCCATAAAAATAGCTTTATGACGTGGGGGAAAGTAGATTTTTTTTCCTATTATAATTGCCTGTCATGTATTGGCACTGTAAGAGTCCAAGTGAGAGGCTGAAAACACTTTTAAATAACTTGTTTTCAATTTTATTATTTATAAATTATGTTCATTGATGCTTTCTTAATTCATATTGCAACAACACTCCTGAAGTTGCACTTATTGTGTCAGCCACCTCTATGTTATGGCTGCATACAATTAAAAAAAAAGTAATAAAAGTAATAATAGTAATAATAATAGCCATAATAATAATAGCAATAATAGCAATAATAGCAATAATAATAATAATAATAATAATAATAATAATAATAATAATAATAATAATAATAATAATAATAATAATGTGGCTTTTAGCCCATTGAAACCCCACCAATACATTGAAAGAGGGAGCACACCAGGGCTCAAATTTAATTTTTTCCAATGTTTCAGAGCTCACATTCGCTTTAACCTTTGTACTTTGAGGGGCCTTGTGTTTGTTTTTTTCTGGTTATTAATTTTTATGTGGCTCATGGCACGCAGCTGCTGTCCAGCCATGCCTGCAGCCACTGCTCTGCTCCTCAGGCACAGCTGGAGATATTGGGAAGGTTTTGAGGTTCTTACCTCCATCACTGGGATCAACGAGCCCCTCACGGCACAGGCCTCAATATTGTGTGGTTTTGGGAAGCACAATACAAGAAAGACATTGAACTACTGGAGAGAGCCCAAAAGAGGGCAACGAAGATGGAGAAGGGCCTTGAGGGGAAGGAGCCCCGTGTGAGGAGGGGCTGAGGGCACCTGGTCTGTTCAGCCTGGAGGAGACTGAGGGGAGACCTCAGTGCAGTCACAACTTCCTTGTGAGGGGAAAAGGGGCAGGCACTGCTCTCTGCTCTGTGGTGACAGTGACAGGACTGAGGGAATGGCCTGAAGTTGTGTCAGCGCAGGTTTAGGTCGGATATTAGGAAAAGGTTCTTCACCCAGAGGGTGGTTGGGCACTGAACAGGCTCCCCAGGACAGGGGTCACAGCATCAGCCTGACAGAGCTCAAGAAGCGTTTGGATAACTCTCAGGCATACGATGCGATTCCTGCGGTACCCTGCGCAGGGCAGGGAGCTGCATTCGATGATCCTTGCGGGTCCCTTCCAGCCCAGGACACTCCGCGTTTCCCAAACGCGGAGGCTGCTCTCCATCCCCGCAGGGACACCCTGTGGGGGCGGGAGGCGCATGCGCGGAGCGGCCGCGAGGGGGCGGCACCGCGGCGGGCGGGGCGGGGCGGGGCGCGGCGGCCGCTGGGGGCGCAGCGGGGAGGCCGCGCGCCGCCTCACCACCGGCCAACATGGCGGCGCGGCGGCCCCGCTCCGCCTCAGGTCAGTGCTCGCCCCTTCCTGACGGGAGCGGGGAGGAGGCGGCGCGGCGGGCGCCCTTCCTCCTCTCGGGGCCGGCGGGCAGCCCCCTCCCGCTGCCCGCTCTGCGTCCCGGGGGCGGGGAGGGATGGCCCCGGCTCCGCGCCTCCCCAGTCCGTTCGTGTACCCCCTCCATCGCGCGGCCCGGCGCATCGGCCCCGGCACCGCCGGCATCACCCGGGCTAAAGCTCCTTGCCGGGATGTAACCCGAAACCCGTTCTGGCCAGGCCCGCAGGCAGAAGGAGTGCCGGCCGAGCCCTCACGGAGCCCGGTGCCGGGGGGATGCGGGGCGGGAGCCCGGAGCCTCCAGCCCCCATGGCCGCCGCATCCTGCGCCGTTGGGGCTCCCGGGGCATCGCTGTGGCCTCGTCGTGCGGCGCCTTTCGGCAATGGCACAGTCCGAGGTGCTTGGCAAATGTCCACAACATCATCTGCCGCATGCAGGGAGTATTTTTCATCAGTAGAAAATGCTCCGGCAGTGTTATTTGCCACAGAACTTGTTATACTTGTGTACACGAGTTTTGGTTTAAATGGTAATAATTTAAGGGCAGAATTAGCATAACTGTTTATGACAGTGTTTTAATATTCTCCTTCTAAAAAAGATAAACAGATTGTCCTCAATACCTCAAAAAAAAAAACCATTCAGTGACAACTTTTTGGCATTATGGATCTTGCTATTTATTTTTAGTACTCAAGAACACTTATGTGGTAATAAAGGGAAATAATGCACACCTACATGCGTACTTCTTAGAGTCTTTGAAGATTTTACCCCTGGTAGTACAAGTTAAAAAGCTGTCAAAATTCTAATAAAATGTTTATATCTATAGTCATACTTCAATTCTAGATAATAATTCTAGGTAATAATTTAAGTGCTCTTTTCTGCAATGTCCCACCCGTATTGCTGAATTTAGATTTAACCTCAAGTATATTTTAACAAGGTGTACTTCAATTCATGTGAGTATGTCACAGAATGTGATACACTTTTAAAATATTTCTCTTTAAAAATCTAGACCCATCTCTTTCCTCTGATGTTTGACTGTACATGGTATTGAGGATCTCTTAATTTGAAGTTGTAAGATGCCTGTTTTAAAAACATTGACAGAATTGTCCTGAGAACATGGAGCTGAACTGAAGTCTCAGCATCATCTGTTTAATTTGCTGTGGAAAAGGAGCAGAAGTCGCTTCCTGGCCTTGGGGCAAATGCTGTTGTCTGGTGCTCTGAGGAGGGCCAGAAGTTCCTAATCTTTCCAAGTGTTGGTCTGTCCCCTTGGTTTTTGTTTGTGATAGGGTTTTTTTGTTTGTTTGTTTGTTTATTGTTGTTGTTGTTGTTTTGTTTTTGGGGGGGTTTTTTGGGTTTTTTTGTGTTGAACAAGCTGGTAATTTCATCTGATGCCTCTTGGTTCCTGTACTTGAACAGGTAGGGGATTCTTCTTCACCTTTGTTGGGCCAATCATGGATTTTATAGATTATACCACCTCTATAGCCTTCTACACCTTACCTTGATGGTAGCATAGAATCCCAAAATCCTTTGTTCTGTGAATTGCTGGACCATAGGTAGCTTGTACACTACAATTTAAACCATTGGATTACCCAGTTAATGCCCAAACTGGGTCTGGGGTTTTCACATACGTTGTTAATTTCCTCTATAACTGAGAAAATAACTTTTTTAAAATTGCTTTTTCTTTTTCAGACCATGACAGTGACGATGATTCCTACGAAGTGCTGGATTTAACAGAATATGCTCGACGTCACCATTGGTGGAATCGCCTGTTTGGCCGGAATTCAGGACCAATTGTTGAAAAATACTCTGTAGCCACACAAATTGTGATGGGAGGTGTGACTGGCTGGTGAGGGAGCTTCCCTTTCCGTAACTGACATAGACCTTTTACTCTGTTAGAAGATCCATTTCCATTTGAAGCAGATAAATATATCTTTAATGGGATTTCCTTTAGCATTGATTGAGATTATTCATGTGTGAACTATTTTAGTTTGTTACTCTGACTCATCATTATGAAGTGTTTTTTAATATTGGTGAAACACCAGTTATCCAAGGGAACTTGTGCTAGTTACTCTGGAAAGGATTTGGGGAAATGTCAGAGTTCTAAAATTATGAGAAATAAATAGAAAATTACTGCATATAGCTTTTCTTTTGTATGGGAAAGCTTATTTCTTTTTTAGTCTAGATTTAGAAACTTAGTTGTATTATGGCTAGGACACATTTTACAGGTAAAAGAAATTAAGGGGGAAAAAAAAAGGATGGCAAAATATACTTTTAAAAAAGAGCCCCATGTCATGGAGACTGGTTTTTCCTCTAAATTGAGCTGTAGCCATTTTGAGCGAATTCACAGTTTGCTCTGATGTTATCTGAAGGGAGATAGCATAGCCTAGTTGTACTAGAATAATTCATGGTGAAAGCTAGACAGTAAAGATGAGAACTTACACTGGAAAATGTGGTCACAGCCTGAGCAGCTGTGTCAAGGTATTTGTTATTTCTCAGAGGTATTTGAGTGGTATTTGTCTATTCCAGTACACAGAAAAACTGTAAATTCATTGAAAAACACCATTATGGTAGCACAGTGACTTTTAAACAGGGATTATGCAAGAATTGGAAGATGAAATAGACTAAAAATAAAATTGTTGTACCCAGTACAGCTTTGTGGAGTGGGGTTTAGCTTTCAGTATGAGTTTTTTATTTGCTTCTGTAGCCTTAAAATTATTTTTAAAAGTTATATGTGTACTGTAAACTCAGAAGTTTCTAGGGAATAGTTCATCTGGCATCCATAAAAACTGGCTTATTGAATGATCTGGAAAATGCACATTTTGGTATCTGTAGATGCACATCTCTCGTGGTGCCTATTGATGTATATAAATAAGAATTCATATTCATGTGCAGGGGGAAAAATTCCCCTCTGTGTGTGGGCCAGTGTTTAGATACACTGGAATTGCCCAGGGAAGCTGTGGAACCATCAGCCTTGCAAACTCTTGGCTGAGTCAGGGCACTTGGCAGCCTGACTGAGCTTTGAGGTTGGACTGGGCTCTGCAGCAGTTTTGGGAAGGTGACAGGCCCAGGTGATCTCCAGAGGCCCCTTCCTGTCTTATCAAAAAATAGACTTAACACCATATCCCAGCAGAGTGGCCTTGCTGAGTTTAACTCCTGTGGTAGGGATGTGCTGTTTTTACTGAGATCTTTCAGTTATGAGTTGTGTAGTTAATACAAATTACGGTATAATGTATTTACATTCCACTTGGGAACAGTTATAGCAGCACTGTTATATAATGATGTTGTGCTTTATTAACATCCTACGTTTAATAGCTGTAAGATCTACAGATCTCAAGCTTACTTTAAAGGGGCCATCAGACAGCCAGGAACAAGCAACCATTACTCAAATGGTCTTGTTTTAGTCATTGTTAATTTAATACTGCATGCATTAAATAGCCTTGGTTTTTAAATTTGTAAATATGAAATGATACATTCGCTTTTTTAAATGAAATAATAGTAATAGTTGCAGTCAGGAATTATGTAGTGTGGCATTGTTCAGCAGAAAACTTCATTGGACTGGGTTTTTTTTTTGTTGTTTTATTCCCCTAAGGTGTGCGGGATTTTTGTTCCAGAAAGTCGGAAAGCTTGCAGCAACTGCAGTAGGTGGTGGCTTTCTTCTGCTTCAAGTATGTAGCATTTCATGCTTTATAAGTTGGCAAATGTTATTTACTGAACAATAGGAAAAACACAGCTGTTGGGTAACATTTAATTAGGAAGGCTTCTTATCTACTTCATCTTTTTAGTCTTAGCAGTCAAAACCTTACATTTGAGCTGGAATATTGGGTACAAATGTACAAAAGAGACATTTCTAAAAATCAGTGGTAAATCAGAATCTACTCTGTCCTGTAAAATTGTTTGTTGGCAAGATAAGAGGACTTCTGTGCAGAAGCTGAGGTACTGTGCATGATTCGATGTTGCCAGATGAGAGGAACCGCCTGTAAACCTCTGGTTAGGGAAAATTTAAAACGTGTTTGTTTTATATTGGTTTGAGAGTTTTATCAGAGCTTTAGGCTGCTTTGGCAGTTGCCTGGAAGGCTTGTTCTGGTCCCAGCATGAGCTGTGTTTTTCTGTTTTCTCCCCTTGCCGTGTTTTATCTCTTGAACCTCTAAAGCCTGGCTGAATTTTGACAGCTTCATTGCATTCCTTCTCTGCTGGCTTTCAGGTTCAGAAGTTTTTAATTATGTTATCTGGCATGATCATTTGCATTTTTCATCAGATACTGTGATTAGGTGAGGATATATATCCGAAAAACCTTTAAATTAGATGAAACTTTAAGTGAAGGAGAATTTCATGTGTCTTTCTGTAAGATGCCAAGATTTTACTGGCATTTTTCATGTCTTAATATCTGTGAGCTTCTCACTTTTCCTCAGATTGTTCTAGGGGATATAGATTGATGCCTACTTAGGCTTAATGATACACAATTTCTTGAGAGGGGAGCTTAAAGATATATTTATTCTTTCCAGCATCACCCTGGAGGATTTCTGAAAGACATATGCTGCTTTTATTTCTTTTGATGGTAGTGGCTGGTGCAGTCAAGCACTGATCAGGAAGGGTGGGACAGTAACTGCTGCTGTGTAATACATTGAAATGTTGCTGTTGTGTGAAGTACTCACTTCCTTCATAATCATGGTCCCTACTGGTTTGGGTGCTAGGTTTGTTTTTTTTCTCTTGCCATGTTTTGTATGCCATTGGTCTTAATTCTTTTACTGATAATTCTTTTATCAACATGACTGAAGAGCTGCCAGAACGGAGGCACCTGGAGTGGAGGCAGCAAATTGCTGCAGGTGCCTTCCTCAGTGCTCCTGACTACAGGAAACTGAAAAGTTAAAGCTCAGACCTGTGGACAAAAGAGAATGGAAATTGAATAAAATACATCACTTGTACAGGATTTTTGCTTGTTGAGCTGTGAAGTTTGGGGAGCTTTCCTGTACATGCAGTAGATTTGCCACGTGGTTGAGTGTCTGGTTTCTTGGTTGATCTCATTTACACTGAATCCAAAAAGGGATATTTTCCAAGAGGAAATATGAGTTAAGTATTTTGATTGGATTGTCTGTATCTTAGGTAAGATCAGATTCTCTTGAAAGGAAATGAAGTAAATACCTTGGTCTCTCTTTTAATTCAAAACATTTTGCATTTTAAGACTGAGTCATAAATTCTATGGTGTAATTACATTTCTGTAGTCTTTAATTTTTTCATTTAAAGATCACACATCCTGATTCTATGAACACGTGTTCAGTGCTTCGCCTGAGTGGGCAGAAGAGTATTTCAGCACATTACTAGAAAGTTCCTTTTTATCTGTAAATTTCTCTGAAGTTGCAGATTTCATTTCAATTGCTGATTGCAATATTGACATTATAATTACATGCTAGAACAAGAATAATAACTACAGAAAGCAAGATTCTTGGCTAAAGCCCATTCAATGAAACATTTCAGTCTTAAAATAAAAAAAATACTCTTTTTCTTCAGTGGGTGATGCCTTCATCTCAAGAAATGTAGTAGGAAACTGGAAGCAATACATTTTTCAGTGTCTGTACAGGAAGCAAAAAAGATTTTTCATGTTTTTATAATTGATCTAGAACTTCAGTCTTAATACAGATTATATGAAAAGTAGTTGGAGAAAAAGAATAAAAAATATGTGAAATTTGCACAGATTTTCAAAATTGTGATCTGTTACCACATCTTTGCCATGAATATTTCCACACCTTAATTTGATTAATTATTATTTGATTATTAAGTGTGCTGTTTTTTGGTGAAATATATGTAGTTCTTCAAACATGCTGGTATAAGAGCAGTATAAGAGCCTATATTAAGGAAAATATAAGGCATTTCTCTTAACAAGTAATTTTAAGAATTCCACAAAAAAAAGATATTTTCCTTGTGTAACTTCTCATTTATACAGCACTGTTTGGTAAAATCCTGAGGAGTAGAGAAGTACGAACTCTTGCACTCTTGGTTCTGTAATTAATTGGTTAAAAAATTTTGTTCTTAATGAGTACCTAATATCGCTTTATTTTTAAAATCCTATATCCTCAAGAGCAGTTTAATTGTTTTTTTTTGCTCTGCAGTGAGCATACAAGTTACAGGTTTTTCTGTTCTATCATTTAATAATTAAATTGGATTTTTCTTCAGTTATTTGTGCTTTCAGTAATACATTTTTCCTCTGTCCATTAATATGCCACTGATG
The DNA here is from genome assembly GCF_029582105.1 of Oenanthe melanoleuca. Classification (NCBI taxonomy): domain Eukaryota; kingdom Metazoa; phylum Chordata; class Aves; order Passeriformes; family Muscicapidae; genus Oenanthe; species Oenanthe melanoleuca. The sequence continues at coordinate 105,657,661 of NC_079333.1, read as the reverse complement.
AATTAAATTGAATTCTTCATTAAATTTTGTTCTAATTTAGGAAAGGTAAATATGTGAAAACCACAAGAAACAAAACAAACCCTGAGATATCCTTGGCTTTATCTTTTACAGGGGTTTGTTGATGGTGCACCATGATGATCATGGAATCATAGCATGGCTTGGGTTGGAAGGGATCTAAGGACCATGTAATGGCATCCCAGTGATGTTCCCAACCTGCTTCTGGGGGCTTTGTGAGGAAGAGTTGGATTCAGTTTTCACAGTTGATGTGTGCACACTTAAAGGGAATATTCAGTGGAACAGCCAAAGCAAATTGCAGTAGGAAGTTGGCCTGATAAGGAAATACCAAGTTTGTGGCAGGTTCTGACATGAAGTGGAGGGACAGAGCTTCTGAGCCTCTGTAACCTGCAGTGGGGACAGCAGAGGTGTGCCTGCAGGTGGGGGCTGAGGGTACAACCTCTGCAGTTCAGCTCTTACACAGAGTGTGGTGTCACTCCTCAGTCAGTCCCTCCTTGTCAGTGCTGAGCTTAGACTTGTCAGATCTGTCAGAAACTGGGGGTTGTTCCCTTCCTGAACAGCAGAAAATACCTCAAAGTGCCTGTGGGTTCTGTGCACTGCAGCTCAGCTCTCCTGTGCCCTCTGGCCTTGCTTGGGCTCTTTTAGTGTGAGATTTTGCCTTGAGGAAATTAAACTTTTGTCCCATCTTGCTGTACAGATTTTTTTGCTCCAAAACATTTTTCTGCTCATTATTTGTGATACATTTTCACAATAACAAAGTACCTGTGTGCCTTTCTAGTATCACCCCCGAAATGAGGTCTGCCCTTGAAGATTCTCAGTTTTCCTTGATTAATATCAAAAAAGATAACACATTTTTAGTGTTCTGCACTGATGCATTTCTTCAATTGCCTTTTTTAAAAATTCTCATGTTTTTTCAACACTTTTGGAAGGTCTTGAACAAATAATGAGCTATGAGATATGTAGATAATATTCCATTATTATATACAGAAAGATTCCTGTATAACCCAAAACCCAGCCCTCATGGATCTCTTTAATAATATATGCACTTAATATATATAGAGCTATATTACACTTTAATATATCCAGGCATGGATATGGTAATAGGATACTGTTATTTTACTTGGTTATCGTAGGGCCTGACTTGAAAAATACTAGTAAAGTTTGAGATTTTGCTTTTATGTAAATTTACTGTTATAAGCAAATAGTTTTTTTATGATACATTGGAGTCTAATGTTTTTCCAGCATTTGAGTTCAGGGTTATTATTTCTGCACTTATATATGAAATTATGTAATTAGTGGGGTTGCAGCCAAAGTAGATACGACACAGGCTCTGTCACTGCCAAAGTACAGGGTTTTTTTCTTCTCAGTTAAAAATTTTATGTTCAAAACATTATCTTCTGTTGCTTATTCTATAAACACTCAGTAGAATTTGGAATCTCTTATTTCAAGGCTACAAAGTTCACAGAGACAAGATATCTGGTTTTGATACAAGTGTAAGCTCTGCAGTAGTTACAAGCAGATCTTAATTAAAAACTTCTGCCTCGTCTTTGTGCTGTCTGGATAACTGAGCTAATTAAAGTTGTCTTAATGAAATGTTTCTTCCAAGATCCATTTACATTTTACAAGCAAGCAGATACATTAGCATTTCTTACATTGTGTTGGACTGAGTAGATCAGTCACATTTAATTTTCAGTTGTATGAGTGAGAAGGCACCAATTCAATGCTGGGGTCTTTTTGAAATTCTTGTGGTTATGTTAAATTCATAAAATAACAATTGCCACAATGTGCAGCTATTTTCTTTTCCTGGTATGACATCCAGTGATTGGATGCACAACCAGTACAGCTTTCAAACTGGTTCCCTGCTCTGATTCTGTACAGACAGCCCTTAATGAGCTGTCCCTGCCTGGCACTAGTGCCCCTGTGAATAAATGAGTAGACAGGCAAAGTCAATTAATTTGTTATTAATTACGTTCTGAGGCATGAAGTAAAAGAGACTTTAAAATACAGTAAATTCATTTTGCATTTGTCCAGTGAATTACTTTTTTAAATTATGCAAAGATGGAAACTGAAGTTGCAAAGGTGATCTTCTAGAAGCTTTGAATTCAGACAAAATCTGTCTGACACTTATTTAATTTTTTTTTCCAGATTATGAAATCCTCAGTTTGTGGTGAAATAGGTTGCTTAGTTACTGTGGCAGTTGTAGTAGAAGCTAGATGGTCTAATTTCAGTTATTTGGTAGAAAGATCCATGTGAAAGTCAAACTTCAGAGCCTGCAAGTAATGTGAAACTAAACCTAATAAACTGTGTATTTAGGCTACACCTAATAAATTGTATATTTAAATACCTCTTCCACAAAAGTTCAATATCTGTGACTTGTGTTTACCAGTTGGACAGCTTGCTTAGAAGGCTGTTAGATAAATTGGGTAAATTTCCCACCCACATGTGACCTTGAGAAGTACCTGAGAAATCTCACTCTTTACCAAGTTTTTGTATAACAATCATTTACATGTAAGTTTAGTGGTTTATATCTATTTGTCTCAGCAGTTAAAATAAGCAGTAATCCTTAATTTTGATCTTTTTCTCTTTTTTCCCCCCAAACAAGCAGTTGTTTAATGGTTCTCTAGAACATGCAGCAATCAAATATTAGTAACAGAAGTAAGGCAAAGGTTTTATTTTTCTGCTGTTTTCAGGCTGTTATTTTTCTGCTTAATGGTTTTTTTTTTTGTAAGAAGTGTGAGAATTCTCTTGTAATGAGTACCTTTTTTTTTTTTTTTTTTTTTTTTTTTTTTTTTTTTTTTTTTCCTGTTATTGGACAGTTTAAATTGTGTAGGATAAAATAAAGAGTTTTCAGTATTTCTAATGATGCTTTTGATTAGCCCTGGATACTCTGTCACAAATCAGAATTCTACAATTCTGAAAGAAGCTGAAACAAAAGAGTTTTTACATTGTTGTCCTATCAATGTGTTTTTCTTACAAGTAAAGTTACAGTAAATGCTGAAGGAAAAACATTGCAAAGCTTATATAACTAAGAAACAGAGAACTGGTAAAATTATCAAGAGTCTACTGAACTTTGCCATTGCTCGTTCTGATTTGAACTGCTGTCACTAAGGAAATATTTGAAGCAGAGAACCTGCTGAAATTGGAACAATGTCTTTTCCTGTATATGTAATAAGTAAAAATAAGAAAAAACTGTTTTATAGGCACCAATACAATGCATTTTGACTCATGAAATGTGAATTGCAGTGGTACTAACTGTCTTTATTTCCCTAGATTGCTAGTCATAGTGGATATGTACAAGTTGACTGGAAGAGAGTTGAAAAAGATGTAAACAAAGCAAAAAAGCAGTTAAAAAAGCGTGCAAATAAGGCAGCTCCTGAAATCAACACTCTGATTGAAGAGGTGAGTCTGAGGTGCTAAACTCCTTTTCACCAGTCAGGTTTTCTTACCTTCCACTGCAGGTAATAATGAGTTGAAAATGCAGATGCAAAACTGGAATGCTTCAAAAATAGTTTGGCTTAGTAATAGTATATTTAAATAGTAATAACAATTTACTAAAGGTTATCAGACTGTGCTGTCTTTTATTTGTTCAGCTTTCTGGTTTGGTCACTGTTAAAAATGACACATGAACTTGTTCTTGGCAGGTGAAAAGCCAATAAGGTCATGACATGGTAAAAAGTTCAGGATGGTGTGGTTAAAACATGGTAACTCACAAGACAAAACCCAAATCTTCTTAGACTGCTGATAATAAAACTACTTGTCTAGACAAGAATGACTTTTCTGCAGAAAAGCTGTAGCTACTTTGTAACAGGAATTGTGATTCTATCTCATTTTTATACGTTTTGGGGAATATCTGTCTGCAGAATCTGCCAGTTGCCTACTATGTTGAGTAGAGGTAGCTGTGATACTGATCAGTCACTGGGGCTGTTTCACCCTGTCATTTGAAGACTTCCATTTAATTAATTTTGTGGTTATTTTGGGGTTTTTTAAAGCCTGTTTTCACATATTTTCAGATTCCATACATGCAATCTAAGTTTCATTCTGAATAACTGAGAATCCTGATTGGGAATGTGCTGCAGACAGTGAAACATCAGCCACACTGGTGTTCTGTAATTAATGAATTTTGACATCTCAGGTTTAACCTGTATAGAGTTGCATATAGATTGATAAAAATTACCTTAAGTTTTAATGTGACTATGAATTGAAAGTTCAAGACTGAGGCTTTTCTTGCTTTTTCTATACTTCAGATAGCTTAACCTCTCCTTCTCCATTGCCATTTAGAAATGGGTGGGATAGGAGGGGGTTTTTGCTTTTGCTTTGGTATTTTTCCTCTCAGATTATATGAGTCTCTTGTAACTGTGTGTTAGCTATACATAATCTGAAGTGTTTGAAGCAGAGGATTTATGAAATGGCACATTTGATAAAAGGCATTATACTCTGTGCTGCTACTTCATTAAATACTCTACACCCTTGTCATCATACATAAGTGTTTTTTTCTAGGATTAAGTTGTTAGGAAACTGGCTCATAATGGAGTGTATTTCTTTTGCAGTGATCTTCCAAAAAGCAGTACTTTTCTTTAAACAATTGTCATGTGATTGCAATTGAAGTCATGGTGGTACTTACGCTTTTTTTGACAAGATAGTTTGTAAAACATCTGTCTTGTTTTAATCAAAACAAGAGTGGTATTGGCATGAGATTGCTATAACAATTCCTCTGTATTTTGACTTTTAAAAGGTTCACTGTATTTTAAATATATTGTTAAAGACAGCTGTGAGTCTGCACTACATTGGTGCCACCTATTTTTATATGGTTTTAGACAATCGCTTCCCCCTGCACCCTTCTCCACAAGTTTAGTGTCATTGTTTCCAGGAAGTTGTGATAACTGTTAAATAATGAAGTCAGACACAATTAACTTCATGCATATAATTTTTCTTCTCAGTCCACAGAATTTATCAAGCAGAACATCGTGGTGTCCAGTGGGTTTGTTGGAGGCTTTTTGTTGGGTCTGGCATCGTAAGGACCCGAACGTCTCTTCCTGATGGGATCCACGTCAGCCAAGATCAGTAGTGGTGACACACTGTCTGCAAGCAGTGTGGGTCACTGGGCCTGCCAGAGAACACAGGTGGACTAGCTAGACAACTTGGAAGCTTTTACATTTCAGGCTTTTGCCTCTTGAAGCTTGGCAAAACTAGGATTTGCTGAAAAACTGTGCAGTGTGCTCATTTTATAGCATTTCTGGGCAAAACTGGTTCATCATCATCATGACCCTTTGTATCTCTGGCCTTTCAAGAGCTAGCATTTTTTAAAATGTTATTCTTGGAATATAGCTATGTAGCCATACTATAAGAATGAAAACTCCATTTCTATGTTTTCAGTTAAATACTGTTTATTTAAAAAGTATTTTTCTTCATGCTATAGTAGGTAGTATCAATGACTACATACTGTATATGATGTTGTAGTTTCAGCCTCCTGGCTGGCCATCCTCTTAAGAAGTCACTGCAATAATCTGTAATACCTTTTTACAGAGTATTAAATAACAGAGAATCATGGGCTTATTAAAGGTGAAAATTAACTTAGACTGGCCTTTGTGTACATAAAAAAATAAGTCTCTCAATTATAGCCTGCAGGGACCTGATGCCAGTGTTTGCCCAGACAAGTTTTTAAGGTGGTTTTAGTGTTTGGTTACCAAGTTATTCTAAAGAAGCTGAGAATCGAAACAAACACTCAATGCATTTTTCTGCATTTCAAACTTCTGAACCTTTCAAAAATTTCTACACAAGGAAGAGCTTGCTCTGCCCCGATTTCTCTGGTTTTTGCTGTAGCAGCAGATGAATGTGAACTGGAATCTCTTCTCCCACCAAGCTTCCCCTGGGTTTCTGTTCCCTTCTCTGAACAGCAGTAGTAGTTCAGTAGTATTGGATGGATGGATGGATGGATGGATGGATGGAGATGGATGGATGGATGGAGATGGATGGATGGATGGATGAGTGTGAGCTTGGTATGCACAGGAAATGGGATGTTGGGCATATTAATCTTCTAAATATTTAGATTTGTGCATCCCTGGGCTCTGGAGGTTTGTGTTGCATGTTGACCTTATGTTTGTGGTGTGCTTGTGGCCAGGGTGGGTAAGGTAGGAAGCATGTCCTGCATATCTCTGAGCTTTAAGGGTTTCACCAAGCCTGGTTAAGACTTTGGAAAATAAATCTTAAAACACACACCCCCAAACCAAACCCCCAAACCCGAAGTACGTGAACGGCCGTGGATCCTAAATGTTTTAAAGTGAGTATCTGAAGTTACATAAGCACAGTTGCAGTTTATTGGAAATGGGAAGCCGAAGGAGGAATGTGTCTGCTGGGTTATTTGGGACTTAGAGTAAAACAAAGAAAGATGAAAATGTTAAAATGTGAAAGCCTTTGCTGTGATGTTCAGCCCAAAGAATAATGGGAAGGTAGCCAACCAGTCAGCTTTTTTCTGCTGATGAAGCTCATGGGCTTTTGGCACGTTCAAAGGGCAGTGAAGCCAACTGACATGAGTCATCTACCCTGGATGACTGGAATGAACTGGGTATCCTGAGGGGCTTTGGGGATTAAATGACCACCTCAGTACCATGAACCTATAAATGTGCATTTTTGGTGTACTTGGTGAAAGGATTTCAAAGGAGTATCCTTTAGTGAGCTTGTTAAAAAGGCTGCTAATGTGGCCAAGGAATTTACTTCACTGTTAGAAGTAGAATTAAAACTAAAAGTATTGGTAGGATGCAAGACTGATTTCTGCAGAGGAAAGTTGTTCTGCTATTCTGTTGCCATCATTGAGATTTTCAGTCAAGGGATCAAGAATCAGTTGAAATACATTTGAAGCTTCTATTGGTTGTTTTTTTTATTTTAAGTTTGATTTTATTTTTTTAAGCCCTTGGAATAAGAGACATAATGTTGTACATGTAAAACTGTCTGAGGAACTAAAAAGGCAAGGAGAAGTGGTGTTATTGAAAAGGTGAACACTGGTGGTGGATTGGCTTCATGTCCTGGACTCCTGACTGGAAAAGGAGAATGGCTGCTGGCACAGCAGGCCTTGCTGATGCAGTTCCTTGGGCTGGTGAGGCAGAGGGAATGCTGCCACCAGCTCCAGGTACAGCTGGCAGGGTGAGGTGGTGATGGAGTGGCAGCTGTGGTAAAGGACCAAGATAAGTGCATCTTTTCTTGCAAATACCTGAGATTTTTGTATGTGCCAGCTCAGACCACTCTCAGCTATGTGAGGGACTGCTCTGTAAAGGTGCAGCCAAAAAGGGGTTGGGAACAGAATGGAGTGTAACAGTAATACTGGGTTTCTGGGGGTAAATCTGGGATGATTTCAGAGTTACTGTTGCCCTCTCTGACAAAAAATAATCCAGGCTGAGAAGATTCAGAGCAGAAAGGCTGTTGAGGCCCTGGCACAGTTTGCCCAGAGCAGCTGTGGCTGCCCTATCCCTGGAAGTGTCCAAGGCCAGGTTGGACAGGGCTTAGAGCAGCCTGGGATAGTGGAAAGTTGCCCTGCTTATGCCAAGGGAGTTGAAACTGAATTATCTTTAAGGTCTCATCCAACCTAAACCATTCTATGATTCCATAATTCTAAAGAAAAATCATGGAATAAAATTTTTTGAAGAGCATTTTCGGAGGGGGTGGTGGAAATCAGTTTTAGAAAGCTGGTTACGAAGGAAGGTGTTAGAAATACTCAAATTAATGGCCAGTGTGTCTATGGAATTAATTTCTGCTATATGCTGCTGAGACCAAGGAAGAGCCCTTCATTCAGGGAAAGATGGGGCAACATTGCCAGAGTCTCAGTTATGTCTAAAGGTGGGAGAAAAAACACTTCAGGTTTCTCTGGCTATAGTTAATATTGTTTGGTGCAGTTCATCATAAAATTCCAGCTGATCCTACCTTTTCCCTGTACAGGCTTGTGTAAATTTTTCCCCTCAAGTAGTTGTTAGCAGCTACTTTTCAAAGTTGAGTGCTAAGATAATGATTGAGGAAGGCATGGCATATATCCCTCTAGTGAACAGCTTTTGAAAGCTTATTAACTAGTGCATTTGGGGAGAGATTGCTAATAAGTCATCTATTTGTTTTCTGTTATCTTAATGGGATAATCTGTTTCCTGAAATTATTTCTTTTTAGTTAAAGAAGCATTGGGCAGTACATTTTAATTTAAAGTGAGATGCCAGTGTGATCTTATTACTGAATTTTAAGAGGCCAGAATTTGGCTAAAATTTTGAAGGCTGTTTCTGCTTCAGCAGCCAGACAGAATTAAAATGTTGTAGTTAAAAGACAGAGCTGCCTCCCAGGTTCAAGTGCATTTGTCATGAGGGCTTAAGAGGGCGAGAGGCAAACAGAGTAAAATGTAGGAGTCAGGACCATAATTTAGTAATTCTGTCTGTGCAGACTCCATAAATTACAGTGAATTCAGTAATGTGAAAAAGCATCAGTAATACCTTCCCCTAGCCTTTTGGAAATCGTTGGAAATCTCAAGGAATTACTTTAAAGATCAAACTTTTATGGTATGCAGCTCCCTGGGGTCTGTAGGTGATAGTGGAAAAACATAATGTTCACCCAAACTAGAACAACATGACATTTTGGAAGGGAGATTTGGCACCAAAAAAAAGGAAAAAAAGTTGTGTTCACCCTAGGACTGTGCATGGTCTGGATGAGTGGTAGTTGAGAACAAGAGTCAAATCTACCAGGAGAAGGAGGTGCCATCCTCCCTTGTTGGATTGGGAAGCAGGTCTGAAGCAGTGTGGTGATAACCCACTGCTGGGACATGTGGAAGAGCTGGTGGTTCTTATTTTGGGGTAGCATGGGAAGTGAGTCAGCTGACATTCACCAGGACCTGTAAGACTGGAAGCCAATTTTAATTAAGATAATTGTGGAGTGAGTGTGCACAAAATATCTGGTGCTGATACAGCACAACCTGAACCTTTGGTGGTGTTTGGTCCCCCATTCAAGCTTGGAGGCATCTAAATCTTGGGAGTGCTGTGGGACATGGCACAGTAATAAGGATTTTGTGGTCACAGCCTGGGCTGGACACAGCACAGCCAACTCCAGCACAACTGGTGCCAGGCTTGGACTAGGAAATCTTGCTGGACCTAGCCTGACTCCATTTCATAGCTTGGGTAAACCAGTGCAGTGGTACAAATTTGCATAGTTCATGGATTCCCCACTCAGAGGTTTTCTGCCTCCCTCACCCTCTTCCCTGTTCCCAGTTCCTCAGAGCAGTCTGTGTTCCTGCCTCCCTGCTATAGTTTTGCCTGCCTTCTGTTGTTTTCATGACTCCCTGGAACACAGCACCACATCATACACTGAGCTGTGAAAAAGAGGAAATGCAGTGCTTCAAAATGAGGTGCAGTTGGGAATAAATCCCACAAGTCAGCTCAGCTGTGGGACTTCCCAACAGCTAATGCCTCTGGCTTACCTCAGGGAAGCTGGAGGCCACATTCTGTTACTTTTCCTGGGAAACTTCTCCTGCTTTCTAGACCAGTGCCCTACCTTCCAAACCAGAAGGTATTCTAGTATGAGTAATCTTGGTCTCTGCTGCTGCCCCATTCCAGGATGTGGATGTATCTCAGTGTTCATGGACCATGGACAGGAACTTGGGTCTGATCACCTCAAGGTTTAACTGGAGTCATTTGTTAGCAGTTGAATGAGCTGCTTGAGGTGGGAATGCTCCACCAGGAAGAAATGAAAGCAGGTTACACCCAGGATATTTTGCTGCCCATTTGGTAGGATACTTACCTGGGAACTGGAATATTCTATTTTATTGTATTGTATATTGTTATACATTCAGTCCTGGATAAGGGGTGGTGTGGGGTTTCACTATCAAACCACACAAAACCACACAAAATCAAATCCTCATAGCCCTAATCTCTAAAAAAAACCCCATTTCTGCACATGTGGGCTGTATATTTAAAAAAAACCACAACAACTTAATAGAAAATGTTAATGCACAAAGAGAATTGAGTATTGAGCTAGATGATTATTCCCATTTAATATAGATAATTTGAACTTTTGTCACAACAAGAGGCTCTCAAACACTTGCCATACACACTCATGGGACCTGAAGAATTAGGGCAAATATATCTAGCATGATTTGAAATTTAACATTTTATTTTCTTGAAGTATTAATGGCAAAGTAGAGGTTATTCTGTTTTCTTGTGTGCTTAGCAGACACCAAACTCATAATGCAGCCAAATTACAGATTTTTATTTACAGATCTCAAATCCTCTCCAGTGGGGCAGTCAAAATGCCTTGATAGCCTACATGTTGCTGAGACAGAAATCTAAGCCAAAATACATCTGAATTGATCTGTAAATGTAAGAAAACCCTACAGATGCGTGAAAGGAATGTTTGAAAATCAAGAGTTGTCAAATATTATCTCAAAATCCACTTGGGCTAATAAAGAAGAGGAAGGAAAATTAACAGCAATCAGGGAGTCTATATTCTTAATGCTCTTAATGTATGATTCTTAAAAAACATTGAGAAAATGCCTTTCTACATTAATAATTTTTCTATTTATATAGAGTATAAATATATATATGACATATGATATCTAGTTTTCAAACTTAAAATAGGAGATTAGTTTTGAGGCTGTGTGTGCAAGTACAGCCAAGCACGTGCTTCAGTGACTCACAGTTTGTTTGTGAAAACAAAGGTAGAACGAACCAAGGAAGGGATGCACAGGTTTTTCCTCTTTTTATGTTATTACAGGAATCTCTGATTAGGCTTTGAGACCCTTGGGTAGTCTGCACAGAATCAGGAAACCAGGGAGTGCTTGCTGTGGGGGAGTTAGGGTAAGGCACAAGAAGAGGAATTTGTCTGAACGTGGGTGTCAATCTGGGTACCCTGTATCCTGCTTATGTCAATGTTCTGTGGCAAACCTGCCTTACTGGAAATCACAGACTCACAGAATGGTTTGGGGTGGAGGGGATCTCAAAGATCATCTCATTCCAGCCTCCTGCCATGGGCAGGGAGACCTTGCACCCAACCAAATTGCTCAGAGCCTCACCCAACCTGGCCTTGGACGCTTCCAGGGATGGGACATCCACAACTTCTATGGGCAAACTGTGCCAGGGCCTCACCACCCTCACAGGGAAAAATCCTCCTAAGATCTGATCTAAACCTTCTCTCTGTCACTTTGAAACCATTCCCCCTTGTCCTGCCACTCCATGCCCTTGCAAACAGTCTCTCTCAAACTTTTCCATTGGCCACAATTAGGTCACCCCAAAGCCTTCTCTTTTCCAAGCTGAACAATCCCAATTTTTCCTTGGTGTTTTCAGGAGTAGCAGCTCTGCTGAGGAAGGCCTGGGTGTTATGGTGGAATTTGAAGGAACCCTGGAGTCACTGCACATGGCAGAAAATACGGGCTGAGGTGCCTCAGGAGGAGCATGGTCAGCAGTTATGGAAATTTGTTATCTGCCTGTCTGTACTCGGCCCTGGGGGACCTCACCTGGAATACCATGACTGATTTTGAGTCCTCCAGTTCAAGGGAGGTGTTGAGAAAGAAGAAAGATCCATAGAAAAATACCCTAGATGCTTTAGACCCCTAGATGAGGGGTCTAAAGAGAAGGTTGAGGTGAACCTAAGGCAGCTACAGCCACCTGAAAGGAAAGTCACAAAGGTGATGGAGCCAAACCCTTCTGTCACGGTGTGACTTGGGTTTTGCCAATTTTAATATATTTAATTTCTTTTAGAGATAGAATTTAGGAGTAAAGACAACGCAAGCTGAAAACATAAAAGGATATAAGAAGAGATTTATTAATAACACAAAAAGAATTCAGAATAAGATTTCTAGATTGTTCCCTCCTCCCTTCATTCCACATTCCTTAACAACAAAATACAGAGAACACTTGAGTCAGTTATCTACTTAAATAATAATTTCAGTTTGCTTTAGAGAGAAAGTTCCTTTTTTGATTTAGGCTTAGGGGGTGTCTTCACCTTCACAATCTACATCTGACCAGGAAATACTGCAGACTATGACTTTCTCCCATTTTCACAGTCCTTCCAGAGCCGTGTTATGGGTTATGATGCACACATGGGGTACCACTTTTAAAGGCAGGCTGCTGAAAAACGGGGTAAAAAGTCTTCTCAAGCACCCCAAACATCTCCAAGTGCATTTCACAGTTTAAAGGAATTTTAGTGTAGTCACAGTCCCCTTAGCCAACAAAAAATGTTTTCAGCTACTTATCAGTTGCATCTTTTCAATCTCTTCCCATCAGGAACTTTATCTTCATTCCGCTGATTTCTGTGGACTCCATGCTTTATTTCTTCTCATTTAGGGGAGCTCAGGAGATCGAGAATCTTATCCAGGAATGAAACGAATTAAAATTGCATCCAGATCGTGAAGAAGCCACCTGGGGAGCTGGAGGCCTCTTCTCTCAGAACGCGGAGGGGAGGGGGAAGGGAGAGCCTTTGGTGGCTCCCTGATCCCTCGGCTCGGCCACGCCACGTGGAGAGCCGAGCCGAGCCCCACAGGGCCGAGCTCCACCGAGCCGGGGCCGCCCGGAGCTTTGCGGTCGGGGCGGGGGCCGGGACCATGTGGCCAGGCCGGGGCCCCACTGAGCCGGGGCCGGGCCGGGCCCCACCGAGCCGGGGCCGGGGTGCCGGGCTGGACCCCATTCAGAGCCCGGAGCTGGGCCGGGGCCCCCGGCCAGAGACCACCGCACCTCCCGGGAGCCGGAAGCGAGCGCAGTTAACTTAATCCAATATAATTCGTGAAATAACTTTCAATTGGTTTCCCGAGCTGTCCATCACCAGACCAGCTCTCTGATTGGTGCCAGCAGCTCACAGGGGAAGCTCCCAGAGGCGGGACAGCCCCTCCGTTCCCCGGCCTGGTGGTGCTTTCCCTGAGGGGAATCCACCCCTCCGCCCTAGCGCGTGAAACCAGCACACCTTCCCAGCAAGGGGCAGCAGCCACAAGACCTGTGGAAAGTCACCCTGGGCATTAGGAAAAGGTCTTCCAGCAGGACAGCTCGCCCAGGGTGGCTGTGGGTGCTCCCTCCTCAGGAATTTACAGGATTTGGCTGGACAAAGCTGACCTGACAAAGCACTGGCTGCTGCCCAACCATCCTGCTGTGAACAGATAACTCCAGTGCTCTCCTCCAGTGAACATCAGGTGTTATTATCCCACTCAGCCCCTCCATCCTTCTGGGATTAGCCTTGTTCTCCTCCACATCTGAACATGCAACAGAAAGACAGAAATGCTTTCTTCTTACTGTTCACACAGAGCAGGAAATATAGATCCTGAGGGGTTGTGGCACTGCAATTAATTCCAGGTTTTCACCTAAAAAAAAAGAGAAAAAAGCAAATTTATATATTTTATCAGCATTGGAAAGGTTAGAGATCTGCCAGGTTTCTTTTGGTGATATTAGGTTTGTTTTTAGAAAATTAAGATCCTGTGATAGATGACACACAGGAATTTGTGTATGTGTTTGGTTTACTTGGAGCTGTTGCAGCAAATTCTTAAATATGGAACAGCCAGGAAAAATGCATTTCTTTCCTTTTTTTTTTTTTTTTAATAGGCACTCCTACACTAATTTAAAAATAGTAAACTGGGGCAAGGTAAGTATCAGAGAGCCTGATGAAAAAAAAAATAGAAAATAAGGAATAGACTATGTGATGAAGATTGACACCGTAAGTAAGAAAGGAAAAGGGAAAAAAAACCACAGAAAAACGGAAGATGCAAAGTGATTAGGGAGCACCAAGAGAGATGGGAATGGAAAGCTGGTGACAGATGAGGCTGATAAGGCAAAGGGCCTAAAGGAATTCCTCGCCCCAGTAATCACAAAGGGAGCAGAAGGCAATATCCCAGGAACTGGGATTTGTTTTCCTCAGGGAAGGAAGGGAAATGTCAAAAGGTTTTACTCTCGCACTGGAGTGGATAATAAGGCAATTAGTCCTATTAAAAACTTCTCAGAGCACCCAGACTGGAGTAATAAATCACATTCTAGGATTGTAAAGGGAGTGGGAGATGCTGGGAAGCTTTTGTGGGACATTTGTGATAACTTACTAGACTGGGAATTACTGAGCACTGGTGAGCGTTTAGTGAAGTCTGGGCATTTACAGATCTCTAAGCTTGACTGCACTTGACCTCAGGAGAAACTAGACAGTGGTGAGTCATGGCTATGTAGATTTGTAAATGGCATCATGAATTATTATTAAAAATACACCATTTTAACATACATGCCACGGGAGAAGTATATCATACAAATTATTTGGAGTCTGCTGCACAAAGGATTTATGCAAATAATATCTATTAATAGGATTTCTCAGTGCAAATCCTTTCTTTTCCATAGAAGAGCAATGGTTTAATTATGATTTACTTTTGCAAAGGGTTTCTGATGTTTCTACAATTTCAAATGGTGTTTTTTCCCTACATCAGGGATATTAGAGAGGAAGTAACTGGTAACTTTTTGCAAAGCTCTGTAAATATGTGAAGTATGCAGTTTCTCATCCACAGGTTGAATAAAAAGGGAGAGGAATACAAATCCTTCATATGCTATACCTACACACACCTTCTTTTGGTCTCAATTGCTTGATGCATTTTAGAAAGAAACTATTCCTTTATAATATGGTTTAACTGCTGCCAATAATAATAAAAAATAAAAATAAAAAAAAAAGCAGGCAAATTCCTCTGCTTGATATTGTGGGCTGGTTGAATCCTGTGTTGCCCAGAGGAGCAGGATCTTGTTATCCCCATCCATCCCATGGAGATTTGAGCTGTGGGGGCTGCCTGTGGTGAGGGTGACAGGGCATGGACTGACAGACCAGGCTCACCCTACTCCCAGCCTGGAGCAGCCTGAGATGAAAAGAGATGAAGGAATGAGACCAGGCAGGGGAAGGTCACAAGCTGCAGAGGGTGTTTCATTTACCTTCTCCTACAGCTGCATTCAGTTCCTTCCTTGGGGAGCACCACAGGGACCTCTGTTCAAGGGAAAAATAAGGAAATTAGGAAATGGGAGGGAAAAATCTGAACTTCTTGAGGGGAACAGCCTCTGCAGAAAGTGTTTGGATAAACCAGTCCCTCTCCAGCTGGCTGGAGGAATCAGCTGCCAGAAGATGCCAACAAAAGGGTGGAAAAGATGCTTCCCAGAGAGCTTCCAGAGTGCCCAGCACCAGCTGCACAGCCCTGACTGGGCTGGCTGGAGGAAACCAGTGGGGCACGAGCTGTGGGAGCAACAGCCTGTGTGGAATAATCACCACTGGGAAAATGAGGGGAGCATTCAGGGACACAAAGGTCTTCTCCACCTATTAGTGGTTTTTTTCTTCTTTCTTTTGTATTCAGTCAGAGCTGGGATTGAAGCATGAGAGATGGATTTTCGTGTTTGGACTCAGTTGTTTATTAATTCTTATCTATAGCACAGTGAGTGCTACAGCACTTTTAGCTAACAAGCTAGAAAAGACAAAATGGAGCTGTGTCTTGCTTGTTAGAAGGTCTTTTAAGGTCTACCTATCCAATTAAAAACTAACATTTATATTATTTATATTTTTGACTCAATGACCAAACACCTGTGACCCACAGTGCTTTCTATTGAACCAAAAACTACTACTTAAAACCAAGAAGAAAAAGGAACAAGAAGGAAGAAAAGCCACCACCTAAGAACGTCCATCTTGCCTCATACCTATTACTATATTCTAAAACCCCAAATTCCAAACCCTTCACCATGTGAAATAACACACTTCTATTCAAACTACACACCAATGATTCCAGCTCCATCACCCAAATTTGGAAGCCTTCTCCAAGGCCTTAAGTCAAAAGCAATGTTCTTTTGAGGGTCATTGTCAGAAAGCACAGAAAATTAAAAACTCCCAGGCTTCAGGGCTCCAACCCTACCCACAGCAGCCACCCTGCCCATTGCACTGACAGCAGCTGCTTGAGGGGCTTCTTCTCCAGGGCTTGTGCAGGTGCAGATCCCAGAGAGGGGTCAGAGGGACATGAGCATCACTGCAGGGTGGCTGAAAGACCCTCACAGGTCCTGCAGTTCTCCTCTGGTTCCAGCTCATCCTCCAACACCTCTGCTCTGCTCAGCATCTGCTGCATGGTTTGGATGTCCAAGCTCATCTTTAGTTGAATTTCAGCACTCAGGAAAAATAAGGCACAGCTGAATCCAGCTGGAATTAACCTGCTGAGGGACAGAAAGTCTGGTGGGGAGCCAGCAGAGGCTGTGTGTGCCCATGTGTGTGTCCATGCAGGCACCATCCCCTGGGGTTTGTGCACTGGGACACACCTGAGTCCTTGCTTCACCTTGAGGTGTCAAAGCCAGTTCCTGCTTTTCCATGCCATGGAACATGGGCAGGACACAGCCATACCTCTGGTGTTTTGCAGCACCTCCTCTCCATGTGTGGGACAGAACCCCTGAGGCTGACAGGGCATCAGGAGCTCAAAGCAGCTTTACCTCAAGGGACAGCAGGCATCCCAAAAAAGCTGGGATGCCTGTGCAGTGATAGGTAACACCAAAAACATGACCTGACCATCCCTAATTTCTGACCAGTCCTCAAACTGCCTCACCTTTTTCTTGTAATTATTTCAAAGGATTCAATGTGTTTCCCTGCAGGTGTTTTCCCTCTTGAATTCTTGAGCTCTACCCCAAACTGTTCTCAGCTTTCTCACCTCTGGCTGCAATTGTACCTCTCTAATCTGTGCAGAGATTTTCTGGGGACTCCCCCAGAGCCTGACTGAGGTCACACAGCTGTGCTGTGCCAGAGCTGGGCTTTGGCTTCTTGGTGCACAGGCAGCTGAGCTGGGGAGGCTGCAGAGACTGGGAGAGCAGCACTGCACTGCCTGTGCTGTGGTGTGGGGATTTTGGGAAAGACAACCAAGCCTATAAAACCATGCTTTGCTCCTCAGGTCTCACAGGTGGGCACTGCCCCAGTTCTTATTGACTTGAGGGTGACAAGGCAATGCCCACAGCTCTTACCCATCATTTTTGCTGCTCCTGAGAAGTTATATGACGTTCAAAACTGGTGTTTGCTGAGTGAAATTTGAGCACAAATATTTCTTCAAATTGCTAAAAGTGATACCATTCCTGTATTGTATTCTCAGTTTTGGATTTGGGCTTTTTCCAGCCTGCTCAGCATAAGGAGACACACACAATCTTGTTTTCTCCTTGCTTCTTTCTTGATCCCCTTTAAGACAATGATCAGTGATGGATTTGACCTCCCCAGAGCCATTATCCTAACTGGAATGGTGGTGTGAGGCATCCACAGGTGTTGTTTGCTGACTGATTCTGGATTTCAGAGAGGGCCCCTGTTCCTTGAAAAACAGGCTCCATTTTTTGGAGAAGGCAAAAGGTGTTTTGTGCAAGAAGTTTCTTTCTGAAGAGAGAAGACACATCCAGAGCCAGACACAGACAACATCAGCATCAGTTCCACCCAATGAGAAAACATTCCTGAGTGACTTCCAAAATCAGTGTATTTTGGTTTTGTTGTTGTATCTGCACCTCTTTTCCTCATTTCCAGCTTTGCAAGAAGTAGGAAGTCTATTGTGTTATTACCTAGAATATCTGATGTAGCTTTCCTTGGCTCAGCAATCAGAGACTTAGGCCATTGCAAGTTCAATCAGAGTCACCAGTCAGTTAAAGTCTCCAAACATTTTTATTGGAACAAAATTGCAAACTTCACAAAAAGAATTTACAGATTGCACACTGGTAAATAATAGTATCAATTTAATGTCTGACAGATCATCTCCCAAAGAACTAAACCTGTGGTGCAGAGGGATAGAGACAGTTTTCAAATGGTCCTTCCTGTCTCTTTCTTTTATGAAAACTGCCTATTTTGTGGCCAAGTGGCACAAAAGAAAAAATAATTTAGAACAGTTATTTTAAAGCTGAAATCAGGTTCTCAGAAAATCTGTCTCCCAGTCTTCCAGTAGGTACAGGGTTGTTATAAAGAGGATTATCATCACCCGCTCATCATGTCCATCAAAACAAGAACAAATCAGCTTTGAAGTAAAGAAGATTTAGGACAGGGAATACAGAAAACTTCCTGATGATGGGAATCACGCAGCACTGGAAGACATAACCCAGGAATGTCCTTATATAGCCATGACTAAAATCTGTATTGTTGCACACAGGGATTTAAATCACTAAATCACAATGACATAAGAACCTTTAATCCTGGCATCTGCTATATTTGTAACTGGAATGTTTTTTCAGTTTGGTTTTTTTTTGTTTTTTTTTTTTTTAAACCTGTATTAATACACCAATGAATTGTATAAAACGATGAGTGGCATTTGCAGTATCTCGCTGTGATCTAGAGAAGAGGTGGGGAAGCAAAATTTGAAGGTGGCACAAAGTTATCTATGTTAGGCTAAGCCAATGGAGAGAATTCCCAGAAGTTTTGTCCAGTCTGAGCATGAAGGCAGAGGGACAATAAAGCTGTGCTGGTTCTCATCTCTGCAAAATCATGTCCAGCAGATGGAGTGACCTGAAGCCCTCTGCACAGGTCCTAAATCACAGACAGCAAAGTCAGGGAAAGACTGGGAAATTCACCTGGAAGCTCAATGTGAAACCAGGGGTCAAATCACAAACAGGATGTTGGGGGATATTTGGAGTGGAATAGAAAATAGGTTCAATATTCTGACATTTCAGTGCCTTTAAGGTTTAGTGATTCCCCTGGAAGACTGGATCTGGTTCTGGTCAGCCTAATGCTCTGCAGAGACCTGCTCAGAAGAGATGATTTAACTCAAGGAGCTTACTCAGATCTCTCTGCAGACAGGATTGAGTTGTGGTTCTCTCCCAGGATATATTTCAAGAATCTCATTGTAGGTGACTGTTCTCCAGCACCCTTCAGAACAGCCAGGTTTCCTCCCTTAAAACAGAGGCAGCCCTTTCTCTATCAAGACACAGAAATGTAAGGCACGATTCATGAAAATTCTGAGAGAAGCTGGGAAAAAACCCAAATGAAAACTGAGAAAGCTGATTAACACAGGGAGCAATCAGAACTGAAAAACTAAGAAAACCAAGAGCAGTAGACCTGGTAGTGACTTCTGACTTTTTAATAGTAAGACAGCAAAACCCCCCAGTGACACAGAGAGGCAGGGGATGAGAAGAGAGGAAGGCTGTTCCACACAATGAGGGGATGAAGCTTCACTGCCTTGACAGCCTTGCAGGATTAAAGAAAATATCACCCTCTCCTCAGCTGATGGGACAACCAGCATCTGTGCTGGAAGGGCTGAAACAAGCAGCCCCAGGGCTTGGATTGCTGCATGTCAGATTACATCTTCACTTAATGTTGAAGCTGGATTCTCTTATTTACCCTTCTTACACCAACAAACAGTTTAATCACTGGTTACCCTCTCACACAGCTTCTGTGGTTTTTTTCCATGTCTGGCCCAGCTACCTCCAGAGACAAAATCCCACACTCTGGATTGGTCCCAGTGATCTCCCCAGCCATTTCTGAATGATAACACAGCTGCCAGCTGTACAGAAGGAAAGGGGCCATGGGGATAAGCCTGAATGTGCACCTTGGAGCAAATGATAAGCCAGATTGCCAGGAGTGAAAGGCATTCATCCCCTCACCTTTCCAGGTTTCTGCCAGGCCATAACTGCAGAGACACACCAAGATATCCTGGGTGAGGAACAGAGCCCACACTCATTTACAACATCCCACTGACCCTATTGTTTCTAATTCCCTGGCTTCACAATTCCCTGCCTTGGCTTTTAACTGAAGCACTATATTTGTCCCCTTCTAGTCTTTTTAAAAAAGGCACTAAGCTTTCTGAGCTTCTCAGCATCATCTGCCGATTTTCCTACCCATGGAGTAATTCTTCCCTTGTTTTCTTTGGTTTTTTGTTTCTAAAAAAAAAACCCTTAAAATGCCTTATTAGTATAAGCAAAGAATAGGAAAAGTATGTTATTTTGTGCTTCAGACTTTCTGATTTTGTCTCTCCGTGCTCATGCTGAGCTTTTTTTTTTTTTTTTTACACTCATTTTTAGATATTTGACCTAGTTTCTATGTTCTGTACTCTCCCTTCTTGCACTTGAGATCATAGAGGAGCTTGTGATTTCACAGATATCTCCTACTGCATTTCCTATTCTTTCTACACACTGGGATATTTTGTGATTCTGCTGCTACAGTCTTTTGTTTGTTTATTTATTTATTTTTAAGGTACCATCAACTTATTCTGGAACTCCTTTCTTCATTAATTTGATTCCCAAAGGGATTTATCCTCTGTATTAAGTCTGCTGCCTTCAAGTCCTTTGCCTTGAGGTCTGTGTTATCCTCCCTGCACTCCCTGAAGCTTTCAAATCCTGTAACTCTCTCACCAGCACTGTCCTCCACTTTCACATTCCTGAGTTATTCCTCTCCCGTGGTAGGAACTCCAGGACTCCAGGACTCCCACCTGGGAAGTTGCTTTCTGTACTGCTGCCAGAAAAATGCTGGGGACACTCACCAAGGGCTGTGCCCTACTTTATCATGTCTCAGAACTATGAGGGTGGTTAAAGACCCCTCAAACCAATTAGCTCTGCTTCTTTGTTGAGGTTTTTTTTTTTTCTAAATTACTCTGTTATATCCTCAAGAGTGAGTCTCCCCTCTCTGAATTTCTTAGTTAGGGGTAGGAGGCAGAATGTGATGGATGTGATTTTTTGCTGCATTTTTTCCATTTAGAGATCAGGTTTGCCTCGCTCCACGCTCTGTCTGAGAAGGGATGTGTGTGTCTGCTTTTCCCTTGCCAGTTCCTATTCCTCCAGTTCATTTCACTGCTTTCCTTTCCTCCCTGCTGCCCACAGCCTCATGCAGACCCTGCAGAGCATCCTGGTGGGAGGGGAGGGCAGAGCCCTGACCCTTCCCCCTCTAGAGTTGCACAGAGCAGTGCGTGCCTCTTCACAGGCAAAACCTCAAAGGGAGATAGCTTCACCCTTCCAAAAAGTCACATAAATTAGGCTGTAAAATTTTTCCCAAACCAGCAGCCATGACTTGACTATCAGGACCGCTTATTTTCCATTTTTTTTAATAGGCAGCTTTTCTTCCTGAACACAGACAGCTTAAAATTTGATGCTGAGATCACTCAGTTCAGTCTGATTCGATCTTGTCATCTTCACTATGAACTGTCCCTACAATTTGAAACAGAAACATCACAGCTACATTAAATACCAATAAAATTATGTGCAAATACAAAGATTAACTCATTCTAACTTGATTTTTCACAGCATGATCCTGTCCTCCTCATCCACATAAAAATTATTCAGCCGCAAAAGGCCCTTGAGCATAGCATGACATTTACAGCATCTCTGAGTGTTTCTTGTTTGTTTCTCATAAATTTCCTTTGGTAATAACTTAGTCACTCAGCAACACTACAGCACACACATACATTACATGATTATCTCATATTTTATACAACACACGTTAAAGTAATTAATTTTCCCTGGCAAATGTCATACCAGTTAGTTCATCGTTAGGAGCCAAATATTTGTGCAACCATTTGTTACAAATATATGCACAACCACAGAACACTTCAGCTCCCTGGTATTTATTAAGTGAAATTTAAAGGGACACTGTCGAGGTTGTTACAGTCTCAATTTTCATGGTAGCTTTTGTTCCAGTTGAAATTTCCTTAAATATTGAACCTCAACTCATTTATTTATTTGTGTGCTAACTTTGCTACAGCATTTAGCACACGAAAATAAATATGGTCTTGCTGTGGTGTGGAATGGGCAATGTGCTAGTGACCAGGATGTCACCAAATGTCTGGCATGGCAGAAGGGTTTCTTCTCTCATTTAAACCTTCTTTATCCTTTCATTGACAAGATCTGGAGTTTGCCCCATCTTAAAGGAGAAACATAGCAAAATAGGTGCCTCGTTCATAAAAAGAACTGATATTAATCACAAGCTCGAAATGAACTCCAGGTGAAGACATTTCTTTCTGTGCTATCACAGGTTGCCTCCAAACAAAGAGACAAAACCCCACTAGGGCAGCAGCTCTGATTTCATGGAAGCCAAGTTAGCCATGAAGCATCAGGATCAGTTGCCTTGAAAAATGTATTATAAGGGCATGAAACCATCTCTGATATATAGTGAAGTCTGCTTCTCCCATCCCTGAAATTAGGTCTTACCCATACTCCTCACACTGATACAAAAGCAAAGCCCTTCAAAGTGCATTTAGAGAGAGGAAGGGCAGCAGTGGAGCCGTGCAGAGAGAAATTGTGCTCAGAGACTCAGGCTGAGCCAGACGTCTCCATTCAAGCTAACAGCCCAATAAATCCTATTCCCTGCAGATCACTTATTCTTCAGCACCTTCAATCAACAGGTTTGGAAAGGAGGACCTGACACTTTCCTCACTTATTTTGGCCTTCTATGAGAAAAGCAGAACTGAAGAAAAGAAGCAGAAAAAGTGGGAATGAGAAGGGCCAGGAGGAAGCAGAAACCTAAGAAAGCAGGAAGGCAGGGGAAAGAAATATTGAAAAGAAATATTGAGAAAACATAGCAGAGGAAAGCAGAGATGAGAGTAACTGGAACAGTGCAGCACATTGGTGAGAGAGAATTCTTTTAGGTTACTGTGCATTGCTGCTCTTTATTCAAAGAAGATGCACTCAGACTGGAACAGGCAGAGAAAAAAGCAGAGCTGGGAGTTCAGGAGAAACATGAACTATCACACAGGCAGTGTGCCAAAAAGTCTGGTTCACTAAACTTGGCCAAAGCTGAAGGGAGATGTGATTGCTATCTACCATTATGTAAGGAGAAGGCATTGGATGGCAAAAAAAAAAGGATACATTATTCAAAGGACAATGCCAAAACAAGGATCAAAAGGATCTGTTTCCCAAGAGTGCCCTTAGGCTGGAAGTTAGAATAAAGTCCTAATCAGCAAAGGAATTAGGTTTGGGTAAACTTCAATTCCTAACCTATTCATAATTGACCAATGTCAGCCACTTTTGAGAAGCTGCTATTGACCAAGACTTTTGATCCAAACAGATAACCCAGTTATCATTAAGACAGAGCTTGATTAAGAAACGATTTCTGGTGTGGTGCCAATGTCTTGGTCTCTGTGACAGAGGGGATTACTGTCAATCCTGTTCTGCTATTATCCTGGCAGGCTTCACCAATTTTGAGACCACTTCTTGGAAACCCAAAATCCACTTGTTGCTTTGATAACTTACACTGCCTTAATTTTTTTCCCTATGGACAATGAGCTATCATATTTGAAGCAGAATGGATGAATTCTCAAAGCAGCTTTGATCTGTCCTAGATCCTCAAAGCAGCCTGCAAGAATAGCTTGAAAGCTTTTTATTTAAAATAAGTGTCATTTCCTTTCCTCTCATTTTGATTGAAATAGATGATGAATGCAGGGCAAATTGCACTGTAAGCTTGATCGTGAGAGCAAGTATAATTCTAAACCAGCCTTGATCAATAGCAGTTTCTGGTAATTGACTGTAATCCATCTATCTATTTATTGCCATGGGAATTTAAAATATGGTTGGTGGGGGTTTTTTGTTGTTCTATCCATCAGCTACAAAGACGAAGCTTGAAAATGGAGGATGGGAGAAGAGGGAGGAATTGATCAGTCACGCAGCCTCAGCTGATGGCATACCCTCAAGGCAACTTGCAAGACTTGGGGAAGTGCAGACAGAATTTTCCTAGGCAGAAGGGAGCAGACTGGTAAGTCTGGCTGAACAGAGCCAGGGCTGAGGTTTCTTAGGGGCTTGTAGTGCCTCCTTGGCTGGCAGAGAGACCTTTTATAATGGGCATGGAGAGTCAGGCTACTGGCAAGTTACAGCCCTGGTGGAAAGGAGTATTAACAGTTCTGCTGAGCCAAACCCCTCATTTTTGTCAGAAAGGCAGCATGAGAGGAAAGTCAGAAAATGTTTGACCTGCATAAGTTCAGTCCCATTGACATCCCAAACAGGTCAGGAGTGAAGGAAGGAAAATAAGTACAGTCAGGAGGGTAATAGCTGCCTGCCTCCTTTGCTGTCCCCAGGAGAGCAGCTCCCCATTTGTTCTGCAGGGTCTGACAGGGTCTGGGTGCTGCACCTGAGTGACAGCAGCATGTCCCTGGGGCTGTCTGGGCTGTGAGAGCCACTGTGCCTCCCTGCCTCGGGGGCTTTGTGCTCCCAAGTGATTTGTCCTCACCCCAAAAGTGATGTTATCTGCAGGGAGGAAGGCGTGCTTGGCTCTTGCAGAGGTGACACAACTGGGAGGTCTCAGCTGCACTTCGACTGTGCTTACATTTCTGCCAAGCTCCATGTTCATTCTTCATTCCCATCACTGTTAGGTGCCTTAAAGTTTTTCCAACTCTTCCCAGCAACTGCTGCATGCTGTATTAAATGCATGCCTATAGCTTAATTGAGAAAAAAAAAAAAATCTGCATTCCTCTCTGAATTAAATTAGAGGCTTTTCTGTCAGGTTCATTTTACCCATGTGCCTGCATCTCAAATCAGCCCACATAAGGAGGCTGAAGAGGAACTGAACAGCTACTCCCTGATGCAGATCTCACTGAATATATGCAGCGGGGGTAGATAACTCAGAGTTATCTACCAGCCCAGAATATTTCTCTTTTCATGTACTTTCAGAAGTGTGGGGGACTTAGGGAAGCGGCCCCTTGAATCTCCCTGACTTCCATGACACGGAAATCAGGCTGATTGCAATTATCCCCTGAGAAGCTCACACCTTATGTAAAAGAGCTGGGTATCAGATGAGTAGAAACTTCAAAACACTTCAAACAGGCGCAGCAAAGTGAAACTTGCCCACCGAGTTTGTTCTGTGAGACACAGCACTTCTGTCGAGTTTCAGAGGCTGAGGAGCTTGTGGGGTGGGGACACGAGGACAGGAAACCTCACCCACAGCCTGTGCCAGGCAGGCAGCACCTGTGGGGATGCTGTGCCTCCATCCCTCACCCCTGCCTGCTAGCTCTGTCCCAAGGGCATGGCACACCTCGTCGAGTGGCTCATGTGCAAATGTGCCTTGGTGGAGCAGGCTGACTTGGAGCAATTGGCCATGGAAAGGTCATTCCAGCTAAGGAAACCTTCCAGTGAGTCCCAAATGGCTGTAACTGTTTTTCTGTTCTCCTCTCACCCATGGCATCACCAGGAGGAAAAGGTTACAGGCCATGAGATGTGGAAATTCACTCCTTCCACTTTGTCTTCCTGGTGGGGCAGGAGGCAGCTGCAGGAATGATGCACCAAGAATCCATGTGGTACATGGCCAGCACAGACCCATGGCCACAAAGGTGACAGATTTTCCCTGTGTGGGTTGTCTGGAGCACTCCACAGCTGCACCCAATATCTCAGCATTGTTTGCTGGCCACAGAAGAATTATCTTCGTGGGCTACATGTTCATTAACTGGTAAAACAAAATGAATGAGGTAATAAAAGACACATAAAGCATCAACATTTCTAGGAGTGTTACTGAAGGTAGCAGCTGACCCACAGTGCACAATGAACAGCCACACTGGGGTTTCCCTCCTTCCCCCACATGAGCTGGCCACAGGCAGGGTTTGATTCCCCTAATCCAATCCCTTCTGTGACTTCTGCAATGCCTCTTACAGCATTCAATATTTTTCTAAGACAGGCCTAAGGAAGAGAGTATTAATAGGTAGTAATTTTCCATTGTTAATTTCTGGTACCTAATTAAGTGTATGCTACAGTTCAGTTTTGGTTTTAGTGTGCTGTATGATGCTCCATATAGGGTCATAATTCACTTTAAACTGAAAAGCCTGGGAACAATCTGATTTTGGGCAGCCCAGGCTTAACATGCCTGTAAAACCAGTCCCAGGAAGAGGATAAGTCACACATGTGACAGAAGCAGAGACATGTCTTCACAGACAAGCAGCACTAAATTATGCTGATTTTAGTCAAACCTTCCTGGTCTCCTCTCCTTTCTAAATTTTCCTATTCTAAACTGACAGAACTTGGTCAGACCTGGCCTTCCACTCAGACAAATGAACTGAGCCTGGAGCCTGCAGCATTTGGTCAGAGTGAAAGCCAGGTTTGTTTTTGTTTTTGTTTTGTTTTTTTTTAAATTAAGCCTCTTTGGAAAGTTTTGAGTGGCTCACTTTACAATTTGTACTTCCCTGCTCATTTCAAGTTTGCCAGTAAAAGTCAATCCCAACAGAAAGAGATTAGAATAGCTGTCTTTTTATCACAAAAACAGCATTTTCCACGTTTCCCCCAGCTTTAGCTTCCCTCCTGCTTTCTCCTTCCTTTGAACTGTACAACTAATGCAGTCCTATGTACATCCACCACTATCATCTGCAGAGTAGTCAGAACACACAGTTAATTTACTACAGCCAACTGCTTACTGTTGTTGTCATTAACAATCTTCATTTAATAAAAAGCTTTTATCAAAATTGGTTTTCCTGGAGTACTTTCATTTTTCCCAGAAAAGGCATTAAAATTAATTTGTTTTCACTCAGTCTGTACTACTGGGTGAATACCAGCAAGGAACAAAAAAGATAAACATGTGAGAGAAACCCCAAAGAGAAGGTAATGTAGAAAGAAGCAATTGCGTTCTAAAGTAGATTATATATATTTTTTTTATTCTTCATTTGAAAGAAAACAAAATGATTGAAGACTGGTAGAAAATATGAACTTGCAATGGTGGTTTGGTGCACAAGGAAGATGCTCCCCTTCCCCACAGCCCCCTGCAAATTCTTTACTGGGGGAAGCAGAAGTGCAGAAACATTTGACCTGAGGGTTTAGAGACAGTTCACAGGATTTTCTGCTGGAAATGCACTGAACTCTACTGATACTCTGCATTTCACTGACCTTCCTCCAGCAGGGCTGCTGTTTCCTTTGCATGTTTTTCACATGCAGCCTCTGCCCATACTGCCTGAAACCTTGGAGCAACAGTTTATTATTGATATCAGAGGGGATATTAGGATATTTCAACCACCCAGTTATGCAATGAGCCACAAAATCTTCCTTCCTTCCTTCCTTCCTTCCTTCCTTCCTTCCTTCCTTCCTTCCTTCCTTCCTTCCTTCCTTCCTTCCTTCCTTCCTTCCTTCTCAAACATCTGGCCAAAAAAACCCCAAAACAACAACAAAACAACCCCAAAATAATTTCCCCACAAATGACAGTTTTCAGTTTGGGAAATTGGAACATTTTGGCAAAATTCCAATTCAGAGAGTGAATTTTGCACACATGCTTCCTGAGGACTGGACAGGGAGTCTCTCCCAGGCTTGCTCAGACTGAACACATCTCCCATGCTGTTCCACGAGCCTCTGTTTGGGGGAGGAGGGATGACACATTATGGGAATTTCATGGTCTGATGCATCATAGAGTATAAAATATGGCAGGGGAGATCCACTCCATCCATGAGAATAAGGACATTGAGCAGCTGAAGTACAGCTCCTCTGAGACAGGGTGATGGCAGATCAGAACTGGAGTGTTTCAGTTTAACCTGTCTTATCCATAAACTAATTTTTCTGTAAAAAGCAGTCTAATTTACAAAAAAACCCCAAACATATTAATGATCAGCTTTACATAAAATGGAGGAACATTACATTGCATGGTTGCTGTTCTCTGGAACTGGCTTTGGAAGTGATCTGGAATGCATCCTTCCTTGTTAACAAGGAAAATGTTACTTCCATTAAAGAAAGAAATAACCCTTCCCCCACCAGCCATCCGTGAGAAACTCTCACTGTATTTTTTGTTTGAAATTTAAATTTTTGCGTAATACCACCCACTGTACAAAATGAATGTGATTAAAATGATGGTTTCTCTAATTTTCAATTAAAATATATTTTAAATGTTTACCTTTCCACACGAAATGCAAATGCAGATGTGTAGTACAGCGCTGGGAAACCAGAAGGTGAGAACCCACTGACCCAGTTTCCCCTTCCCAATGGACTAAAATGCAAAAAAACCAAACAAAAAAGCTGTAAAAGCATCCCACATCCCCCTCCCCCAAGCCTGGTGGGGCCCCAGAGTAAAATGTGCTCTGTAAAAGTCACAAAACGAAAAACATTAAAAATTAATTGGTGCAGAAAATGGCAAATGCAGAGGGATTTACCCCATCTGTGACCCCAATTCCAGAGGTATTTGGGGGGCAGCATGTCCAGTGAGGTCACTGCTCCTCACCAGCTGGGAGAGAGCAAGGGGACAAGGCAAAGCTTTGGGCCTGAGGTAAATTTTCACAGAATCCTTTAGGTTGGAAAAGACCTCTGAGATCATCGAGTCTGACTTCTGACCCAGACCATGGCACTGAGTGCCACCTCCAGTCTGAAACACCTGCAGGGACAGTGACTGCACCTCCCTGGGCAGCCCATTCCAATGTCTAATCACTCTTTCTGTGAAAAAATTCCTTCTGATGTCCAGCCTAAACCTCCCACGGCATTGCTTTAGACCATGTCCCCTCCTCCTGCCACTTGTTCCCTGGGAGAGGAACCTGACCCCCACCTGGCACATCCTCCTGTCAGGGAATTATAGGGAGCCATAAGGTCACCCTTGAGAGTCCTTTTCTTTAAATTTTGAGAGAGTAGTGATTAAAATGGCCATTCATTGTGAAAAATTGAAGAAATCGATTTAGTGTGTGCTAGTGTTGGATTTAATGTATATTTAGCATTCAGTAAATAATGATCCGTTATAAATATTATATAAATATATGTTATATATTTTAATATATTATAATAATAAACCTATATAAATTATATACACCTATAGTAATTAGATATACTTCTATAGTTATACATATTAATTAATTATATATAAATATAAGAAGGGATTTATTATTACATTGCTACTGCTGACTCTGGGATGGAGCCATTCGGGATGGAGCTGTCCGGGATGAGCCGTTTGGGGAGAGCTGTTCGGGATGGAGCAGCTCGGGATGAGTGGGATGGAGCTGTTTGTGGTGAGCGGGTTGGGATGAGGGGGTCGGGATGGAGTGGTTCAGGATGAGCAGGATGGAGCAGTTTGGGATGGAGGGGTTCGGGATGAGCGGTCCGGGATGGAGCGGGATCGGTTCGGGATGAGCAGTTTGGGATGAGAGGTTAGGGATGATCGGTCCGGAATGGATCGATTCGGGACGAGCGGTTCGGAATTGCTCGGTCCGGAATGGATCGGTTTGGAATGGATCGGTTCGGAATGGATCGGTTCGGGATGGATCGGTTCGGGATGGATCGGTTAGGGATGATCGGTCCGGAATGGATCGGTTCGGGATGGATCGGTTCGGAATGGATCGGTTCGGGATGGATCGGTCCGGAATGGATCGGTTCGGGATGGATCGGTTCGGGATGGATCGGTTTGGGATGGATCGGTCCGGAATGGATCGGTTCGGGATGGATCGATTCGGGATGATCGGTTCGGGATGGATCGGTTCGGAATGGATCGGTTCGAGATGGATCGGTCCGGAATGGATCGGTTCGGGATGGATCGGTCCGGAATGGATCGGTCCGGAATGGATCGGTTCGGAATGGATCGGTTCGGGATGATCGGTTGGGAATGGATCGGTTCGGGATGATCGGTCCGGAATGGATCGGTCCGGAATGGATCGGTTCGGAATGGATCGGTTCGGGATGGATCGGTTCGGAATGAGAGGTTCGGGATGGATCGGTTCGGAATGGATCGGTTCGGGATGATCGGTCCGGAATGGATCGGTCCGGAATGGATCGGTTCGGAATGGATCGGTTCGGGATGGATCGGTTCGGAATGAGAGGTTCGGGATGGATCGGTTCGGAATGGATCGGTTCGGGATGATCGGTCCGGAATGGATCGGTCCGGAATGGATCGGTTCGGAATGGATCGGTTCGGGATGGATCGGTTCGGAATGAGAGGTTCGGGATGGATCGGTTCGGGATGGATCGGTTCGGGATGGATCGGTCCGGAATGGATCGGTTCGGGATGGATCGGTTCGGGATGGATCGGTTCGGGATGGATCGGTTCGGGATGATCGGTCCGGAATGGATCGGTCCGGAATGGATCGGTTCGGAATGGATCGGTTCGGGATGATCGGTTGGGAATGGATCGGTTCGGGATGATCGGTCCGGAATGGATCGGTCCGGAATGGATCGGTTCGGAATGGATCGGTTCGGGATGGATCGGTTCGGAATGAGAGGTTCGGGATGGATCGGTTCGGAATGGATCGGTTCGGGATGATCGGTCCGGAATGGATCGGTCCGGAATGGATCGGTCCGGAATGGATCGGTCCGGAATGGATCGGTTCGGAATGGATCGGTTCGGGATGATCGGTTGGGAATGGATCGGTTCGGGATGATCGGTCCGGAATGGATCGGTCCGGAATGGATCGGTTCGGAATGGATCGGTTCGGGATGGATCGGTTCGGAATGAGAGGTTCGGGATGGATCGGTTCGGAATGGATCGGTTCGGGATGATCGGTCCGGAATGGATCGGTCCGGAATGGATCGGTTCGGAATGGATCGGTTCGGGATGGATCGGTTCGGAATGAGAGGTTCGGGATGGATCGGTTCGGAATGGATCGGTTCGGGATGATCGGTCCGGAATGGATCGGTCCGGAATGGATCGGTTCGGAATGGATCGGTTCGGGATGGATCGGTTCGGAATGAGAGGTTCGGGATGGATCGGTTCGGGATGGATCGGTTCGGGATGGATCGGTCCGGAATGGATCGGTTCGGGATGGATCGGTTCGGGATGGATCGGTTCGGGATGGATCGGTTCGGGATGATCGGTCCGGAATGGATCGGTCCGGAATGGATCGGTTCGGAATGGATCGGTTCGGGATGATCGGTTGGGAATGGATCGGTTCGGGATGATCGGTCCGGAATGGATCGGTCCGGAATGGATCGGTTCGGAATGGATCGGTTCGGGATGGATCGGTTCGGAATGAGAGGTTCGGGATGGATCGGTTCGGAATGGATCGGTTCGGGATGATCGGTCCGGAATGGATCGGTCCGGAATGGATCGGTTCGGAATGGATCGGTTCGGGATGGATCGGTTCGGAATGAGAGGTTCGGGATGGATCGGTTCGGAATGGATCGGTTCGGGATGATCGGTCCGGAATGGATCGGTCCGGAATGGATCGGTTCGGAATGGATCGGTTCGGGATGGATCGGTTCGGAATGAGAGGTTCGGGATGGATCGGTTCGGGATGGATCGGTTCGGGATGGATCGGTCCGGAATGGATCGGTTCGGGATGGATCGGTTCGGGATGGATCGGTTCGGGATGATCGGTCCGGAATGGATCGGTCCGGAATGGATCGGTCCGGAATGGATCGGTCCGGAATGGATCGGTCCGGAATGGATCGGTTCGGGATGGATCGGTCCGGAATGGATCGGTTCGGGATGGATCGGTTCGGGATGCGCAGTTCGGGACGAGCCCCCGCGGTCCCCCCGCGCCTCTGCCCGCCCCGTGACGTCACGGCGACATGACGTCACGCCGCGCGGTCTCCGGGCAGCAGCGGCAGCGGTTGAGGGGCGGCCATGGCGCTGCCGCTGCTGCCCGGCTACTCCCGCCGCCGCAACGTGAGTGCCCGCCCGGGCCGCCTCTGCCCTGCGCTGCCCGGAGCCCTGCCCGGATCCCTGCCCTGCCCTGCCCGGATCCTGCCCTGCCCTGCCCTGCCCTGCCCCGGGGCCGAGCCGGGGGGTCCCGGGCGGGCGGGCCTGGCGCCCTCTGCTCGCTGAGCTCCCCGGCCTGAGGCACTGTGCGGGTGCGGTGCGGCAGGACGGGAGGAGTGAGGCTGCAGCTGCGCCGGGGAGGTTTAGGCTGCACCCCAGGAGGTTTTTTTCACAGAAAGGGTGATGAGACAGCGGAATGGGCTGCGCAGGGAGGTGCAGGCACCGTCCCGTCCCTGGTGACCGTTTCCTTTTTTAAGGAAAAGCTGGACGTGGCACTCAGTGCCATGTTCTGGGTGACACGGTGGTGGTCGCTCACAGATTGGACTCGATGATCCCAGAGATCTTTTCCAGCATTCTGTGATCTGGCAGCTGCTTTGGGGCAGTTTGAGCTGTTGTTGCAGCTCTAACAGAAAACAGGGAGAGCCTGATGCCCTCTACATAAACCAAAAAGGCTTTTTCAGAAATGGCAATGACAGGGATGCTGATGTGCTGTTCCAGGGTTGCCAATACTATTAATGCAGGCTAAATAGACAAAATAGTAATTTTAGCACACAGAAGAGAACGCAGCCATCTCTACTTCCAAATTTTTCATCAAGGATAGCTAGAAATTCTCTGAGTACACTCTGTATTGTGAGGCAGTGTGGAGGGTAAGGCAGATTTCCTGCAGAGCCCTCTAGCTGGTGCCTTCAGGAGGCAAATGAAACAGTGAAGAGAATCTGTCGTTTTCACGCTATAAACAAGGTTGCCCCCAGAACATGTCAGCACCTCATTGCTGAAGCGTTCAAGGCTGGGTTGGGTGCAGCTCTGAGCAACCTGGTCTAGGGGAAGGTGTCCCTGCCCATGAAAAAGGGGTTGGAACTGAATGATCTTTAAGATCTCTTAAAACTCAGGCCATTCTATGATTCCATGACAGACACAAGACAGGTAGACACAAAGCTGCCCAAGTACAGGGAAAGAAAATTGTGAAATTGAATGAAAATGAAATTGTGTAGAAATATGTGGGCTCCCAGCCTCACTCTGTGTGTGCACTGCATAGGTGTGTGCAAACACGGGACCTCTTCCAAGCCCAGCCTAGAGTGAGGATCTTTCAGGCATCTTCTTCCCTGGAAACAGCTGGATGCTGTTGTTCTGGAAGGAGTATAAAAATCAGTCTGGTGGTGAAGACTCAGTCTCTTGCTGAATTGAGATTTGTTTTGTTAAGGATTGGTTGTGTGTGTAACACTTGAGGTGGCTGCTGGGAGGGTGTCTCAGAAGCACTGGAATAGATGTGTGCTGTTGGTACCTGCTGGGTGGAAGCAGAATAGCTCAGCTCAGGGGTATCTGTGGCTTTATTAGTTTCCAAACTTTAATTGATTTAATTTAACTTCACATGCTTGGGAAGAGTTACTAACAGAAAGTGTTGAACAACCCATGCTGAAGTGCATACAGTGCATACATGTCATGAGAATTGAAGGTGAGAAAGCTGTCACAAAGTGCCACAAGACAACATTATAAAATCATGGTTAGACCCTAGTTAGGGCTCCAGATTGCTCTTTTTGTCAGTCCTTGAGACAGTGGAGTTAATAATGACAATGTTGTCTTGTGGCACTTTGTGACACAAATGAGAGGCTGAGAATAACATATTTAAAGGGGAAAAAAGGTGTCACTGCTACAGATAAGTTGAAAAATAAGTGTTTCCACCTGTCAGGACTGTGAGCATCACCATCAATGCCTCTTACTGCACAGAAACAACAGTGGCAAAGCATTCCCTGAAGAAGGATGCACAGGGGACAGGGGATTGTTGTCCCTATCAGCTCTTGGTTTATAATTATGGATATTAATTCCAGTCATTATTGTTCAAGCTCCTAGTGAAATTCTCTTGTCTCTGCTCCTAATGCTTCCACCTCTAGACCCACAAAAGGCATGGAAGGGGAGTACATGTGTGTTCTGTCTACCTTGGATGTGTTTAATGAGGTGGCTGGTCTGCCTCCAGAACAGTGCTTTGAGGTAGTGTTCAAAATCAAAATTACAGTAGTTTGTGTACATAGAAGTCCATTGCTCAAAAAAAACCCCTCCACCTCTTTTAAAACAGAAGTCCAAAGATCAGCTGCTCATTAGCAGTTCCTGTGTTTTTTGTTTGTGGGTGATGAGGAGATCTAACAATACAGGTATTTTGAGCATGTGGTGGAAACACAGCATATAAAAGGTTTCCTTTATTACTGCATGAAAAAGTTTGTGCATTTGGAGCTTGGACTGTGTCAGAGATGGCACTGGTTACAATACAAGAACTCCCTTTATTAGTATTCCTCATCTGCCTCCTGTTCTCAAAAGCAGCTGCTCCTTCTGATACTGGATTGATGTCCTTGCCTACGTCAGTAGCAATGGAGGAGGGTGAGAAACATGTATTCACATGGGTCAGGTTTGCCAAGTGCTGACTGACCAGTGTATTTTCCTGCCTGATGTTTGAAATCCCTCAGAGAGAAAATTCTGTGCAAAAATTCTCCATGGCATTTCTTAGAGAATAGGGCAATGGGTTTATAGATCTCATGGGGAAACTACATCCTTGAAAAACTGCAAAAAATCCTGTTGCAAACTTTAGTGGCACAGCAGGAATTCCACACCTTCCTTGTTCATGCAGAAGCTGGGAATTGCCCTCAGCTGTGCTACTGTCTCTGTGTTTTCTGCCGGAAATATTTTCTGCTGCTCTACAGAGTAAAAAACAGGACATTGGTTTTTCTTGACCAAGAATATTTGCCAACCTGTTTCTAAGTAATTGTACCTGCTGTCCTTTCTTCTTTCCCTGGCCATCTTTCCCTGAACCCCTTCCACTACCTCCTGCCCCTCACTCCTGCTCCCTCAGATCTCTGCTCATAACCCCCAAACCCAAATCTTCCTGTAGCTGCCCCCTTGTGGCTGCATTTTGGACCCTTTATCCATCAGTTGTCTTCTCCCAGGCAGTGAGAGCAGGCCAGAATCACAGAATGGTTTGGGCTGGAAGAGACCTTTGAAGGCCAGTCCCCCTGCCATGAGCAGAACTCCTTCTGCTAGAACAGGTTACTCAGGGCCTTGAATGTTTCTAGGAATGGGCATCCACCACCTCTCTGGGCAGCCTGTCTCAGTGTTTCACCACCCTCATTGTAAAAAGTTTCCTCCTTATACCTAGCCTGCATCAGCTCTCTTTTCACTTAAAACTATAACTCCTTGTCCTGTTGCAACAGGCTCTGCTAAAAGGTCTGTCCCTGTTATTATTATACTCTCCCTTAAAGAAAGGCCATGATAAGGTCCACCCTGGATTCTTCTCTTCTCTGGGCTGAATAACCCCAACTTTGTCAGTCTGTCCTTAAATGAGAGGTGCTCCAGCCCTGCTAGTTTTTCTGGCCCTCCTCTGGCCTGCTGCAATAGATCCATGCCTTTCCTGTACTGATCCACACTATTGCTGTTGATGCACCTTGTTTTGTGATGTTTTTAGAGTTGCTGGCAACAATGTCTTAGGGTGTTCCTCCTTTGGCAGTACCACTTAACCCCTGAACTTCCTGAGACCTCTGCAGCAAGCAGGGAGTGATAAAAGAGTTGGAAATCAGTCACATTAATTTGACTGGCATGGTGTGTAGCATTTGCATTTATTTCTATCACTTAGCTGAAGCAGGCAGGAGACTTTATCAGCAGCTTAGAATAGTTCAGAAATGCCACAGTTCACTCAGATACAGGGTTTGAGCAGGACATCAATGGTGCAGGGTGGGAATTACAGATAGATGCTGGGTGCAGAGCTCTGCTGCCACTCCTGCCAGAGCTCCCTGTGGGACTGAGTTAAAAACGTGGCTTCTGAGAGCCCACTGAGGGCTCTCCCATCACTCCAGCTGCTGTGCTGGGAGACTTCCAGCTGTGTTTGGATCAGCTGGAATGTGCAGCTCCCTTGGGAATTTGTTTTGACTCTATTACAGAGCAAGGTGGAGCACGAGGCAGCGTTCCCCAGGGACTGCAGGGGCTGAGTTTGCAAAGCCCAGAGCTGCAGTCAGAGATCCGTGACCTCTCTATTAGTCACTATTGAGTGGATACTCAATATTTTTCAGGCTCACAGCACAGAAAATGTGCAGCTTTGTTCAGCAGATCCCCAGCCTGTTCAGTTGAGCTGCATTAGCACAGCAGACACATTGAAGCTCTTTCCCTGCTCTCTAAAAGATTTCTGTTAGAAGTCACTCCATGTGGAGGTAGCATGATGTTCTGTCACTATTTTAGGCTGGATGTGGTCTGAGTTCATTAGCTGAAGTTTCCCAAATGTGATTTTTTCTCTTTTGTGATCCTCAATTATAACTGTTCTTTTTCTTAAACTTTCTATTTTTGTTGTTGTTCTAGGTATTTTTTAAAGTAATGACTGTACAGATTTTGAGAAGAGATTGTTTTGTCTATGGGTTTAGGCACTTTTTGGAAGAAGATATTAAGTAATTATGTGATTAGGAATCTAAAATAGTCATTTTGTCAAACCCTAAAAAGTTACAGGAATGACACAAAAGATTCTTAACGGAATTAAAGCTGTTCTGTCAGGTTTTTTTTATATCAAATTTTAAGGATGTTGTGATTTTAGCCCTAAATTTTGGAAATTCCAGCAGGGTCAGACCTGGATTACTTTGATGAACACTTTGCCATACTTTTGCTGCTAAACCCCAAAAATATATGAATAGCAAATTCTTCTAGAAGAAGTTTTGAGGACATGAAAAGCTTTCCTTTGCTCAGGAAAACTGCCACCCTCACTGTGCTTTGCTAACTGTGCCTTTCTCCCTAACACATGCTTTGGTAATAGAGGGAAAATAGTTAAATACTTGCTGTGCCAGAAAGTGGATCTGTTCTGTAGCACCTTCAGTATAAATCAGATGTTTCTCCTAGAAAATCTCCTTTTAAAATTCAGCTTGACTGTAGTTATTGTACATTTGAACTGATAAATGCAGAAAGCTCCCTTCCTTTCTGACTTCTCCCCAGCTCTTTCTCAGCTAACAGAGCAATAAAATTATTTTAAAAAGAAACAGAGAAGAAAGGGAAGTTCAGTAGCACCCAAAGGAGAGAGAACAAACCATCCCAAGTGCAGATGTGTTACAAAGCAGGTGCCAGCCCCTGTCAGTGCCTGGCTGTTCCAGATTCCTGGAGAGCACCTCTCCTCACTTCTTGGAAAGGTGGGATGACCACATGAAGCTCTGCTCCTGATGCCTAAATGTCAGTGCTCATACTGAAGCATGACATTTTATATCACAGCTCACAAAGCTGTGCTGATATTAGATATTTAATTTTGGGCATCATTCCTGCAAATGTGTCTGGTTTAATTTCTGGCATGAGCAATGCTCTGTGGTAGGGGACCCATGAGCTCCCAGTCTGCATACAAGCATTTCCTTTTATTTATTTTCTCTTTTATTCAGTAACTCTTGTTCTTTAGTTATATCTTGAAGAGTAATTTCTCTTTCCTTTGTATTATTCTTTAAATTATGATACTTTCTGCATGCTCTTTTATCCACCTTTGTTCAAAACACTGCTTACCTTTAAAGTATCTTTTCTGGGGATGTTCTTCCATAGCTCTGATTGTTTCTGACCCAGTATGTGAACCTTATTCCTTTGCAATAACTGTTTCAAAGAGTACTGGCTAGCTCAGCTTTTTTTAACCTAAGCAAGGGTATAGCCATTGATTATCATGGTATTAAAAATAATGATTTGAAAAAATAGTAAGTATTCTTTTTCATACTGCTGTCCTTGCAAAAGTGGTGTGCAAAAGGATTTTAAGCAAGGTTAAGTTAAAGCAGTGATTGGGCTGTTTGTGTCAGCAGCTCTCTGTCTTGTGCCATTGGATTTGGAGCACCTGGGGGCAGGTGAACAGTTCAAACTGTGACCCCCAAAGTGCAGGAGTTCCTACAGACTGGTGCTGATAGTTCTGTGCTGTGAGGCTGGTTCCCTGCCTTTCAGATTCCTGACTCTTTCACACTGGCAGAATGAAATAACTGCTTGAGTACTTCCAGGTTTTAGCAGCTTCACTGCTTGCACTTGTTCCCAGAGCTGCTCTGCTGGGCATGTGTTACTTTATCTTGGAGCACTTGAATGTTGCCATCATGAAAAAGGATAAGTTGTACAATTTTTTTATTTATGATATTAACTTAGAACTGTCTACAGCTTTTGGGAGAGTAGTGGTTTACACATATGCATGTGATAATCAGTGATGGCCAGTCTTCCCAATGGAGTGGAGAGGCAGTTTTGTCCCCCTGCTACTTTACTGACATCCTGCTCTGGTGCTGCTGTGAAAAATTTTGTTGTCCAGCCTTTTTCTCTACCATTACTTTTCTCACCCATAATATCAGTTCCTTCCACTTCAGCCTCATCTTCCCTCATGTTCCCCCAGTCTGAGGCCAAGGGAGGACACAGCTCTGATTGCCTCTCTCTCCCCTTAATGGATGTGCCAGGGTGCAGTGGCCTCTCTCTCCTTTCCCAGATAAAATATTGTGAGGATTTGAGAGGGCAAGAAAGGGAAGAATATTAGAGTGAGAGGAGCTAACAAGTCAGGAGTGCTGCTCATGGGAGGAAGATGAGTTTTCTGTTGGCATTTCCTATTTCTGTGTCTCCTCCTATGGGACTGATGTGTGGGATCATTAGGGGATTGCTGCCCAAGCCCAGCTCACACCAGCTGCATCCATTGGAGGGAACTGGCCAGCAAAGCAGGCAGCTTATTAGGAGGGACATTCCCAGAGACAGGAGTGATATTTCTGTGAGCCCAGAAGCTTTTAGTTTCCTTTGCTGTTGGTTGTTCCTATATTTTTAAGCACTCCATTTTTAATTGCCTGAAAAATTAATAATAATATAGAGGAATTACTACAGAGACCTTCTGAAATACTCCCAGATGGAATGAATGTCTGCCTCTTGATTCAGGTCCAGCCTCCCAAAATTCAAGTGTATTCACTAGGACAGAGGAATTTATTTTGCACTCAGGGATGCAAGTGTAAATAAGATCTTTGACATGAATAACAAGAGCAGGCTGTTCTCTGAGTGCTGCTGAACTGTTTCCATTTGCCCTCTGGAGAGCTGTAGCAAAGGCCTTTCCCCTTTACCTTTTACAGCAGTTCTTGGGGGTGACTTGATTCTTTCTCTGCCACATACCTCAGTCCTTATGGCAGGGAAGGAGTGTGGGGGATAAACATCTGGTACCATCCAGTCTCTCAGCCTGGGTAAATTACTGGAATATTATTCCATTTTTGTCTATAAGACTGGCAGATTGACCACTGAAAAATGTCACTTCACTTGCAGTATTCCAGTTGTTATAGGCTTTTAGAATCTGTATTAAAAGTAAATATAAAGAAACTTTTGCATGATTAATCCTCCTTGCCTGGATGGTCAGCTAGAATAGATTTAAAAATAAACACAGAAAATTTTTTCTCTTTTTCTCCTGCACTTTTGACAGATTGGGGAAGAGAAGTTCCATAGATCACAGATCTGCAATTACTCAAATAATGTTCCTATGGTGTTTGATGATAAACCTGGAATAGGAGGTGAACTGTTGCCTGGTCAGACCCTAAAAATTACCAACAGTGTATTTCCTGAAGGAATAGGAAGTGGTCCTCCTTCTTGGATTGCTTTTGACAAGCAGGTATGTAGAAATATTTTTTAAAGTTTTTAATATTTTTTAATTAATAGCTATGATATGACAGAGTGTAAAAATGAAATTCCATTAATCAGATCTTTCAGAAGATTTTTTTGTGCATGCAAAAAAAAGCTCCTATATAGACAAAAAGGGTGGTAGTGGGTATTTTTTTCATTATGTTAATGTATTGGACAATAAATATAAACATATATCATGCCATACAGCAATGTTTCTGTATTGGGATACATCTCCTACAGGATTTAGCAAAAATAAGGGAGTGGGCAGCATATTCCTGTTTAGTGAGAATTATGACAGTAAGGGAATTTTTTGGCAGCCTGGTAAGAATGAATGTGAGGTAAACCTCAGTCTGGGAGGAAGTGTGCATGGACACTTGGGAATCATTAAGCTCAGAGCTTTGGGATTCACTCAAAAAGTATGCCATCATACTTGTATGCTCCAAGTCCTGTTGGTTTTTGGACTTCTGTATGATTTATTATTGAGTAATTGAGCACATCTGATACAGACACAGGAATTTTGAATCAGGGTGTGTTTGTTTTTGTTTGGATTTTGTGTGTTGTTTTGTTTTTGTTTTGTTTTGTTTTTTTTACCAAGAATGTAGTGACACCTTTAAAGTTAGAGAGTTACCAAGTAACTGTAACTTGTGATGACAGGAATTTTATAGCACATTGTTGTTACTTGCCATGTTTAAATTCACATTAAATTCTACTTAGAGATGTTTTATTTCTAAAGCAAAAAACCTGCAATCAGGGAAGGAAAATGATCCAGAAAAGGGAATCATTCAGTAGATCACAGAAATATTGCATGACTAAATGATTATGGTATTTAAATATTGGGAAGAAAGGCAAATCTCATAATTTTTTCTTTAAAAGATAAGCCATGAAGGTAATTGGAGTATAATTACATGTTCATCTTTGGCAGAGCAGAACTACAACAAGAAAATGTGAGGTTTGAACAGCTCATGTGCCTTTGGTTGGCTTTGCCTCTGAGATCCTGGATTGCTCACAGAGCAACATATTTGGGTATGACCTGGTCCAGTGTGACCAGATGTAAAGGCTTCAGCCAGACCTGGACTTGCTTTTCCTATTCCCTTCCTGGAACAAGGAGGGATGTAGTGCCTTGGATCCAAGTCTGTGGAATCAAGGGGTTCAGTAGGAGGCAGAAGGACCCTCCAGTGAGCAGGTCCTGGCCTTGGCTGGTGAGAGGAGCTTGCTGGCCTTTGGCCATTCCTGATCTAATCCATGTGTGCACCCACAGGGCAGTCCAGGACAGGAGTTTGCAGGTTCAGAATTGGCCTCTGGAGGGCTCATGTGTTTGTATTAATGGCAGATGGTTACAGGGTACTTACTATCCAACTAATTTAGCTTCCCCAGTTAAAAGCCTGGAATGCAGCTCTGTCCTGCAGTGCTGCAGTTTGGGACTCAGCAGAAAGCACTTAATGAAAAATGGTTTGAGTAGGTGTTTATCTTTTGAAATGTAAGCTGCTTTCTTACCACTTTGGCTGCTAACTTTCCATAGTGCTATAGCAATTGGAGGAAGGACAGGCATAAAACTTCATTAAGTAGGCTGAGAAGCAGTCTTTGTAATTTCACTTGCCTAATAGGAAGCAGGTGTAAATTTAAGTTCTTCTAGGATTAAGTACACACACAATGCATCCTGGGCTTGAAATGATGTTTATAATTTGACTACCACAGGTGCCAGGAAAACTTTGTGGCACTTTGCCAAGTGCTATAGAGTTTATTCAATATTTGTTATTTTTGATTTTCATAGGTAACATTTAACTTTTTAAGGAGTGGGATGGGAACTTTGTAGTTCTGTACTACAGATGAGACTCAAGTTAGGTAGTGTTATGTTTTGAGTATTTTTAAGACTAACTTTTCTCCAAAATGAAAAGTAAGTCATCTTCATTTCTTCCCCTCCTCATGCTTTCCAAATTATCTGCTTTGATCTTCAAAATTACAGTTGGTTGCTGCATACATTTCAGTCACACACTAGCATGTTGATAAGGTTATAAAGAGAATAAAGTGTGAGTGCAAAAGAACCTGCACAAGCTCCTCAAATGGGATAAATCAGAGAAAAAAAATAAATCCAGTGTATTAAGGATGTGATAGAGCTTGGAGTTCTGTGCAAACAGACTGCTTTGCCTGCTGGTGTCTCATGAGACAACTGTTCTCAGAAGAGATCATTGACAAAATTAAGAACAATTAGTAATGAAATAGAGCTCTTGAACAGTATGTTCACCAACTGTCCCTATTCTAGTGGGGCTGGCAGAACAGGGCCAAGAGGCTGCAGAAATTCCCATGTTTCCAGTGATTTCATGGCTTAGCAGCAGCTGAGTGAGGAATGAAATTCTGATCCTTGTCAGCTGAAGCCCAGGATGTTCAGACTGGGATACAGTGGTTCCACCACAGGACCTTTGAAGTCCCCTGGAGTGTTCAAGAGATTTGTACAGGGCTCCTGGTCATTCCAAACAGGGGCTGGAGGCCAGCAAGGATCATTTGGTCACCAAAAGTGGCACTCTTACACTAGAGTTTAGATAATAGGAAGGAGGAAGAGACATTCAAGGTGGATAGTTTGTGTTGCCTCTGTTGTATGTCAGGTGTTTTGTCCGGTGTTTTTGTGTCTGATACATGAAACATTTAAATCCACAGTTTAAAAAATGTGGACAAGTATTAATTTTAAAATTTATTTTCAAGTCATTGTTCAGAAACATGTATGTTGTACTAATTAAACAAACTATAACTGAGTTTTTTAGATTCCTTTGTGTGAAGATCTAATGCCATCAGCTTTAACAGGTAATGGTTATGTCATTTGGTTATAATTTAAATTTTATTTCTCTAGTAGTGGAGGATTACAGTGCAGGAGACATGATGCCAAAAATGTGCTTGTCATACTGTTCAATGGTTGCTGAAAACCAATAGGATCTGAGGCTTTGAAATAATTTCTGGAAACAAAATTATTCCCATCTTGCACTTAACCTGCTTGAGAGAAGGGAATGTGACTGAGAAGTCTGAGCAGGACACAGGGTGGCTGTTGTTGTGTACTCCAGGGCAAGCTGCTACTTCTCTCTTCCCAGATGTAGAAAAGGAGGTTGTTCTTGCCTGTGAGGTGTTGTAAAATCTCTGTCATCAGCACTCATGGAGATACTTTGAGATTCCCAAAGGCACGTGCAGAAGGAGTGCAGACTATTAACCAGTGTGTTCTGTCATACAGGGAACTCAGCCAGCTTGTTAGATTTCAAGCATTTGCTTGTTAAAACATAGGGAGCAGCTAAATTGTCTTTTTTTCAATGTCTCAGGTTGTCTGATGAATCAAGAGTAAAGGTAATTGCATTTACTAGATATAACCAGTGTGGAAAATAAAGTATAAATTAACAGTGATTTGACCCAAATGTGTTGGGGGGACAGGATGGAAACCTGCATTAATTAATATCTTCCTGCACACACTTACCAAAGCAAGCATCATGCTAGATAATGCACTAGGAAGTAGATACATCTCTCATGTCCCTTTAACATTGGTGTTGGTGGTTAAAAACTGATACCAAGAAGTGCAAAATTTGTGTGATGGTGTCTGAGTTT
Source organism: Oenanthe melanoleuca (assembly GCF_029582105.1). Lineage (NCBI taxonomy): Eukaryota > Metazoa > Chordata > Aves > Passeriformes > Muscicapidae > Oenanthe > Oenanthe melanoleuca. The sequence continues at coordinate 105,614,983 of NC_079333.1, read as the reverse complement.
GACTGGGAGCTGGGATCTCCAGGTATGAAGGCCAGTGAGCACCCACTCTGTGAAGGTGTTTGTTTTTTTGGTTTTGTTTTTTTTTTTTTTTTTTTTATATTATTGCTGTTACAGGAGACTGTGGAGAGAAGTTGCTGCACAGTGAGATTTCTCACTGAACTGCAGAACCAGGGAAGTTTTGAAATGCCAATATCACAGAGCTATAAATGCCTCCTGAAAAATGTCATTTCTCTCTGGTACTCTTCAGTCCCATTCATTTGAACACTTGCAAGATCTGCTTAAAAAGAAATCTTTCCACTTACCTTGATGGTAAAGCCATTGCTGTCATCATGCACTGTATTTTCTAGTAATTCATAGAATAGCAGTCTAAAATTTGCTTCAGTACCTAGGCAGCTCATTGTGTTATCAGAAATGCTTTGTTTGGAAGATTTTCCAAGCAACCTGCTGATAGTTTTGTATTTGATTTATTTCTTTGCTTTAGAGGTCCATCTCTGCTTAGATGTTGTGATAATAAAAACGCCAAGCAAAGAATTTTAAATTGATGTGCTTTAATGTGGATTTCTGTTCTTATATTTCTGAGAAATAAATCTACATCCTGAAGTCCATACATTTAGTTACTTATAACCTGCACAAGTTTATTTGACATCTTTTTCAAAAGTATTGGGGATTTTGCTGCTTTATATTTATTTATTGTTTTTAATAGGTGTTGTGTTTTGATGCCTATTTTGAAGAAGAAGTGCCTGAAAAAAATCAAGAGCTGTATAGAATCAGACACTGTAAAATATATTTCTACCTTGAAGATGATACAATGCAAGTGACTGAGCCTGTAGTGAAAAATAGTGGCATAAATCAAGGTATCTGTTTTTATTGGCACCCTTTTTTCTCCCCTTTATATCTCTTTTCAGTACAGTCTTGGTCCATTCCAAAGGATAAATAATGTGAGTTCTTATAGCTAAAATTGGGTGTAAATGCACAGGTTTAATTGTCTTTTCTTGTTACAGATCATGATGTGAACCTTTTTATTGTCTTAATTTCTCAAGATGTGGATTTTGTAAGGCTGAATCCTCTCCCCTACTCAAACATACAATTTTTTCTCTAATATAGTAGTTTGAAATCATATGGTGGTAAGGTCTTTGTCACTCCTGCAAAAACAATTTGTGTTCTAGATCTCCATTCCTGAGCCTGGCTCCTCCCTTCTTGGCACTGACAGGGTGTTCTGTGGCAGCAGCTCTGTGATTGTTCATGAGCTACTGCAGTGTCTCTGCCATTATTGAAGACAAGAGTCTTTTGTGCATCTGGCTTTTGGTTCTGTTCTGATTAAAGAGCCCTTGGCACAGTAATTCTTCCTTAAGTTGAGAAGCTGCCTTGCCTCCGTGTCACATCCCTGCACTGGGACCAGCCTGAGGGCTTCAGGAGGAGGGTTTACTGTGCTGGTTTACTGGGGTATTATTTGACTTGGTTTATATTAAGAAAATGTGATCTAGCAGTCAACATCCTGTTGCAGAGGGGGAACACAGCTGCTGCTTCTTGGTGTTTATGGGTCACTGCCAGAATTAAAAGTTTTCAAGGGACATAATCCAGAGAAGCAGAATGTCTTGGGATGACTGCACCTCCCAGTCCCCAAAGATGTTTTGTACATTTTATACATAGCACAGCAATTTTCAAAATTAAGTTAACCATTTAACAACCCTATTCTTTTCCCAGATCAGCAGATGCTGTCAGTTCCTCTGTCTGCAAAGTGAGATAATATTTAAAGGTATTATGTGCATCATTACTGTTAGGATTGGCATGAAATTGCATGTGAATCTCTTAAACTGGTACTTCAGGTGCTGCTGTCCCTTTGTTTAATAGTTCTTGCCAGAAGTTTTGTAGGCTCATCAACAGGGTTTGATTTTGAATGCAGTGTAACCTCATCCTAATCCTACCTGGCAAGTGGTTTTTCATGTGAAGAAAAGCATGTTTGGGGCTCTTAACCCCACCCTGCACCCATATGTAAGACATATGTGGGAGACACCATCAGGTTAAGTTTTCCTTGACTTGTGTGCTCCAAGAGTGGGAACAGCTGCTTCTGGGATTTTTGGCTTGGAGGAAATGTCCACTGACAAAGGAAGTACAGAGAGTCAGAGGTGATGCATTTGAGAGGGAAGGTGGAAGCCAGATTCTTTAGAGCAGGATAAAGCAAATTCAAAGCTGATTCTTTTGAAGGAGTTATTTTCATTGTCTTTGTACTATGGGATGTGCAGGCTGCCTCTTCATCCTTAATGTTCCTGGCAGTCTAGTCCTGTTCCTTTGGTGACAGGAAGGCTACAATTTCCTCCTGTTTCTTTGGTTGTATCTTGTGTTAATGATTGTTGGAGTCACTTTTGATACTGGGCCTAAAATTAACTGAATTATATTAGAGAGAAACAAGAATTTTCTCAGTCTTCCATACAAGGATGTTTTGAAAGTCTTTATGAGATTGTCTGAGTACTTTATGTGGGATAAATATTTTTTATTGTGACTGGGAATTTTTAAGCCCAAGAGCAAGAGGAGTTTAACTGTCTGGATTGTGAAGCTGGTAAACTGAAGCACAAAGGAATGAAAATCTTACCCATGATCAGACAGAAAAGGTCATAACAGGGTGAAGAGCTGAACTGAAGTTCAGGATCTTGACCATGATGCTGCTCTCTGCACATCTGCTGAAATACAACTTTTCAGTTAATTAAAAATCCAGAGATTTGTAGAGGAGAGTTCAGCTGTAGGAGAACTTGGTTTGCTAAAAGGCAAACTGCACTGAACAAAAGAGCACAGGTGCATGAAGAAAAAGGTGTGGGGACATCAGGAGGAGGATGGGCTCAGTCTGTGTGAAGAATTGGAGAGTTGCAGTGGCAGGAAAGGGGTTGTGTAAAAGAGGAACAGCAAAAACCAGTTATGGATAAAGTAGAATTCAACTGTTGAAGGCAGAGGGTGTTGGTCACCTTAACTTGGATGTTTGCCCTCTCAAAGAAAATGTAAACCAGACAGCTGGGATGACTGTTTACAGGATGCTTCTTGGAGAGAAGGTAGAGCTGTGACAGGGTTGATCAAAGGTGGATCTTATCGTAGCTGGTTAGTGCCTTGATGCCATAGGATTACCAATGTTTGTGCCATAACCCACAAATGAAACTTTGATGGTGTGAATGAGTGTTCAGGAATGGTGGGATTGGAGAAATTCAGTAGTTTCCCACTGTACTCCTGTAGTGTTTGTGGTTTTGTGGAAAAAAATTTGGAGAGGCTTACAGGAAGATCTGATGAAGGAACAGTGGTCAAAAAAGTTAGAAGAATTTCTAAGTTCAATTATGATTTTATAAGACTAAAACAAATTGTCTTCAGAGAAAAAAAGCCAGAAAATGTGCTTTTACCATTGATCAAAATCCCAAAGCAATGAAGTAAATGATCTGTGGGAAATGTTTCAGCGACTTTAAAAACTGCTTTATGAAACTGGCTGCTATACTTGAACATGAATTTGGACTTACAAAGTTGCTACTAAATAACTGAAATTTAAACATAATTTAATTTTGGGTACTGCCTTGGTATTTGGCAAATATTAGGAATATTTGAAGAAATCTGTGCAGAGGAAGGAATGCAGAAACCTTGAACTTGAGAAACCAGAATAAAAGGAAGAAACAGCAGGACAATCACAGTGCTCAAGGCCCAAGTCAAGATAAGGAGAAAAGGATGGTAAACTTGACCACATGACAAACTCCAAATGCTTCTTCCACAGCCAGAATGATAATTTTCTTTCAGTATAAAAAAAATTATCCCATAGAGAGCCAGGCTAGCTATGGCAGTTACAAGTGTTTTGTACATATAATTCCCAGTTAACAGGACTGTGGCTGGCTGATACTGTCTTATCAAAAGGTCATTTCTGTTCCCATGGGGTTGACTGTAGCTTCCAGTGTAATCCAGACCGTGCAAGCCAGGGCAGAGTGGAGCAGCTGGCTGCTTTCCCCAAGGTCAGCCAGCTGAAAAAGAGAGTGGAGCTGCCTCCTGGCTGGCTTCCCAAGGCTAGCTGGCTGAAGAGGAAAGTACAAGTGGGAAAGTGAAGTTGCATCAGCTCCTCCAATAAAACAGATTATCTAAGAGTTTAAGCCTTCCCCAAGGCCTTGAAATAATTGTGATTTTGCCATATTTGATGGTGGCCAAATCATGACCTTGCTATGTTCTGGAAGGGTGAATAAGTGAATATAAGAAGCCTCCTTGTTTATTGGGATGAACTCTTTGTGTTGCAGGAATAACAGTGGTAGCTTCTCCTCCTTTCTGTGCAAGTAAAGTGTGTACAAACTCCAGGTATTACTCATTCCTCCTCTCTCTCTAAAGCACTCCTGAGCTGTGCAGAGTCAGAGAGCTGTGCTGAGGAAACTCTGGGTACCATTTAACTTTTTCTGCAGAGAAGAGAAGCAGCAGAGACCGAATCATTTGCTGCCCAGCTTTGTTGTCAAAAGTCCTTCACTACTAGTGAGATCTCCTTAAGCAGCTGCTGGGGTTGCCAAATAATCCAAAGCCCCAAGAGAAAAGAAGATATGCTGCAAATTATGGTGTGGGAGCTCAGTACCACCACCACTATTAGAGAAAAGTACCTCAACTCCCTTTCCAACAGCACAGTAGAGCAGAGCTTTAATCTGACCAGATGAAAATATTTAAATCAATGTCTGAATATTTAAATCAATGCTTGATAGTGTAGTAGAATGTTCTGCTCAATAAATTGATGACTAAAGAACCATCAGGAAGAGCAATCCATCCTGAGCAATCTGAAAACTGCACATTCAGATGCTCCTTTAACAGCTTGCAACAAATTTCTAGATTAAATGTATTATTTTCCAGAAGGAAGAGCAATTTTAAAATGATGAGACCTAACCCCAGCTGATCAGGTTTTATTAAATTTCAAATTCAACGTTATGAAATGTACCCTCCACATGTGTACATCGGGCACAGTGATACCTCATAAAAGCAAAGGATTGCCAGAGATATTATCTTTACAAGACATTTTCCATTAGGAAAGAAATTATTCTCTCTCAGAACAAAATGCCTATGTGTGTTTCACCCTTAAAAGTGATATGAAAAACAAGCTGAGGCTTATTCACCAAATCAGAGGTGAATATAATCTCCAAAAACACCTCATATTAGAAAATCATCAACCATTATATTTTAATTAAAGTGATGATTCAACAGGAATTGCATGGTCTGACTTACCTCATTATCTGTTGATTGACCTAAGAATTAGCCAAAATTTATATACTTTAAAATATTTTAAAGTGTATAGTTTTGTTAAAGCTAATGCAATGCAGTTTTACATCCCATTAAAATGTGCTACTTCCTGTATTTTCAAACATCTTTCATGAGGATACATCCTAAATAGGTGTATGGTCAAAGGTCAGTAACCAGAATGTTTGATTTGGTGCAGGTGCAATATCAGGTTGATGAATGGGTCTTAAATAATTATTTTAATGGAAACATAAAGTAAATCTGCTTTGTTGCTTTACTCCCCTGAAAAATTAAGGATATGTTTTCATTGCAGGAATTAGAACTTAACAAACTTTGATAATGTAGCAAAGAAAGGTATTTCATACAAATTAGTCCATAGGGAAATAAAGTGAAGAGTAAAGAATTTCCATGGACTAACCAAGGAACAAGGCCCTTCAAACACTAAAGCACACAGTGGTTTCTTTCTCCCTTTTGCTCTGCCTCTCTTTATCCCCTCTCTCCCCAGGCCCCCTTAACCTGGTTCTAAAATTCCTGTAAGTTATTTCTAAATGATTTGTGGTCTCCCTAAATCACTGAGGTTGGAAGGGATACCTGTAGATTTTCTACTCCAGGCCCCTGCCCCAGGCAGAATCAGCTGGAGCCAGATGCCCAGGGCCATGTCCTTTTGAGTTTCAAGTATCTCTGAGAATGGTGACTCTGCAACCCTTTTGGAGAGCCTGTTCCAGTATTTGATCACCCTCACAGTAAAAAAGTGGCTTTGTGTGCTCAGCTGGAATTTTATATCTTCTTTATATCTTTTATATCTCAATGGGCACATGGAGAAGAGCCTGGCTCCATCTTCTTCATTCCCTCCCATCAGGTATCTATAAACTTTGATAGGTTTTCCCCACCTTGAATCATCTCTGTTCCAGACTGAACAGACCCAGCTCTCTCAACCTTTCCTCATGTGGAAGATGTTCCAGTCTCTTGCTCACATGCAGTGAGTACTTTTGAAGCATCACCTAATTCATCAATGGATTTGAGAGTTTTCAGCTGATAGGCCAATAGCAGTTTCCTTGTCTTTTAATGTCTTTTAATCTTCAAAAGGTAATAAAATTCAATGCTATCAAGATAACAGTCCTTTCATTTGAACACTATGAATAAGAAAATTTAAGTATGTGATTACTTTGCCAAAATTAGAATACCTCTATATTTTCTCTTCTCTCATTCTCCCATTTCTTTCTCTTTTGGATAATGTTCCTGTTAGACTATTCCTGTGGATTGTGAGGTCCTGGCTCTGTATTTTTGCTTCAGACCAGCACTCAGCCCAACTCACCTCTCCTGTATCTGCTTACCATGTGCTCCTTAAGGAAGCTTATTTCAATGTCTCTGCCTCCATGCTTGATAAGTCATACTTTTTTCTCTGCTAAGGCAGGTTTATCTTCTCTAAACTTAGTTCTGTTGGGATCCTTAGAGCAAATATTATTTACTCCACAAATTTATTCTGTTTTACAGGAACTCTTGTTCGACGGCACCAGATTCCGCTTCCACCTCCTCATGAGGATCGGTTCTATACTATGTATGATTTCAATATCAACACAGAAATAACCCTTTATGGCCGAAAATACAAGATTATAGATTGTGATGAGTATACCAAAAATTTCCTGAGGAAGATAGGAATCAGACTAAATCCTCCTGCAAGCCGACCAGACGACCCGTACACCACAGAGCGGCAGCAGGTCAGGAGAGGCAGCACTAGTGGAAACTTGATTTGAATAAAGTTTGATTTGAATGCATATTAGTTATATGAATTACATACATTATTTATTTAATATTAAATAGAAAGTATCTATTTCAACTTAGTAAATTCCAAGAGAAAACTTGAATTTAAACATTTTGATATGTGGCTCATTGTACTATATAAATAATTTTCTGTTAACAGATATAATAATTTTCTGTTCACACACCTTTTAAAACAGAATAAAATTAATGAGGCAAAATAATAAATAACCTTTCAGCATTAAACTGAAAAAAAAGGTGTACATGTCAATGTTCTACTGAAATTTACATGCTCTGCTTATGATTTTGCTTGAGATTATCTAGTGATAATAAACACCTTTAAAGTGTTTAAAGAAAGATCTAATTGAAATTGTGGTTCCAGGCCATCCATGGCTTCCTGCAGACTCCTTTATTCTGTTAATATGTTATCTCTCATCTCTACCCCTACATGTTTTTAACAGCTCTTTGCATGTGTAAAGCAAATTCTTCTGCCATACAGAACCCAGTGTTCTGCAGTTTTAAGACTTTCAAGGTTTTATTTGCCTCACTCTTTTGTGTGTGTGAACACACCTTCAGGAGTCTCACACACAACTCCTAGATTCTGTGTGGATTCCTCTTTGCAGGATTTGTTGTTTGGTTTTTTTTGTTGTGTTTTTTTTTTTTCCTCTGAAAGTAGTAATGGGAGTGATGTTTTCTGTTAGGAATAATGACAAGTTTCTTTCAGTTCTGTTTTTCTTGATTAATATGAGTGCAAATGACACTTGACATGACTCTTAGGACTGTTGGCCCACAATCTGCAGGCTGTTGTGACAGATCCAGCCTGGTGCTCTGAAAGCAGCAAATACTCCCTGTGTCTGTGGCATCCTTAGTGCTCCCAGGGAGAGAACTGCTGCAGGTCTCAGCAGCAGTAATGGAAGGTGACTGTGACTGAGTTGTGTAGGACAATTTCCATGTCTCTGAGGCACTCTCAGGCCAATGAGTTGGTTTCTCTTCATTCATGCTGCCAGGCTTGTGCAGTCCCCAGTGAAAAGCAGCATTTGTAATACATCTGGTTCTGTGTTGTGGTGACTCAGCCTGGCCATGGGTTTCCTTTCCCTTACTCAGCCCCTGTAGGTAACAGCTGTGTATATAAACACATGCTGAGTTGTCTTGATACTGTCAGACTGTGTCAACATTATGGATGGTACTGCATAACCCACTATTGTTTTAATTTTTTTTTTAACAGCAAGCAAAACATTCAAAAATTGGGCATTTCGGTCCCTAAAGAGAATGGAGAGGGGAAAAAGATTTGAGAAATAAGAGCTTCAGAGTACAAAAAATTACTAAAATCAATGTCTTCATGTTTTCAGTTATTGAGGAATTCCAGAAAAGTTATTTAGCAGATTCTGTCTGCCTTACACTTTCACTTTTCTGTGCCTAATTTGTGGAAGGTAATTTTTTTTTATTGCTCTGGACTACTTTGAGCAAAATTAAATTGGTTTTCACTGGACTCCCAGTACATGGCCAGAAAATGAAGGTATGAAGGAGGGTAGGGAATGGGATGGGATAGAAAATGAGGCCAATGGAAAGTGCAGTAAACCATTTAGACTCATATTTCACAGAATTACAGAATCATTTAGATTAGAAAAGACTCCTGAGACCATCAAGTCCAACCTGTGACCGATCCCTACCTTGTCACCCAGACCAGAGCACTGAGTGTCACATCCAGGTGTTTTTTGAGCACCTCCAGGAATGGGGCCTTCACCACTTCCCTGGGCATCCCCTTCCAATGCTCAAGATTCCTTTCCATGAAGAAATTCTTCCTGTATCGTTGGAGATGGTATTCCATGGATGACAGTGGTGTTACCTGGTTCTGTGGCTGTGTTTGGTTGTCTGTTACATCTTCAAGGGTCAGGAAGGAGGAAAGAGAGCACTGGGAAGGAAAATAACCTGGTTCTGCTCTCCTTATTTTAAGATATGATGCTCTGAAAGAATGGGCCTTTTCCCTCTCAGATTTTTAAGGCCAGAAGTGTGTTAATGGACAAAGAGAAATTTAGACAATGATATAAACTGTCTACAGTCATTGTTTTCTGTTCAGACAGTTCAGTTACATTGTTTCATCAATGTCTGTCACCATTCCTCTTTGGAATCAATTTTGTAGATGAGAAGGATAATCCTGTCCTTTTTAATGCACTTTGGACCTGTGCATTTTGATTTAGGAAAAACACTGTTCAGATCACTGTTTATATATGTGAACTAACAGCATAGAAATGCAGTCCTTGGACTGCATCATCATCCTGGGACCCAGTTTAATCCAGTGCTACTGGTTTTGCAGCACTCATGACTGCAGGAAGCACCTTGTCATAGTCACATCAGCTGGAAAGTACCTCTAGTTAAACATTTGCTGTTCCTTATCAGACCTATGGGTGTATTTTGAGAGATGAACAAACATACCCAGTGCCTATCAACTGTGTAACATGAATCAAAAGTTAAAAATCTATATTTTAAAATTGAATGGCACAAAATACTAAAGGGAAAAGAATGAGTTGATTCTTAACACACATTATCTATAAGAAGTAATTTTTAAGGAAGTAAATCAGGAAGAGTGAGCTATTTGGCATTTTAGTCATCTGATTACCACAGGCAGTTTCTTGAAAATATGAGATGTACTGCAAATAATTTAACAATTGTCTGATCTAGAGGACCTTGTTTCAAGAAAAACAAGGATTAAAACCAATCCAAAATTCTTTTTATATTTTTTCTGAGGGCACAGCAACCCTGTAAATACTTCTCTGCTAATGGCATAAATCATGTTTCATGTATTATAATGGTATGGCTTTCATTGGAAGATCCTAAACCCATGTTCTAAGGTTAGACAGCACCATGCCGTTGTGATCCTGTTTTTAGGAGTAAATAATTAAAAATAAGTTTCTCTTAATTTCCCCTTTACCAGAGACATCTGGCGAGCACGAATCCTTTTCACCCTTATGAGCGCTTTGACACTTTGAAACAATTTCTGGAGTTTGATGGACAAGTTTTAGGGTTTTCTTGTGTGTGGAATGACCCAGAATCACAGCTCACTGACCCACGGGAACTTATTCTTCGATATTATTTGTCTGATGATACTATTGATATAAGAGAAGTTTTACCACAAAACTCAGGACGAGACGTAGTTCCATTTTTCCTCAAAAGAGATAAGCTTCCAAAGGTGAGGAATGGAAATTTCAGATTCTTCCACTAATTAAGAAATATTGAATGCTTTGTTTTGAAAATCCTGTATTAGGATCATAATGATATTTAGAAAGTGTTTTCAGAGTATTAATCATAATTGCAGGATTGCACTTTGCACACATAGTCATGTAATAAACTAATATGTGATGGAAAATTATCTTTAGGTTTGTCATGCTTAAACTAAAAGGAGAATTTAGTCACAGAGGTGTTCTGTGGTTTTCTTTCTCCTATATTAATGTATTAAGGTAACTGTATTAATAGAACTATGCAATAATGGAAGAAAATAAAATTAATTAATATTGATAAGCTTATGTAAAACTGAGGTGAATTCAGATTTGATTTATGACTTATATTTTCAGCCTTTGGAAAAGTCAGTTTTAGTATTCTGTAAAATTATCTCTTTGTAGAAAATCTTGTGTGATTTCTTAAAATTGAGTTTCTGAATTTGGGATCTTAAGCAAAGCCAATTAAAATCAATAGGAATTCATCAATAAGCTTTGTTGGGCATTAATCATGAGAAAGGCTTCACTCAGAGAAATCTTCAAAGGCTTTGTATCCTCTGTAACCTGTTATGATTATAAAATTACTGATCTGGATACAATTCTGTATCACTCCAGACAGATCCTGATGATAGAATAACATCAGCCAACATACAGAATAAAATCCTGGGGGTCATTGCCTCCTTTTCTTCTAACATTGATAATCTATTTGTGATTCCATAGATGTACATGAGATTTTACAATAAAAACCTACCAGTAAAATATTACACTTTTCTCACCTTGTAAGTCCTGTGTTCTGACATGCTGATTTAGCAGTGGCTCCATAATACTGGACCCCTTTGACCACTGAGGTGCATGTTGCAATTTTAAGCACTGGCTTTTTCCTCTGGAAATTTTGAGAATGGCAGCAGAGGAATCCAAAGCTGAAGGCTCAGGAGAGACAAAATAATTCATTTTGATTATCCTGCGTCAGCAATTTATTAATAATTTTAAAAAATGTAACATAAATAGATACTAATTTTTATATTACTGGGATAAATTACTACTGTAATTTTAAAACTCACAGTAGAAACAAAACCACATCTTTGCCAACAGAATCATGATGACTTGAATCTCTTGTGTTTGTGCAGTGGATAGGACCAACCCTGGATGGTTCTTTGCATGTTTTTATAATTATTACTAATCTAAATAATAGCCTTCAGAGCAGATGTTGACAACAATGTGGTACTTTGGGTATGCTGACCTTTGCTTTCAGTTTGCTTCCAAGAGAAAGGAGACTTTACCCTTGGAGAGAGAGTAAGATTCTGAATACTGCTTCTGGCATATGTACAGGCTTTTGGAATATACACTTTTGGCTTTTAGGTTTGGTGGTAGAATCTTAGAATTTAATAAAAATTCTCACAAAAAATACTACAATAACAACCAGTGTACAAAAACCCTGCTGGTTCTAAGGTAGCAGAGTTCTCTTTCTTCACTGTCACTCATATTTCTGAAGAGCTGGTCTCTTTCCTTGCAGAATGCTCCTGTTCCTCCATATCATCCAGGCACCATCACCAATTACACTCTGCTCAATGTGTTGGGAAAGCCAGGAAGAAACAAAGGCTATTACATTCGGGACGTTTTGCAGGTCAGAAATTATTGAGTACCTCCAGCTGTTGAATATCTTTATCTTAGTTTCTGTAATTTCTATGGTCATTATCCTCTGCAACAAAGAGAGTTATTTATAGAATTGTGCTGCCACTGGAAAATAGCTCAAATGAGAACTACTGAGATTTACTGTATGTAAATCCCACATTTGTAAAAGTGAAGGAGCTTAACATGAGGTGATATATACTTGCCAATGGACTTTGAAGGTTAAGTGTTGAATCACACACACTAAATGACCTGGGTTTTAAGAAAGGTTGTGTGATTCTGAGATTTATGGAACTGCTGTATAAATGTTCCTTCTTTTATTAGACAGGAGCAGTGCATCGGGAATTTTACAAAGACAGTGACTTGAAAATAGGGGCAGTAATTAATGTTTGGGGAAGGCAAATATTACTCTGTGATTGTGATGAATTCACTAAAGAACATTACAGGAAAAAGTATGGAATTGGTAAGTAGTGATAATTATCCTTTCCTTATGAGCATTTTTATACTTCTGAATTTAACAGAGCTGTCTTCAAATTTTATTACTGACAAAACATGTTCATTAAAACCTTTAGCAATAACAATCTGTTGTAGGCTGTTAGCAGCAAAGCAGTAATTTAGCAGGTAATCCAGAAGGGCTTTCTTATACATTGCTCCATTGAAAACTTGCATATAACGTATGTGTTCTGCTCCTAATGCCTCTATTTGAAAACTACAGTGACAAAATAGTCATAAGGATAGACTTCCATTTCTTCTTCTCTCCTTCCCCCTCCCCTTCCAATAGCTGTGTTTGCAGTCAGAAAATAATAAAGAGCATGTAGTGAGTGGGTAAGTAGAATGAGCTCAATTTTTTCCCCTTACACTATATTTCATTTTATGTGGATGACAGAATCAAAATAAGATTTTCCTACATGACAGTTTTAGTTTACCACATATTTGGTTTTTACAATGCAGTTTTGTGTATTCTGGACCATTAGAGTGTGTATGTTGTGAAGTTTCAGTACTAAATTCTGGAAACATTTAACAACTCTATCCATTATGGAAAAGCATTTTGGAAATGAATAACAACAGGGGCCTTTGAATGTCCCCAGTCAGACTTGTTAATGGTTCTATCATGGACATCTTCCTGCAAAAATGACTTAGCTATTTTCTGGCAGTTTATTCATTAAATAAATATAGCTGAGCATCTGACTATTCAGAGATGGTTGGAAGAATCCTACTATGGCCTTTCCCTGCCACTGTGAAATAAAACACCTGAGCAGATTATTTCTGTTACCTTGTGGTCTGGTAGTGTGTGTGTGTATCAGAGCCTGTCTGCTGCATTGAGGGAATTAAATGGTGCAGCATTACCATTCAAAAACTAAATTTCTTGTTTGGCAAAATATTTCTCATTAGGACTTTTTCAATAATACCTTGGCATGTCTGTACCAAAGTAAACTTGATCTTGCCAGTGTGTGAGGAAGCCATGTTCTATAATCATGGTATTACCTGTAATAATAGTAAATTTAACTGTAGAGATGGAAAATAGGGGGCTCTGCTCTGGGAATTTCTTCAGCCAAGACCACTGCTGGTTTTTGGCAGCAATATCCTTTGAGCAAATTATCCTGAACAGAGAATGGGGATTTCTTACTCAGGACAAGCAATAAATGAATACAGCTGACCATCCTGAGTCAAACAAGCAGTGCAACCAAGTGATACACAAATGCAAAGGCCCTTCCTCTCCTCTAATGCTGGCTCAGTAATTACTGTTTATGTCTCTGGATGTTAAAAGTTAGGTGGTTTGCAAGTTAGGGGAATTCAGAAGTTGCTGATGTGCAGAATTCTAGAAAACTGGGACTGTAGGTGGTCTAGTCTGTTCCTGTTCTGCAGTAAAGGAGATTTCTTTGCCTCCTGAGGTATCTTGTCCTAACCTCAGAGTTAAAAATGCTGCTTAAAAGCTACTCTGAAGCTGGTTTGTGTAAACTGAGAGAGTAAATTTATTCTTTTATCTGTTGGACTTGGGGAACAACTGCTCAGTATCCTCTTTTAATAACAACCTTGTACGTATCTGAACACTATTCCAATACAAAACCTTATTCCCCTGCCCCCATCCCAGGCCATTTGCTGCTAAGGGAAAACCTTTCAGTCTTTCTCCATAGTCCATTCTTTTCTATCTTGGATAATTTTTCTCAGTGCTTTCTGCAGTTTCTCTGCCTTGTTGACACCAAACACACAAAGATGTGCTCTAGCTGAGACCTTTGGGAAAGTGGGAAGTGTTTTACACATACCTTTAAGGATATATGATGGCAGAGACCCTGGCTGACATGGAAGACCATCCATCTTGATGCAACCTGTCTTGTTCACAGACAATACTTTCTCAGAGCTAAGGGATTCACACACTTTGCTGTAAAATTCTTTTCTGCTTTCTCCACAAGGATTAAAAAAAAATGTAGGTATGACTTTTTAGCTGGAAGGGACCAGAAGTGGAATCAATGTAGGTTTTGGCTTAAAAGCAGGTATTTAGAGAGAACTAGTGAGTGTTCACCTTTTACTCTTAGTGATTTACACATTTTGTGTGTGTCTGTGGATGCACAAGGTGCTCTCAGTGGGCACAGTCCCACAAAGTGCTCAGAATTTCACTCCGATCCAATTAAACACTGGAACGGACTTAATTGCATTTCTAGTCCAGGGAGACCATTTACTTGAGCAAGAGTAAGCAAGTGGATAAATTAGTTCTTACATCAAGGCACAGTCCTCAGCACCTCATGGCATCAATCCAGCTGTTTCGTTATTGTGTTTTTACATTACTCCCCTTCAATTTATGCTCTTTTGCCAAAGCCATTAAAGAAGCTGACATTTATTTTTGAGTCTGCAGTTTCAGCATAAGTTGCTTGCCCGCAGAATTTGACTTTTAGGAGAAAGTAGAGTAGTTTAGATTTCTCTTGAAGAATGTGATATATTCCTAATGTGGGGTTTGCCTATTTTAATATGTTTTTGAAAAGCAGAGTTTTTCCATGGATGGACATAGCTAATACTCTTCAGTAGGAAGTTGATGGCATTACTGTCACCTAGAAGTACTATGAATGCAAGAGAAAATGCATTAATGTGTGAAGTTACCTGTCCAGACTTGCTAGTGCAGCCTCAGAGAAGAAGACTCTGTAGCCATGTAGGTGTTGTAGTCACCCTGCTGAAATGGGAAATAGGCTGATGTGCAGTGGGGGGAAGCTGGTACTTGTCCTTCTCACTTAATACAGTATCTTAGCACAGAGTATAAAGTATTCTTTCTTAAATAACAAATTACTCAAGATGGAACAAAACCAGGAAAATCTGGTTTCCTACTGCTTTTTCTTCCCTGTCCCAGCACCTCCCAAGCCTGGCTGTTGAGGCTTTTCACAGCACCCTGCAATCCCTGTCCTGTGCCGGCTCTCCACCCCTCCCACCCCCTCATTTCTCAGGCTCCAGCCCTGACCCTCTGCCGGGGCAGGGCTGTGTGCTGCTGGCCAGGCAGCTGCTCCTGGAGAACAGGGAGAACAGCTGACTCCTTGCTTTCCCCTCAGCGGGGCACTAAAACCTGCTGCCAAATTTCACTTGGCTCGTCAGAGGTCAGTGTCTCTGGTTTTAACCTCTCCACTACACGTGGTGGAGACTGAGCAGCAGCTTCTAAATATACTTGTGCATATACAGATGCTTTATTTGCCCAGGTAGCTGTAATAATCATTAAGAAGTAAGACTGTAAATGGAGATTTTCTCTGAATCAGGACAAACAGTGTCATGTTTCAGCTGCATGGAATTCTGTGAACATTAGGTTTTCTTTATTCCTGCCTGTAAAAGTTGTGGACATGAATTTTTTTGCCTTCTTATTTTACTTCTTACCTCAGTTGTGAAGCAGACTTTCACTAGAAGGTCTCAGCTGTTTGCCATACATCTCCTCTGATGTATGGAGAACACCATGCTAATTGCCATCTCTCCAGTTTATCACCACTTCTTTATGTTGTCCAAGTCTAGTGGGATTTCTCTTTCCTCCTCCTGGCTTTAATGCTCAGAGGTGCCTGTCCTCTTCCTCTGAAGGTAGAATTTCTTTCCTGCTTCTATTCCCTGATATTCAGTACAATTATCATTCTAATTCAAAGTATGTAGCACTTGGCTTTTCTTTGAAATATGATCTTATCTAATACCTGAGGGTTTTCCTGCAGTTCTTCAATGAGAGCAGAAGGTAATCTCACAGTCTATACCAAAATCTCAGAATGTATATTGAAACTGAAAGCTGACAAGCTCTTCTACCTGGCTTAATGCTGCTTCTCTGGCAACAAATTCTTCTTGAGGAATATAGTTTTTCTTGCTAAGAAAGCTTTGCTATCTTCAAATTGTTGATATGCTAAAGATGTAGCTGGAGCTGTTTTGTTTCTTGCTGTTCTCAGTGCTTGCTCCAATCTCACTCAGGTTTTGATGTGAGATATCTACGAGTATGTGGTCCATGTTTGATAAACAAGGTGAAATAACCCCCCAAGTTCCTGCAGTAACAAGGGATGAAACTATACATGGCAAAAATACCTGTGCTACTCTTTCTGGAAGTAGAAATTTGTAATCCCAGTCTTTCACTTTACTCTCTACCCACTGTAAATGTTACAGCCTGGGAGAAGCAAAAATTGATACTTTTTCCAGACTGTACAGAGGTAATTTTCTTAAACACCAGTGATCACCTTGAGAAGAGTGCATTTTGTATGTAAGTGCCAGCTTCTGTCTGATTCTGCCCTAATGCTGTGTGGCAGAGCAAAGATGAAATGAGTTTTGAGCTCAGGTAACTGGCTCTTCACAAGTTCCAGAAATGAGTTTTTGACCAGTTTTGTAACCTGTATTTCTCCATGGCAATTTCTTTCTGAATTTCCTCATTCACAGGAGAGAATATGAATTTATAATTATTTAAAATCCTGGAAAATATGAGTGACACAATTTTGGATGTGTGCATTTTTTTCTCTTTAGTGAACCAAGTGAGGGTTGGTCTCTTGTCTCAGGACAAGATGGAACAGCCCCAGAGGAGGTTTATATTGGATATTAGGAACCATTTATTGACTTAAAGGTTTGTCAGGCTAGAATAGACTGTCCAGGAGTGGAGTCATGATTTCTGGATGTGTTCAAAAAACGTGTAGATGTCACTTAAGGACATGGTTTAGTGGTAGGCCTGACAGTGCTGGGTTAATGGCTGGACTTAGTGATCTCAGAAACATTTTCTAAAATTAGTGATTCTGTGATTCTATGAGTTACACAAGATCATTTTACTTCAAGGATGAACCAAAGCACTGAACTTCTCTTTGGATTTCACTTACACTGACCTTCACTTGTGAGGGATTCAACACGTCCCCAGGGATAAAACATTATTCCTCTTAATTTATAATTTCCTTCTACTTTCTAAATCTAATTTTCATCCACATGTGCTAAAGTTTACAGATGGGAAATGCTTTAGCGTCTCTTAATGAATGCCTTATGTGTGGGTGTGAATGTGCCGACTGTGACCAGCGGGAAAACACAGGAGCTTCTTGTCCTGTGCGGCCAGAGTTTCCTGGTGCCCCGAGCGCTTCTGGCAGGACCTGGGACACCTGAGCAAAGACACGGGGCTTGTGTCTGCCAGAATACGCTGTTCCTAATTAATTGCTTAATCGAAAATTAGTGCTCGGGTGGATGAGCAACATCAGCCCCGCGCCGCCACCGGGTGGCGCTGTGGGAGCGCGGAGCTGCCGCTGCCGGTGCTGCTCCCGGCGCGGGAGTCGGGAACCCAGCGGGGAATCCAGCGGGAATCCTGCGGGAATCCTGCGGGGAATTCAGTGGGAATTCAGTGGGAATCCAGCGGGAATCCAGCGGTGAATACATTGGGAATCCAGCGGGGAATTCAGCCGGGAATTCAGTGGGAATCCAGCGGGGAACCCAGCGGGGAATACATTGGGAATCCAGCGGGAATCCAGCGGTGAATACATTGGGAATCCAGCGGGGAATTCAGCCGGGAATTCAGTGGGAATCCAGCGGGGAATCCTGCGGGGAATCCAGCGGGGAATTCAGTGGGAATTCAGCGGGAATCCAGCGGAGAATCTAGCCGGGAATCCAGCCGGGAATTCAGTGGGAATCCAGCGGGAATCCAGCGGGGAATTCAGTGGGAATCCAGCGGGGAATCCAGCAGAGAATCCAGCTGGGAATCTAGCGGGGAATCGAGCCGGGAATTCAGTGGGAGTCCAGCGGAGAATCCAGCCGGGAATCTAGCCGGGAATTCAGTGGGAATCCAGCTGAGAATTCAGTAGGAATCAGCTGGCATTAACTGGGAATCCAGCGAGAATCTAGCCTAGAATTCAGTGGGAATCCAACCGGGGATCCAGCGGGAATCAAGACGGGAATCCAGCCGGGAATCCAGCTGGGAATCCAGTGGGAATCCAGCGGGGAATCCAGCGGGAATCCAGCCGGGAATCCAGTGGGAATCCAGCGGGGAATCCAGCGGGAATCTCTCCGGGGGATCCTGTGTGCTACCTGTGGTGCTTGGCACCTGTAGGCATCAGGGTTTCCTTCCCTGCTCTGTCTGTGCTGAGTGACAGGCTCCGTGTTTATGGATCAGGAATTGCCTGTATCAAGCACACGCTGTGGAGCTGTGGAAATGCGGTGTTTTGGTCACAAACAGTGTTTAGGAAATAAGGGATCTCATAAAGTTGAACGGGAATCTCATGAGGTTTAATAAGAACAAGTTCAAGGTGCTGCACCTTGGAGCAGCCCCCAGTATCAATCCAGGCTGGGGGATGAGCAGATCCAGAGTATCCAGGCAGAGAAGGACTTGAGGTGCTGGTGGATGAGGGGCAGGACATGCCCATGTGCCCTCTCAGCCCAGAGGTTAAGGGTGTGCTGGGCTGTATCCAAAGCACCGTGGGCAGCAGGTGAGGGAAAGGAGGATTCTGCCTCTCTGCTCCACTCCTCTGAGACCCACCTGCAGTGCTGTATCCAGCCATGGGGTCCCAGAGCATGGACCTGTTGGAGAGAGACTAGAGGAGGCACCAAGCTGATCAGAGGGAAGGAAAACACCTCTCCTATGGGCAATGGCTTGCAGAATTGGGCAGTTCAGCCTGGAGAGGAGAAGGCTTTGGTGTGACCTAAATGTGGCCTTCCAGTACCCAAAGAGAACGGACAAGAAAAATGGAGAGAGGCTATACAAGGGCCTGGAGTGACAGGGCAAAGCGGAAAGGCTTCACACTGAAAGAGACTGACTCTGTGCTAAGCAGGAGACCCAAGGTCCTCTCCAACCTGAGTTTTCCTGTGCTCATGTCTTCATTTGCCTCAGATCTGCCCATTTGCTTTCTCCCACATGCAAGTTCCTTGTTTTCCTCTCACCCTTTCCATTGTCCATTAACCTCACTTAAGCAGCAGGCTGAGCTCCTCTGTTGAGTTTTGTGTGAATGCACTGGAAGCTGTCCTGCAGCAGAAGGACAGTGCAGGAGTGCAACAAGGGGCCAGAGGGGACAAGATTTTCACCAAGAGAGGAGCAATGAGAATCAGGGAAGCAGCAGTTTTGGGAGGTACCTCTGTGAGAATTGAGTGCAGGTTTCTGACCAGATGTGCCTCTGCTGAGTCAGGACAGCTCCTGCTGTGTACCTGGACCACTGATCACTGCAAGACAAGACTTGAGTCTGGGGAAAATAAGGAAAAATGAAGCTTCCCAAAACTCTAGTGAGGCTGAAGTTATTTGCTTTAGTGTACCAAAGACTTTTTATATATGTGTTTTAAATAATGAATAAAATTTTATTTATTTATGTATTTTTTTCCTCTGGCCAAAAGCACAGGGCAGGAAACTCATAAGACAGTTATTTACTTAATCATGTTGTCTCAAGGATGAAACTGAAAAATTAATTTAGAATTTTTAATATACTATTTTATCCCATTTTGAAACTGTATTTGTCTTTCCTTTTGCCTATGTATCTTAATGATATTTTTCAAACATTTTAAGATTATAGAGGAAATCCTGAAACCCTTAAAGAAATAATTTTGCTGTTGGCTCTATGGAATCTTTTTCTACCCTGTAACAGTAGGAGGGATCCTGGTTTGACTTTGATCAGTGGTCTGTTACAGAAGTAGGCTAATAACTATTCATATTAGAAGTTTAAATCCTTGGTGAAATGCCTTCATCACAGCAGTAACAAATAAGTCTTGCTCTCTTTGCTGCAGTGGATTTCACCCCAATTCAGTATAAGACTCCACCACCTCCAAAACCAGAAAAAATTGTTCCACCTTATAATGGATTTGGTTCTGAAGAAGATTCTTTGAACTCCTGTAGGAGTGTGGTTGTCAAGACTCCCCATAAGGATTACAGGCAATTCCTGATGAAAGACAGGTATTTTGTGTGAAAAATAATTTCAATTTTTAAAATGATGTATTTTTGTGAAGGAGATAAATGTTATGAGGGAACATCCTTTTTTTTTTTTTTTACCAAAATATACAGCTCATCAGACTTTTAAGGGACAGGTGCATGAGGCCTGGGTCAGTGACATGGTACTCCAGTTTTCTGCAAACTCTGTGAAATTTCTCTTTGGTAACAGCAAATATTATTACCCTTCTATCTTCTACCTCATTCCCTCTGCTGTTTTCAGTGGAAATTTGACAGAAATCTTAGTCCAGGCATTAGTCAGGAATTTTGGATGATCCAGCAGACCAACACAGATTTGTTTTTGTTTAACTTTCTAATAATTATTTTTTTTCCTTTTGTCTGATGAATTTCATGTAGTTTACTGTAGCACTACTAAAGCCTTAACACTTTACTTTTTGTTATGAAAGGTTTATTAGGCAGCAGTTGTTGAAGCCAAAGCAGAAAGGCAAAGTCTCCTGTTAAAGATTCCCCTGTAAAACAAGAAGGTTGTTAAAAAAGGCTTGGGAATGTATTGATAGTGTATGTATGGACCCTGCAAATTACTTAAAACACAATCACTTAATAAATATCTAGCTAGTAAGATCATCTGGTGGACCTGAATTTGTGGGAGATAATCCTAGTATGAATGGTTATTCAGAATTTGGTTTGAAAATACACATACCTGAATGTGTTCTTTCTTAACAAATTTTCTGAAAAGAAACTTGGGGATTGATTTACAACTCAACCTGAATAAAAATTAATTCCAGACCTTTGTCAGAGAAGTAATTTTCCCTTGAAAATTATTCCTTTCTATCTGGCCGACTCTATCTGGTTCTGTTAATTTAAGCTGAAAATGATTTTTGATTTTGACAAAGTAGTGAATCTTACACCATTTTCCTGCTTGGTGCAGTAATAACATAATTAATGTATGTTACAAAACTCAGGAAAAGGCATCTCTTAGGGATGAAAACTTTCCTCACACTCTGATTTCTCCCCTGTTCCTTTCCAGGTATGGCATGGACAGTAACATCCTGCGCTATGCGGCGAAACTCGTCACGGACAGTCCCATCGACAAGGGTCGGAAATTCATCATTTCCTTCTTCCTCAGTGATGACACCATTTCTGTCTTTGAATATGCAGAGAGAAACTCAGGTAAGATCTAGCAACATCTCTAATCAGCCCCAGTTCCCCTGCTCATTTGGTTGGGCTTTCCAGTAAACACTGTGGCCAGACTCAGCAGCAGCAGAAGCAGGGATGTGGATTTTGAAATGCAATGGGAGTTACATCAGCAGGCCTGCTGCATTGTCTTGCATAGCTGGATGTCATAGTAATTAATGATCTTCCTCACTCAGAATTACATTGTTCATTACATGATGGTACTTCACAATATCCTTTGTGGGATACTGCAAGTGTAATGCCTTAGAACTTCTATTACATTTTAATTTGAAAATCTGACCTTTAAACATTTGCTTTTATTATGGATATCATACAAGAATAGTATTGTAACTGATGATAAATAGGGACAGGAAATATAAGACATCAAGAATGAAAGACTAAATCCTTTGTTTTGCAAAATTGTGTTATGAAACCTATACAGCATCCATTGTATAGAAGCAGCTCATGAAAGTCAAACAGCTGTAACACTTTCTAACATACTTTACCATTAATCATGGAGTGCTGAGCATTTAAAGAGGGAAGATTGCCTTATGCTAGAGTCTGGATGTGTATACAATACTGATTCCAAGAGTCAGTGTCTAAGTGACAGGTAAATGCTTTGTTACTTCTCAGTTTCTTGACCACATTTGTCCTCTTGCTGGAGCATGGTCACCAACTGTTGTCATGTTTAAATTCTGCTGGCCTCTGTTCTCCGTTTTAGGCTGCCTCCAGCTGAGGATATGAAAGGTTTTGTGATTTTCAAGCACCTTTTTATTTTCCTGAAATATCTTTTTCATGGATGGTAGGACATAGCAGTGGAAAGGATATCAGAAAGTTATTCTGTAGTTCAGAGAGATGGGGGAGCTTTGGCCAAGCATGACACTGATGGAGAGATTAGTGTCTTTCTGTGAAGCCCACTGAACATCTTCAGCAACAGTTTCAGAGCTGTTAACATCCAGAAGTGCCTTTTCAATCATCATAGAGAATCTATGATGGCATCTCTGCTTGTATCCAACTATATTATGAGTGCATAAATAGGGACCTCAGCTAGAATACCAGCAATTCTCTGAGAAGTGTTTTAATAAGTGTAGAGCACCTACTTAGGACTTCAGTGAGCATTCCCAGTTAATCCTGCTCCAGTACAGTATCAAGATTTAGCACTTTTGTGTCAGCAGTATCTTGTTATCAATATTTTACTCTCTTCCTGGCATCCAGTGGCCTGAAATTTATGCAACTTCTTTTGTTGCAGCTAAATACACACACACACATTTCTGTATATATTTAATATGTAATGCTGCTGTGAGGCTTAAGAGCAGCTCAGTTCTCCACCACTGTTTGACATATTTGATTGATATTTTTTATGTCCAAAAACATAAAGGGTGCTAAAGGTACAGCTGCACTGTTAAACTGAAGAAGTCCAGGTAACAGTTTGAATCTTGGACTCCAAGCATGTGTACTGCTTGTTCAGTCACTTCTAGTTCTCCTTTGCATCATTTCAACTAGACAAGGCCCCAGAGAGCCTTGAACACACAGTAATAATAGCTGTGACCTGAGACTCCAGATTTATCAGCTCCCAGAGAAGAGGCAATGCCACACAGTGCAGAGAAGATGTGGTCAGCTGGCCAAGCCATCAGCAGCATGAGAGGCAGGCCAGAGATTGCTGCCTGCCTTCCTCTTTTTTTGGAATGAGAATATGTGCTGGGATTTTATCTGGGAGCCCACTGAACACTGCTGATCAAATAAAATGTGAAACAATAAATGGGAAAATTTGCCCATTAATAGAAAATGCTTCAAGGCACATAGGAAAGGCATGTGTTTGTAAGTGGACTTTTAACTTCCCTGGATTGTTAAAATGGATGGAGTAGCTGACTTTTAGAGGTGGTAGAAAGGTGAAATGGAAGGATGTGGCTGAGAACTGCCTATGGGAGTGTTTAGTGAGAACACCATTGAAGAGGCAAGGAATGTGGTGGAGGAAGTAGAGAGGCCTGGGTCTGCACAAGTTTGTTTGTTCCCACCTTTTATTTCTACTTCTTTTCTTTCACTATTCCTCCCTCATTTTAGTCATGTCTGAAGGAAAAGTGAATGAATTTCTTAAATATTAAGAATGAGAAGGCTTTGTAGAGGTCAGATAATTGTGACTAAGGAAAAGGAGTAAGGCATCCAAAATAACAACCTGGCCATCCCTTTTGTGCACAGGTTCAGAGGGCTAATTTTAGCTTTTTATTTACATGAACTGGTACAAATTGGCAAGTAATGCTTCAAATCCCAATCCAAAAATGGAAGTAATAAGTGTCTCTTAGTTTTCTCAGTTCAGCAACCTGAAGGTTTCAGAGAAATACTTCACTCTAATATTAGTAACACTGAAACTCTATGAAATTCTCAGGGCTGGGCATAGTGAAGCACTTCTTGAGATGGAGATCAAAGCATGAGGACTTTGGCTCCCCATGAAGAAGATCACAACCCCTTTTTTTCTCAGTGTAAGACCCAGCCAACAGCTGTACAAACACCTGCAAACTCTGATCTGATATTAATGGAAGAGGGTCTTTCGTGGTGGTGTTTGTTTTGTGCTTTGAGCCTGGGTTTTGTAGATTTCCATCAAAACTCCTTATCAGGTTTCAGTGTAAAATCTCTAACTTAATGAGGTATTTTCAGTCATTTTCCTTTATACCACTTGTAATGTATTAACCTGTAACATTTAAAAAACCATTATGGGACAGAAGAAGGTTTCCAATGCAAGTTCACAATTGCAGGGAAATAGAGAGGCAAGAGTGAATTTCCAATCTTACAGAGACATATTAAATATTAAAAACAGTTGCCAGGATTATATAACCTAAAAAATTTCTTATTTGTTTTTATAGCTGGGTGAAAAGGAATATGTTAACATTAGAGTCACATTAATGATTTGAATTGTTTTTTGAATTCAAGCAAGGTCTGATGATTACCATAGTGGAGGGTTTTTTTGGTCTTTTATGGTGCTAATAAAGCAATTAAGAGACATCTGCTCCAAATTCTGGTTTAATAAGTAGTTTGGGTTTCACATTCATTTATAATTTTGACTATAAAAGGCATTTGATTACACTGTTTATCAGCCTTTTATTGGACTTGCATCAGTACCTGATATTAAGGCATCATTAAATGTTACTAAAGTAAGCTTTTGGCTTTTGGCTTGGAAGCTGAAATATCAACAGGAAGCAAACCTGAGAGCTGTTGAAGGGCACATATCCCAATGAAACAACTAATCCCAACTAAATATGTGACAGAAGGTTTTCCAGAAAGCTTGGTACATGTAATGCAGTCCTGTGGTACACCAGAAGTTAATACAGGAAAGTGAAATGTTCCCTTTAGCATCTTACCTACCTGTGCAGTTTCTAGTGACACAAATAAAATCATTATACTGTGAAAAGGGACCATGTGACAAACCCAGCTGACAAAGCAAAGAGCAGATCACAGTTAAACTGCATTGGCAGAACAATGTGTGGAAGACAGTATCATGTCACTCCTACATTTTTAAAAAATTTCAAAAGCCCTTTAAAAGAAGTTAGAATTGCAGTGCATCAGAATTCACAATCTTCATAGGACAGTGCTCTCTTAAGCTGTGATTTTTATTTTCCTTTTTCTGCTTTTAAGAGTTTAAGGGAATTGCCTGCATCTTAGGTTTCTCAGGGGCCAGTTCCAAGGCTGGCAGCAGGGTTATGGGAACGATTTGAAGAGGCACATTTCTATCCAGTTTTAAAGAAAAGCAAAGTAGGGAAGGTGTTTGGCAAGCATTCAAATGAGACTTGTCACAGAATGTGCACAACAGTGTCACTGTTGCTGTGGACACTGGCAGAGACGGTCCTTTTAGCAGTGAGAGGGAGGGGAAGAGAGTGTTCTGAGACAGCAAACTGGAACACAAAATGTGGTATTTAAACACAAATACTCTGGTTTGGGGTGTCTTTTTGTTGATGACTTGGAGGTTTTTCGTGTGTGTGTGTGGTTTTTTCCAAGTAAAGCTGTAATTAATTGCTATTTTTATTATTCCCATAGGGATAGCTGGTGGGAAGTTCCTGGAAAGAAGTCGCATTAAAAAGCCTGGGCAGGAACTCTTTAAGAGTGAGCCATCTGAATACTACAGGGCTCAGGATCTGTTTGTTGGAGCCAGAGTTTGTTTCCATGGTCACAACTTTCTTTTGGTGGATGCTGATGAGTACACGTTCAACTACATGGAGAAGAATGCAAATGAGGTGAAGCAGGCTCGTGTTAATTTCTGTTATCTCTCAGGACTAGTTTATCCATATATCTTTCAGAATTATTTATACTCACCCAAAAGCTCACAGCCCAGTGCTCTCTGTGTAGCAATGGATTTGGGAGATGCCAGCTGGGAGTGCATGCAAGTCTGGCCACTCTTTACTGTCCATTCCCTTTCCTTTCTCAGAATCCACTCAGGGGTTGTTCATGAACCTCTTGTCCCTGAGTTGATTTAACTCTTGCTGAACCTACAGATATTGTCAACCTCCACAACTTTCTGTGGCAGTAGGCTGAAAATTCACTGCCTGCTATGAAAAACAAATATCTGATGAAAGAAGTATCTTTTATCTGTTTTAAACCAGTCTCCCACTAGTTTCAAGACCAGTTCTACTGTTCTGAAGTTTGGGGAAGATCCCATTCACCTTATGCACAACCTTCATAATTTTGGTAATCTAAGACATTCTTTCCCCTCAGCCTAATCCTGTGCAGATAAGTCTCACCCTTTTTAATCTGTCCTTGCAAAGTAACTGTGAGATGTGGATATGGACACATCCAATTTAGTCTTACTGATAAGGCTATTTTATGTCCTGATTTGATTTTTTGGGTTCATACACATTTTTCTACTAAAACATTTCCCTTGTAATATTAGAAATTCATATCACAGTCAGGAATTCAAGCTTACAGTGTTTATTGAGCTTTACTGTCTTTTCTTGTTGCCTTCAGAGGTGAGAGCAACAATAACTTGCAAGCTGGGGTGCCTCTGCTGCTTTATACTTTTAGTAGAATGATGCAATTTTTTGTAAATTAGTGTGGATTAGCACCATCTGCCTTGCCTGGAACAATGAGGAAGATCTGCAAGATTCTTGTGGATGTAAAATGCTAAGGCTGTTAAATGCTTAAAGCAGTAAAATACAAAGCTGAGACCTCAAAAATACAATCCAGTGTGTTTCCTCCCTGCTGGATGATTTCTCCTTCTGGGAGAATCAAAACCAAACCTTTTCTCCAAAATGCAGGGCTCATCTTTAGATTGTAAAAGTTCTTTGGAATGTTGTTTGCATTGATTGTCCTGGATCAAATGGATGAGATTTTAGTTCTCCAGACTGAATGATTGCATTGTATCAAAATAAAATCTGCAAAATGGGGAGAGGCAACATTGAAAATACATCCTTAAAGTGAATTTGGAAAGGTTCTTCACACAATTAAGGTTTTAATGCAGCTGGTAGAAAAAGAATTGATTCTCCCAGAAGTTGGTGCTTCACTCACATCCTTTGACTAGGGCTCCAGAAGTTTGCCTCAATTCATCAGGGATCATATACTCAAATCACAACTTCAGCAATTACTGGAGAAGATCAGAGATGGAAGATTGTTTGGAAAAAGGGGAAACAATATAAAGATGGCTATTTGTTTGTTGTTTCTAAAATTAGAAAACAAATAATTTTCTTTCCGAATAAATTTCCTTCCAGCAGAATATATTAGTATGTTTTCTGAAAAGTGGTGAAAGAAATCTGCATGGAATGTTTTTTCATGGAAATTGCCATTTTGACCACAGTTCTATAGGCATGTGGTGATCTAGATGAAGTTTTGATTGGTAATCATAGTGCAGGTGACTATTGAAAAATTTTTGACACCATCTAAGATAGCTGGAAAGTTTTAATTTTCTGTTTCAAAATTATACTTATTATATTTTTTATGTTAAAGGGAGTGAAAAATCACAGTCTTGTAATTTTGATTGCCACCTTTACATCAAGTATCTAGTTCAAAACTTTTCAGCACTTCTGGTTTCTTTTTCAATTTGAGGGGAAAAAGTTTATTTGGCAAGTGTAGATTTGCTTGCAAAACAGAACAGGTGTGTTGTGTACAGTCCTATGGTATTACCCAGGTTTGGAGAGGACTGTTTCTAAGAAGGCATCACTTCAAGGGAATTCAGCATCTCTGAACTGTATCAATTGTTCTAACTTTACTGCAGCACAAATATGGAAAAGAATTTCACTTCCATTGAATTCAGCACAATAATCTCTGAGCAAGACAATCAAAACAAACTAGACTGTGACTAGAAACATGTCAGAAGTTACATGAAAAGGGGGAAAGCTGGTGAAATTATTGCCATGCTGCTGAGATACTCAATGCCTATGTAGGTGTTTGGAATACATAGTTTAGGAAAAAAGATGTAAAAATAGCTGTTTTGATAATGTAGAGAAGACAGGCTCTTAAATATTCAGAACACTTTGTCCATCCTGAAATACTCTGCTCTCTGAATCCTTCTGCTGTCTTTTCTCCCTGTTCCTTGATCAGCAGAAGGCTGTGTGCTTATGCCTCAAACAGTGATATCTTGGAGAGGGGCCTGGAAAAGCTGCTGCCTCCAAAACCCTTTGATTGCTGGTCCAGCTGCTCCAAGCCACTGCCTTGTAGGGCACTGCCTGCCAGGGCTGCACCTGGGGTTTTGGCATTGGCAGAAACTGTCTTCTCCAATTCTGAGAAAAACCTGCAGGAGCTGATGCATTGATTGAACTTGGATGAATTTGTACTGCTCTGGCAGTGCCATAGAGACTTTCTATATCACTTTGAAGTGATATAAAGCTGTGGACACACTTCAGCACAGTTGGGACTGAGGCCTGATTTTTATGTCCTAGTCCTTAATACCAGTCATACCAAATTTCAAATAATTGCGATTGGAAGAAATGGGAGTAAAGTATTTTCAGGCAGTTCATTGTGCTTTTTAAGCTAGATAGAGCATGACAGATATAAAGACATAGCAGATAATCACACTTGAAGTCACCCTCAATTTAATCACTAAATACTTCTATGTTTTAAATTAAAAATAAGTGTAGGGAATAAATCTTTGGTAGAGCAATAACACAACAATCTGAATATAGATTGTAAGCCTTAGTGCTTCAGTTCTCTTTAATCTGAGTTCAAACTTATTTTAATGGTCTATTTAGGAAGAAATAAACATTTAAACATTTTTATACACAGCGGGTAAAACTAAAAAATTTCCAATGTGCTATTTCTGAGTATGTAAGACAATGTAGTCCAAAATGAATGAGACTATTTGTTGGAACATTTCACTGGAGCCAATGGTGAAAAATTTGCTTTGAAATTTATGACCTGAGAATCCAGTGAAGTGCACTAACATAAAATGAGGACCAAGTTATTAGAACTGTACTTGAAATATTCCTACTTCTGTTCTAAAAATGCAGTGTTTCATGCAAAAGTGGGTGTTCTTTTATGTAGCTGCACTAAACTTTCTGAGAATGCATGGTCTGATGATTTTTGTTTAATTGTTTATATTCTTGATAGTCTTACTGATATTTCAGTGGGCCCATTTCTCCAGCCTGGACAGGTCCCTTTGGATGGCATCCTGTCTTTCAGGTCATTATAAACTATAGCTTCCTTTCCTCTTTTAAGTTCCCCATGGCTGATTTTTGTGTCATCCTCAACAAACTGAAGAGCATGACTGAATCTCGAGCCAAAGAAATCAGAAAGACATTTGCTACTACTGACCCTGAGCATACCAATGTGATTGGGTATGACACTTTCAGGTAAGACAGTTTGGGGTTTTAGTATTTAATAAAGGCACATTCCCCCAAAATCTATAAAGCATGACTGGGTTTTGATGTTTTCTGCCCAGTAGCTGACAAGTGGTGTGGGTTTGTTTTGCATTTACTTGGAGATTGTGTGTGAAAAAGAAAGTAACTCCATGCTCCAGAAAAAAAAAAAAAAAAAAAAAAAAAAGAAGTGATAGTTTCAAGTAAGCTGAAAAAAACAACAGAAATCTGTCTACTTTTTATGGAACTGACACAAAGAAGGGCACAAGTCAGCAGTAATATATATGCTGAAAGATAAAGAAAAGTCCATCCTGAGGGTCAAACAGTAGTTTTGAAATTCAAGTAGGAATGTTCAAGTTGCCTTCTGAAAATCATGTTTGGATTTTGAACCATTGGTAAAGAAGAGAGTCTTTACAGAATTAATGTGTGTTGAAATTATAGAAGGCAGTGCTAGGCATGTTTAAAAAAGTTTGGAAAGCTGTAGTGAGAACAATAATTAATACTTGGATAGTAATTTAAGCATAGATAAAGGGAGCAGGAATCTGGATTCTGGCAATGATCCAGATATGGCAATGGGCAGATGAAGAGGTACTTGAAAGAGGAAATCATGTTCAAATACAAACTGATTTCAGTTTATCCCACAGCCAGAATACTTGAGTACATGAACTGTGTTGGGCACAGTACTGGTAAAGTTAATGATGTGAAACAGAGGAGAAAACTTTACTTAGAAGCATTTGGTTTTCACAGAAGTAATACACTGTCTATTTAGGAACTGTCATAATAACTAAGGCATGTAAGTAGATGGATATTGCATGGAATGTCATCTCCATAGGAATGCTAAGGCAGGAATTGCTTCTGAAATACCTCAGACGAGAAATAGATCAGCAGAAAGTTCTTTCAGCAAGTCAAAGTAAAAGTAGTGAGGAATTAAAACAAGCTGGTATTCAGAACTGAAAAATAAGTGATTTAATAGTAGGATTTAAACTAAAAGAGGTCACAGATTTTGGCAGGTTTTGGTCAAAATATTTCTGAACTCAGATATTTTACTCAGCAGAAGCAAGATTTTGAATTGCTAATTGCATTAAGAGGGAAGATGTTATTACTTGAATAAGAGGAGAGAAAATTAAAAGTTCATGTTTAGTGGGAGAAAGTTTCTGGCACCTGGAAAAGGTTTTTAATATATGTACAAGGTAACTATTTTTTTAAAAAATGGTTTTAGTTCAAATTATGAAATAATTATCTGCAAAACTTTGTGCATGCACTAAGAACAACTCAAGGGTTTGGAATATTTGTATGATAGAATTAAGGAAGCAAACTTTTAGAAGGGATGATTGTGCTTCTAAATGGCAGGGAAAGGTTTTATTTTATCCAGAAGAGGCTCAGTTGGGTGTAAATTTAATCATGAACATAATCTGTGCAGCTGTGAACAGCTCAACTGTTTAATTTAGGTTGGTGCTATTCTGTGACATGGAGAGAGATATGTCTGATCATGTGGCGTTGAAGAACTTGGTTTCAGCTACAAAAAATGCAGGAACCCTCTCCATGAGCAGAAAATTGGGGGAACCCAAATGATCAGGGCTTTCTGAGCCTCAGAGCTCACCTGGGCCAGTCTCAACATCCTTTAATGGTTCCCATCCCTCCTATGGGGGAAGGCCTGGGGTCTAACAGAGGATATTCACAATTTCAGAGGAAGAATTTGTCTCTAGGGAACCTTGAGCATTTGTGCTCAGTAGTGATAGTAGGTTTTGTTTCTGTTGGTTTGTATTACATCCAGTAATCTAAGGGCTCTCATTATTATTATTATCTGTGTATCTTCTTTTAGAATGAAAGAAACATTTTTAATGACAAAATCAAGAGCACTTCTTCACATCTATGAAAATTCCAAGATACTTTCATGTGAATAGAATGTTTTTTCTTTCAGTTTCTTATTGTGTACATCTTTGTTTATTTTTAATCTGCCATGACATTTGATGACTATAACTAACAACAAATTATAATTTTTAGTACAGGCAATTATCTGTCTGACAGCTTCAATAATAATTCTCTTTCCTTATCTTAAATACAGCTGAGGCTTTACAGCTGAGCTCTGAATTTGGCTGTTCGGATTTCTTCCTTTCTACCTATCTAATTTTATATAATCTGCATGCAAAACCACATCCATAAGTATGATGTAGTGAAGACAATTGTAATTATACTATTTAACTGCTTTCAGAATCCAAATCTTCAGTACTTCATCCAGGAAATAAATGTGTGATGTACACTGAAACTATCCCCTAAGCTATCATTAGAACTACTGAAAGCTTTGTTTAAAAGAGAGTTAAAAAATAACTAGAATTTAGATGCCTGTGCATCACACAGCCCTTTCCAGTCTTTTCTCATAGGCTACTGGCAAGACTGTTTGCTGTTAGAGACAAAGAACCATGTGGGACTAACAAAGATGCCTGTCTTCAATTCAGCTTGAGCAGTAGCTCTCTTGAGCAATTAATTATGACTTCTTTCTGTAATAAATTCAGATTGCAATGTCTTATTCTTCTAAAACAAAATAAAATAAAAAAAAAAAAGAAGTAAAACAAGAGATAGCTAAGCTGTGGGAACAATTATTGAAGCTTGGTTTTTTTTTTTGTCAGGGAGAGCTTAGATGTCATTCTGTTTGTGAGTCTTGGGTCTACTCATTAGTCCCTCACAATCACTAAAATATTCCTTAATTACCATGTGAAATAATTTTATCTGTGGCTTTTGGTCATTTTTGATTGTCACTGACTGGATTGAGAAAATAAAAGACTTTTAAAATCCTGACACTGGAAAAATCTGTGCTATGTATGGAAATCCAGTCTGTGGAAATGGCTGATGTTATCTACAGCCCCCAGCTCTGCCAGCCCAAGCACTGGAGTGCCAGCTTTGCAGGCAGCACTGTCCTCTTTTGTGTGCAGTGGTGTTTATTGCAGCCTGCAGGAAGGAGGCTCCAGCTTTGACTGGATCTCTGAATGCTGCTGCAATAGAAATAATAATATCCAGCAAGTTGAAAAATAATACTGACAAGATAATTAATGATAATATTAGTAGATGGACCAGGTTTTGGTCATTAATTTTGTGCGATCTCAAATAAGGTTTGCTACTGTCAACAACTTGTCACTTCCTTGTATTTATTTCCTCCACTGCAAATGAAAGATCATTCTGATTTATTTAATATGAAAAAAGAAGCCATTGAATCAAAGTAGACACTTTGCAATATTTAACCTTTCTTTAATAGTTGTATAAGTGTAACCATATTACATGAAGTGATCTCTTCATTTGAACAGGACCACACAAGCCTCTGAGAGGACGCAAGTGGAGAACTTTATTTCTTGCTGAAAGTTTGCAAGTTTGGAAGGGTCCTAAGTTTCTGTGTTTTCAGTTCACATGTAGATGTTAAAGAGTTCCCCTCATCAGATTAATTCAACAATTCAAGTATTCTCCAGGCAGCCATTTAGGTCTTGTGTCAGAACTTTGTGCATCACTACTAATTTCTTCCATTTGTTTTCAAGGACTGGTGTTTAATCACAGTGATTCAGTGTCCTCATGGGTATCACAAGGTACAGCACTAATTGCACCAGCAATTATGGTGAAGTTTATTCTTAGTGCAGTTTATCCAGAAGTATTACATGTAATTAATCTAATTTTGACTGAGACACAGAGACCTATGCTGATGCTTGCTTGTTAAAAAGCCTGGCTGAATGTGAGTGTACCAGAGGCAGATGTTTGGGATCATGGAGCCAATGTAGTTACACTAATCCAGATTTGACAAGAGGCCTTGTAACAGCTGAGGGAGCTGACACTGGCCCATCAAATGGATCTCAGGAAAATTTCCTCTTCCTTTTGCTGGGCTGATTTGTCTGAGCAGTACACACAGGCTTGGAAAAGCACATCCCAGGCTCATCCCTGCATGAGGTCTGATTTTTCACTTGCAGCATCCAAGTGTGAGCTGCTCTTGCTGCTGCCTCCTGTCTTACATTCTTGCAGGGGATCTTGTGATTTGCTGTAATTCTCTGTATGACACTTCTTGTAAAACACTTGAGTTGTGGTTGTGGATGTATTTTTGTATGTATAGACAGCTACTGAGGAAATTTGAACATCCTCCCCCAAAATTAGTGATTATTAATTGGTTTTGGCTTATTTACTTAAAACTAACATAGGCTGTTGTTTTTGTGAACAGAAGCTGGGTAGTCAGTGTTGCTGCTGGAGGATTTTCAGAACACGAAATTATGACTCTTGGGCGTCACTATGGCATGAGAGATGAGAGCCAAACAGATCTGTACCACCTCCTCTCAGTGGCTCAAGAAAAACTAAAGAAAAATGCCTTTGAAAATTTTGAACAACTGATTGCAGTGTTTTTGTACAACGACCGAGAAAAGTAAGTTTGCTCACTTTATCCCAAGCTGCTATTTGAGAAGCTCCTCTTGTAAACCCACCTGCTTTGTGTTTGTTGCTGAGCAAATGGCATATTGTGGCCAAAGAATATTATGTGTAATGTTAAGCCTCTCTCAGCACTTGGCAATAGACAGGAAGAGGACAGTGACTTTGTCTATTTTGCATTTTGTGTGTGGATTTTTTATTGTAGATGCTGTACTGAACATTCTGTGACATCAGATACCAGTTTCATGGGCAAAACAGAGGATTTTAAATCAAAGGGGAGAAATCGTGATTTAAGGGGGGGGAAGGGAAAGAATTTTGATTCTTTATGTGACTAATTTTCCCTTTTTGTTCTCTGATGTCACAGATAAAGAATCACAGAGAATCACAGAGGATCTCAGTATGAGAAAGGCTACAGTGTGACCTTCAAGTTTCTCAGCTTTGTAATAACAAAATTTCATAAAACTTTGCTGTCTTTTTCTCTATCTTGATATTCCTCATGTGTTTTCCTATGCACAGAAACATTTACTTGAAGTAAAACTGGAAAATACCTAATGTATATTTCTACCCTTCTCTTTCTGATGTGCAGATGTGGATTGTTGCCCTATGAGACCTGCAGGACTATTTTCAAATCCTTTAAGTTGCCACTTCCTGATGATCTTCTAGAAACTTTACTGACCAGGTAACTTAAGGGCAGATAGTGTGACCTGCATGCATGGGTGCAAATTAATGCTAAATATCTACTGCAGACACAAATCTTCAGAATCTGTCATTTATCTAATATAAATAATTTCATCATGCAGATTATGTACCTACATACACACAGACTTTCCTATTTATAGAATATTTATAATCAACTGAGATGCAACCATCTTAGCAACTTCTCTTCATTTTGCCTGGCAGGGTAAATCATCTGGTGTTTGGCAGAATTCTATAGAATTAATCTTTCCAGAGTCAGTTACTGATACTTATCATTTCAATGAGATTCACTTTTTGTTGCTTTAGTTGTTTCTGTGTATAGATGTGAAGTAAAAACAATAATCTTATGAAAGCACATTGTGTGAGTTCCAAGGAACATACTAACTTGAACACAATGAAGTGTCTTTATCAAGTACACAGCATCAGTAGTAAACAAAATTGGTTTGCTATTTCTATTAATCTCACCTGAAACATATTTTATTGCCATTTTGAAAAAGGAAAAGGAGTGTTGGCATGGCTTTGGTACTTTTCCATAGCACATGTAGTTTTTTTGAGACAAAATACAGCTTTGCTAGCTGTTTTAATGGGAATAGAACTGAAAAGAACTATTATTTAGTGCACTTGTATTATAGACCAGAGTTCAGAGCAAGCTGTGGTGCTCTGAAGAGTCATGTCTTGTTGAGTTTGGTTTTCCTGGCCAAATTTTCTGGTAATAGGTTTAAAAGCATACTTGCTGGTTTCTTCTCTTCCTTGAGGGAAATCTTTAAATCACATGTTTTGTCTGTGCTTTCATACTGCATTAAAAACAGGAACAGGTCTTGTCTTCTGTCATGTTTAGATGCTTTCAGGTAAATATCTGCCTTGATTTTGGGAGGAGTTGCAAATTAATTATCTGGGTTTAGTAAATAATGAAAAGACTCTTGGCAGGCAGAAATGTGGAATCCATTTTGATAAAGCTTCATCCTGACACTGTGTTATAAGCATTATTCTTCAGAAATGTCTGAATTTTAACTGTAATCTACAACTGATAGTTTAGAACTCCCACCAAGCTGCCCAACACAATTGTTGAAGGACAATTGGCATCTCACATTAGACAAGGGGCTCTTACAGATTCCACTTCTTAAGGGCTGAGCTTAAATAGATGCAAAACAAGGCACTGGAAACTTTCCTTTATGTACTAACTTGTTCTGATAAGAAGCAGACAAGCCTGACACATCCTGAGTTCTAGAGACAGGTTTATTGTTTGTGAATTTATACCAGGGAAAGATTTTGAGCCCTGAACCTCTGCTTTCCTAAGGAGTGAGTGTGGGCAGTTAAAAAGAAAAAGCCCAGTACACTATAATAAAAATTAGAGATAAGCTTACAACACAGGGAGGAGATCAAGGGCTGGATTTCACCCAACTTTAGCAAGGTACCCATGACAGCTGGATGAGGTTTCAGCTGTTGTAGGTTCTTTCTGTAGGTGTTGGAGGAGAGAGTTTTCTCCTCAGCCTGCATCAGAGCTGCATTTCTAAATTCCCATCCATTTTCCTTAGTTTCTAAAGGGGCTGAGGCCAGCCTGTGTTAGAGATTTCTGTATGAGAAAGGTAAATGAGAATGGTGTGAATCTGGGCCTCAGAAATCAGTGGGAGAAGTGCTACATTTGACAGAGAGCCTTGTGTAAGGCACTTCTAAGTCACAGCATCAGTGCTTCAAAGGTGCCAGTTTAGAGGTGTCACAGCACTGCAGGAAATGAGGAGAACTGTCACATTCTTCATCATGTATGCACTTGGCACTGCTTGGGAAGTTTGTTGTTTTATGAGGGTGTTTTATGAGGGTGCAGAGCCAGGGAAATATTTTTTAAAACTCTATTTAATAGGACTTAATTTCCAGTAGTCTGTAAATCGAAGAGTTGAGGCATCGTAATGAGATTTAAACTTTTCCTTTCTTTCTGTTTCCTGTAGTTTTCTTCAACACTGAAGAATCAGGAAAGAGGCAGGTTTATTATTAATGAAGAACAATTTCAGCCCTGGAGAGTTTGCAATTCAGCATGGGCCAAATTTGTTAGCAGTATTTTCTTTCTTTCTTTCTTTCCTTTCTTTCTTTTCTTTCTTTCTTTCTTTCTTTCTTTCTTTCTTTCTTTCTTTCTTTCTTTCTTTCTTTCTTTCTTTCTTTCTTTCTTTCTTTCTTTCTTTCTTTCTTTCTTTCTTTCTTTCTTTCTTTCTTTCTTTCTTTCTTTCTTTCTTTCTTTCTTTCTTTCTTCCTTCCTTCCTTCCTTCCTTCCTTCCTTCCTTCCTTCCTTCCTTCCTTCCTTCCTTCCTTCCTTCCTTCCTTCCTTCCTTCCTTCCTTCCTTCCTTCCTTCCTTCCTTCCTTCCTTCCTTCCTTCCTTTCTTTCTTTCTTTCTTTCTTTCTTTCTTTCTTTCTTTCTTTCTTTCTTTCTTTCTTTCTTTCTTTCTTTCTTTCTTTCTTTCTTTCTTTCTTTTCTTTCTTTTCTTTCTTTCTTTCTCTTTCTCTCTTCTTTCTTTTCTTTCTTTCTTTTCTTTCTTTCTTTTCTTTCTGCCTGCCTTCTCTGCCTTCCTGCCTTCTCTGCCTTCTTTCTTGCCTTCTTCCTGCCTTCCTTTCTTTTCATGAGAAACCATGAAGTTGTGTGTCAGCTGATATTTCTAAAATAAGTGGTGGTGGTTTGTCCTACTCTGTGTATCTGTATTTATGATGGAAGAAAGGGGTACAATAAAAGTTGCTGGACTGATTCCCACAAAATCAGTATATATAGCTAATGCACTAGCTGGACCCTATTCAGCTATAAAATGATGCTGGACAGTGTGATCAGATAATAGTTGAAGACTGCAGCTCTGTGTTTATTCAGCTTTGCTATCTGAGATTAGGTGGCAAAGACTTTCTCCAGGACTTAATGTCTCTATTTTTTCATTTTGAAAGGTAGTACTCTTAAAGTATTTATTATTTACATTTGTAAATTATAGTGCAATGATCTGTCACTTATTAGAAGCATGGGATGGGACTAGAAATTACTGTCTAATTTTGTGGTCACCTCCAAATGACCCAAGACTTTGTTTACTGTACCCAGAGACCATTCAGTTGCCATAGAGTGAAGGGAGAGTTAGCACAAAAATTTGGGTTACAGAAGACCTTTTCATATTGTCCATCTAGTGTAAATTTATATTTTTTATATAAGTGGGATGTTGAAATAGTAAGATTTAGTTACCCAAGAATGTGGATGTTTTTCCAATTTACCTGAGCTGACAGGTTAAAAAGTATTTGCTTTCTCCATCAGCATTTTCTTACTCTCTTTTTTATTATCACAGAAAAATATAGAATTTAATCACATTGTATTAAGCAATGCAGACAGTGCACAATTGTTTCTTCCAGAAAACTACAGTAGTCATTATAAACATCTTTAAATTTATGCAGGCATAATTAACAATTACAGTTTGTTTAATAAATAAATTTTGCAAAGTGCTTAAGTAATGAGTTTAGGATTTTTCTGTTATTGTTGTTTACTGCAATGCTAAAAAGGCATCCTTCCCTGGAGGATTTATAAACAGCTGGTACATAAAAAAGGAAAAATTGAGATAAGAAAGAATGAATGGCATGTTTAGAAGAATTGCATCTTGATTATTCTGTGTTTAGTTGTTAATTGTAGGTTCCTGGTTTTTTAAATTATGATTTAAATTTCTGTTACAATCAGCTGTGTAGTTTTTCACCTCTCTACGCTTATGGGGTGAGTCTGTTTGAAGGGTGCTTGTTTTGAAGAGGTGAATCTCCAGTCCCTTAGGTAGCAGTGCCTGATGCCAAAGGGCCTCCTGCATGGTTATCTCAAATCACTTTCAAGTCAGGCCAGACCACGCCTACCTGCTCAGTTTTTCCCAGGATTGTGGCTGGATAATAATTTTTTACCTGGTTTCCTACCTGTAATGGTTTTTTTAGGGCTGACCCTTTTCTTTCCAGAAGCTTTTCCTGCTACAGCAAGTGTCCAGTAGCAGGACCAGCAGTGGAAATGATCACAAGATTTTTCTCCTGCTGCCTTCTTGTTACCTTTGGTCCCTGAGACATTTGTGATTAAAAGGCTCTCCAGAATTCATATTTGAATCTCTTAAGACAAATTCTTCCTGTTGCTCAGTGTGCTGAGGAGCTGATGGTTCAATTCATGGTTGTTCAAGACATAAGTAAATGTAATATAAATATAAATTTTAAAAAGAAGGTGGTAGCCATTATTATTTAAACATGACTTCTTGTGCTTAGGGGTTAAAGTCCTTTAATGTGAGCAGTTTTTAACAATTTAGGTGCACACCTGTGATAATTTAGTCCCTGTAGAACTGTGTTGCACAGAGAGTATCAGTCTGAAGAATCTCAACATTTTCTTGAAGGTAAAAGCAGAAGATGCTTCTGCTCTGTTATTATCAGATTAACAAATGTTGTCTGAAACAAAGGAATTTAGAAAAACTCTGCATGTATATTAAACTTTCACATAAATCTTTGGGGTATAGATTTCTTGATGGGAAAGAAAAACGTATCAGTGAGTAATATTTACTCACCAAAGCATCCTCAGGAATGATCATAAACTTGACCAGATTTTTCATCTATCTGGAGTATTTGATTATGAATGTATTTTTAGAAGCAGAAATGTGCAATTCTTTCAGTAACGATAAAGAAAATAAAAAGCTCTGCAAACTGTGATAGGGATGGAGGAGTGACTTCATAGTCTGAAATCCCATGCATTGGTGAAGTAACAGGGCAAAACTGAAGAGTTTAAAGCTATCTTTGGTGCATCTTCTTGATAAGACAAATCTAATTTCCTTTTCTGAAGAGCACTGTCTGTCTCAGCATTATTAACTCCAGCCACTGAAATGCATGACATCTCTGTCCTAATAATGCAC
Source organism: Oenanthe melanoleuca (assembly GCF_029582105.1). Classification (NCBI taxonomy): domain Eukaryota; kingdom Metazoa; phylum Chordata; class Aves; order Passeriformes; family Muscicapidae; genus Oenanthe; species Oenanthe melanoleuca. Next base: position 105,575,927 of record NC_079333.1, on the reverse strand, counting down.
AAATTGATAACATCTCCTCAGTCCATCTGGGTGCTCTGTGCCAAATCTCTAGTGTGTGCTTTTAGTAGCTTGATACAATAAGTCACAGCACTAAAAAGATCTAATGAGTAGATTTTTTTTTTTTCTGGGTTATTTTAGAGTTGTATTTTAAGATGCTTTCTGTAGCTATTTAATTATGGGATTTAGTTATCTCATTTCCTCTGCTCATGTTAAAATTCTTGGTTATAGAGAATTTCAAACCCATATTGTCATCTCAGCTCACTAGTGCTGTCACATCTCCTTGTAAATGTTTGTCAAAAGCAGAAGCAATGCTTTCCTCAACAGAAAGTTTAAGTATTTACACACCTTCACTTGTTCTTTGTTTAAAAGTCCTGCTTATACAGCTCATCATCTTGGTGGTAGAATTAATCTTTTGACTTTTCACAATGAGCAAAAGATAACTACATAATGGTAGAAGGAAAAGTAATTTGTCCTGATAGTTCTGAAATTCCAATCTGTGTGCCATTATTTTTCTAAGAGGTATAAGCTTTTTCATTGTCTTATTACATCTCATGAAAAACTTGTTTCTTTTCCCTATTGCCACCTGCAAAAAAACCCAAAAAACCCAACAATTCTGAAACTAGGAACCCACTGCAAATGGGAATGGCAATTTTCTGCTATATTGGATATATTCCTCAAAAGAAAGGCTTTCTGGATTTGTTAACTTGTGTGTGAACTATGGTAAGGAAGCAGGCTGTCATAGGAGGGTTTCTCATGGCAGTGTTTCAGGTTCCATTTAATTCTGGTAGCAGTAGCATTCTTTTCTGACTTTGCTTTCATCTTCAGCATAACTCACTGTACTTAACATTCCAGTTTATCACTTCCATCTCTGTTTATGGCTCTCAATATATTTTATGATTATCTTTCCTGCTGACTAGTAAATGAAAGGTATGGGGGGAGGAGAAGGAAAGGATGAGTTGCAGTTTATTGCGGTTTATTTTTGTCACCAGATCTATTTCTCTAGTATTGTTTTCCAAGTTTGTGCTGTAAATTCTTCCTTAAAGTGCCTTCATGCTCAATTTTAGTTAAAACCCTCTGCAGTAACTGAAGGGTTTTGAGGCCTGTGTTTTATGCACTGCTATTTCATTAAGGACAAGGCAAAATGATTTTCTGAAATACTTGTTTCCTGTGCAGTAGTTTTTGTCTCACCAGATGGCAGGGCAGAATTGTTTAACCTGGTGTCTCCCACCAGATGAGAGATATTGAGTCCTGCTGAGTGTCTGTGTCTCACCATGGACCCCAGTGAAGCACAGACACTTCCAGGCTATGTTTTTGTGCCCAAACTGGGTCCCTTTTGCAGGTGGGTGGTGTTGGGTGAGACAGGTGTCCTTCAGGAGCTGCCAGTGCTGTATCTATCACAGAGCATTCCAGCTGTTCTTCTCAAGCTTCAGCCCAAAGGTATCTTTCAACATTTGGCTGGTGACACTGGAAGAACAGTGGTTCCCAAGGGCCTGGATCACCTCAGTGTCCTGCTGAATTGAGGACTTTAATTTCTGAAGCTGCTTCATCCTGCAAATTCTGCAAATCAATGCAAATCATTCTGCAAATCAATGGCAGAAGGATGAAGTGACTTAAACTAAGTATGTTTCCATGGGCTTATTAATGCAGGGTAAGAATTTTAGAAATCTGAAGGAGGAAAATAGCATTTTCCACATGTACCTGTACACCTTAGCTGGCAGCATATATATCTTCATGCATTTAGGGGACAGTCACAACTGATACATTTATCCTTAGAAATAAAGAACAATGCCATAAACTGTTGAAACCCAGAAGCCTGGGAGTTTTGAACTTTCTGTGCTTTCTGACACTGACCCCCAGGAGAACTGCTTTTGACTTGAGGCCTTGGAGAAGGCTTCCAAATTTGAGTGATAGAGGTAAAATCACAGGTGTGTAGTTAGAATGCTGTGTAATTTCACATCGTAAAGAGTTTTGAATTTGGGATTTTAGAATATAGTAATAGGTATGAGACAAGATGGAAGTTCTTAGGCATTGTCTCTTTCCTCCTTCCTCCTTCTTCATGGTTTCAGGTAATAGTTTTTGGTTAGAAAGAAAATCTCGCAGTGCAGGTTAGAAGTGTTTGGATATTAAGTCAAAAGTATAAATAATATGGGTGTTAGCTTTTAATTGAACTGTTTAGCTTTAAAAGACCTTATAACTAGCTAAATTTGCCTCCATTTTACTCCAATTTAGCTGGTGGCTAAAAGTGTTGCAGAACTCTCTGCACTTTAAATAATATTTAATAAACAACCAGGTCCGAACAAAATACATGTCTCCTGGCTCTAAGTAAAGACAAAAAATATAAAAATAAAGACAAGCCACTAATTAAGTGGTACAATTAACTCATTACAATAAACCTGTTAGAAAATGGTTTTAAAATCTGGCTATTATTTGATATGATAGCTAGCTGTGTGTTTGTCTATTGCAAATTGATCCCAAGGTGTGAGCAAAGAACATTTTTGAAGGATTACTTATTTTCAGGAGATGATTGTAGAAGTCAAAATAGAGCAGGTCAGTTGTGTCACAGCACAGGTCTCCTGTATAATTCTGTTTCTTTTCTACACAAAGGAATCATATACTGGTCATCCCAACTCTAAGTTTGTCAAAAGCTGTGAGATCAGTGTTGGAAAAAGTTGAGCAAAGTGCTTCAAAACTAACATGAAAATAGTTGAAATGAGGTAAAACTTGAAGAAGTTGAATTCTACTATAAGACACAATAATAAGGTATAAGAATATGGAAAATAATGTATAATATAGGAGCTCCTGACATTTTGTACTGTTTTTTCACTCCTGCCAGTGTTTGGGAATAAAGTAGTATAAAATTATTATCCCAAAGGCAATTATTAGTGTGCTGTAGATAACATGACATTTTTTTGTTAAAAATTCCCTTTAACCTTGAGTCATCTTATGGATATTCTGCTCAGGTTTGAAAATAACCAAAAGCAAGTAGACTATAGAAAGTTTCTTCATGCACTGAACTGGAGAGAGAATCAAGTCCATGTTTTTGAGAAGACAAAGAAGCCACCCAAGGTAAAACCAGTGTCTCCAATTTTAACATGACTGTTTTAACACCCACTACAACATTTTTTTCATATTTGTGTATTTTTACCTGTTTTCTTCAAGTAATTATTTTTAATAGGTATAATAGGGGAGGTTTAGGATGAGGCAGACAAGTCAAACAGGGACAAGGAGGTGCCTAATAGGTATCACATCTCTGGGACATTTTATAGAAGAAAAAAGAAAATGAGAAGGGGAAGCAGGTGTGTTTATCCATCCACAATGGTCATGAGTACTGCTTCCCCCAGAAATAACATTGTCACATGTCAAATGATCTGTTCACTTGCTGAGGTAACCAGAAAATAAACTCCACTGACACATCTGCATTTTGTGTAACTCCTCAGAAACCTGTACATAACACACCCACCTCTGGTAGGCGTGCACAGAGCAAAGAACTGATGGATCAACTTTGTATATCTTCAGCCTGCTACTTAGGGTAAATAAAAATGCAGTATCAACAAACTGCAGAGACTAATCTCATCTTCCCATCTTGTGCTGAGTGAAACATTTTAAAATAGAAGGACAATTATGCTGAATTTTAAATACTTGGTTGCAGATAAATCCAAAGGCCTTCTGCCAACACATCATTTTGCTGTTCTGGCTTGGCCAGTGTATTGTTCAGAATGTGTTTAATTGTGTTCAGACTGTTTAGAAACACAGCATTCCTTTAAATTGCAGTTCACTCATGGCACAGTTTAAACCAGTATTCCTCAGGCACTGTGCTCCTGACTCCTCACTCCTGCCTGACTTACCAAGACTTTCTTCTGTAGCATCTCAGACTGTTAGTGGTGTCTAATGAGGGCCCAGGGCTGTTGGTTTGCTCTGCTTTACATGGTTGATTATTTTTGCTTTATCTTAGTGAAGAATTTTTCTGTCTTCTACAGATAAAATCAAAACCCTTCCACGTGTTTTATACAGTGATCCTGAGGATCATAGTGTATATTAAGCTTCATTGAGGGGGATTCTTTGTTATTACAGATGAATTCTGTGCTTAAGTAATAATTTAATATTTAATATTTGATATTTTAAGAGAGGTGACTACAAAATGGAAAAAAATCAGAGACAGAAAAAGCTTTAAATCTTGTTTAGCTTTAGAATTCAATTATCATTCTGTGTGTGACTTACCACAAATTAATAGCAGTATTTTGAGGCTACAGTACCTGTATTTGGCAGATAGATTTCAGCAGCAGAGCTGTGCTTGTTTAGCTGGCTTTCTTTTTTATTCCTTCTCTTTATCTCATTATTTTGTATAATTTTTGATGTTGAGACACAGATGACTTCAAGGATTTGAAGTACAAGCATTTTAATAAAGAAAATGTGGCATTATTTAATTTTAAAATGTCTGCAAAAGGGATAATGTTAGAAAATATTTTAAATAAAATATTTTGCAACATTCATAAGTATGAGCATATTGTAATATTTTAAGAAGATGTGCTACATAAAGACCCAATCTTTCACAGATTTTTCTGTGGAACTGAAGCAGCTCATTCAATCTTATGCTGACCAGCTTGTAATAATTCTTGTTTTCATTAATATATATTAAGATATTCTCTGGGTTACTAATTTCAGAGGGAAGATATCTGGAACCAACTACCACGATCCCCTCCTGTGACTGGGATCAGATACCCTCCTCTTTTGGATGATCTGTTTGGCAAGGAAGAATAATCTCATCTGTGCAATGCACTGATTTAAGATTGGTGCTTCGGCTCTGAAGATTACTTAGAGAGATACAGAAAACATCAGATATAGGTTTTATTGCATTTCATTTCTTATTCCAACAGAGATGTATACTTGTGTGTTTTTGGAACTCTTTCTAAATCAACAGCACTCTGTCATACTTATACAAGCATAATTAAAAGTAGATCCTCTAATCTCTGTCTAGTTTCATGGAGAATTTGCGAGTATTGAGAAATCTTTGAGTCAAACAGAGCAAAATCTGACTGACCCTGCTTTGTTCTGCAAACAAACGCTGTTGGATGACCTCTTAAAATTGGGTCGGGCTGCATTAGCACAATAATGCCATTCCATTCACATTTCCTCCCTTGCTCTTCAGCTCTTGTCTGTGGTTTTGCTCTATCCCCGTGGTGATGCTCAAGTGCTGTTCGTGTCAAAGTTGGTTATTTTGTGGAGGAAATGCCAGCAAGGGTTTTGCACACTATGAAACTGCTCTGGTATCAGAGATAATTATAGCCTTCCAAAGTGCAAGCAAATCTTTTGCAGGCACAGCAGAGAAGCTGCCAGTTCTTGCTTTTTGTTTTAGATGTGACTCAGGTTAGTCCTACCCCCCGTTACTTGGGTGAGACATGTCTAAAGAGAAGGGGTTTCAATTCAATTTCAGTGTGCAGCATTCTTGCCTTTTGAAAATTCATTGATGCACTTCTCTCTCTCCATGGCTTAATGGAGTTCCTGTTAGCATTTTTGTATCTTTTTAAGCTCAAAGCCATGATTAGATCTGGTTTTTTTTTGTGTTTTGTGAAAAGAGTAACTACCCACTCTGAAGAATGGAAGAGCTGAGGTGGAGCTGATTCATCCATGAGATTCCACTGGGGAAGAGGTGTGAGCCAGTACACCTCTTCTGGTGCCTGGAAAGACTTAGAACCCTGTTTTTTCTTTAATCTGAAATTGCAGTTTTGGGGAGGAATTGTTTGATTTAGAAACATGAGAATTCAAGGTATCTAAATCCCCAAACTGAAGGAAAGACAATAGTAATTTTTTGGAAACTTGGAGATCCCCCTTATAATTCTATATAGAAATACCTTCCTACATTTTTGCATGATAATGTCATCCTTATTAAATGACATCGTTATTCTTTGTGTACCATATTGCAAAATATGAAGCTTTTGACAGCTCTTTGCCTTTTTTGCAGCAAAAAAGGGTCTTCAGACAAGGCATAATTATGTTGTTGCTGCTGAGGAGGAGTAGCAGTAAAATGGGACAGGAGTGTGTGTGCCCAGAGGCTCAAAATGAAAAAGGCAAAAGCCTAAACTGCTCCAAGCTGTAGACAAGACCATGAATTGCTCTTTGATCCAAAAGAAGAAAATGGTTCCTTATATGACTAAGGAATATCTGACCACAGGGACAGTGTCAGGATCCAAACCAACAATTTGTGTTTAAAGCCAATTTGGTGACAGCTGGATGTTTTTATAACATGCCACCAAGACTGAGATTGATGCTAAATGAATGCAGTTTTCCTCATACATTTTAGTGTTACCAAGACTTCAGAAGGATTTGTTTCAGTTGTGGAAATCTTGTGCAGATGAGGATTTACAAGGAAAGGGGACTCTGAACATTGAGAACCTCTCAAGTAGCTTCTAGAAATGATAAATTCACTTTAGTTTGTTTCTCTTTATGTGTATGAGACAAAAGAAGCATTTTTTAAAAGAAAAATTAGTTCAAGAAATATAATATTTTGTAATTTCATATGGAACCATGTGCATAAATCTATTCAGTTATGACCTGGTCTTGTCTGGTCATGGTCAAGAAAGGGACTGTAAACTGGATCAGTGCAGAAAAGAGCTGGAAAGGTGACCAAAAGAATGGAGATAAGAAAGGTGACCAAAAGAGTGGAGATAAGAAAGATGACTGAAAGAGCATGACTTATTTAGTGTAATAAAATGAAGGCCCAAATTGAATGAATATCCTTTCTCTCTGTAAATACATTGTTGCCAGGTGAGGAAAATTATCTGGTTCAGGTAAAAACATTGGTAGTCTTAAGGAAAAAATGGGTATAATTTGGCATGAATAAATTAAACCTGGACAACAAAAGGTGGTTTCTCACTTCTAAAACAATGAGGGTCTCAAACTGCCTTCCAAGACAGAGGAACTCAGTTTTAAGGTTGAGATGGGTTCATCTGATGATGGTAATTTTAGGAGGTTTATAATACCATTCTGAATGATTAGTCTTACTTCTGGTTCTCCCTTTTTCCCATGCATCTTGCATAACCCTGACAAACACATAACAATCTCCTAGGAGAGGGCAGACGGGGCCTGAAAAATATTTTCATTGCTTGTCACTGTGCTCAGTGTGTCACACACTGTGCTCCGACGTGCTATAAACACTTTTCACCAGGTTTTCTCTTCTACAGGCAGTAGTGTTCCAGAATGGGAAGCCCTGGCCAATGAGCAGCCCAATAATCCTCTTTGTATAATGTGACTTACAGCATATGCTGCCCAGAATATTTCAACCTCTCCTCTAATCCTGCCACCAGCTTCTTCTCTCTTTTCACATTGCTGATGAGGGGCCTGAATGAAGACAATACCACAGGGTTATGTTTCAAGATGGCAGGAGGCCACGGCTTTAAAGCACGCCTGGCACAGAGGGGAAGGCAGCCCCCACAGTTGCATTAATCTCAGCTCTGGATCTCTGCAGGGCAGCCAAGGGTATCTCCTTTCCACAAGTGTCTGTGCCTGCCCAGCAGGACAGAGGGATTCACGTTACACACCGGCTCCCGTCCCACGGCTGGGCTCTGCTGCGTGCTCAGTGCTAATGTCTGCTTCCTCAGCCTGGCATTTGGGAAGAAGAGGCTCCAGGTTCTCTGGAATAGCTGCTGCTGCTGGCAAGGAAATGGCTGCAAACAAGTTGGGTCAGAGTGCCTGGGCTGTCACCTGTCCCCTCGGACATGGGCAGCCACGGACATCTGCTGTGGGCAAAACATGGGTGTTCCTCACCAGGCAACATTTTCTTCATTATACAGGTGATGAAGACTTCTTCAGCTACTGCATTTTTCCAGGCAGAGCCATTTGCACAAACATGAGGCAGATAGATGTTCATCTGCATAAATGAAAGGATGAAAGTCGTCCTGCATTTGTTCCTCATGTGCTGGTGTGAGTTCATCCTACTTCATGGAAAAAGTTTGGGCTCAGTTGGCTCTTGTGTCTGCTCTCTTTGTTTTGTCCTTTTAGCCCAGGGGACATTACTGCCTCCCAATAGAAAACTTGCTGTGGGAAAGCTGCAGGGATCCTAATTCTACAATAATCAAAATACTGGATGTTTTCAGTTACTTGACTGCATTCAGAGAACAGCAGTCCATGTATCATTAGAGGCAATTCACCAGGTGTGTGCTTTCTGGGCCCTTTTAAATATTCCTGTGCTTTGAGACATAGAACTAACAGAAGAATTTTCCAGTTTTTACCATTTTATAGTTCAGTGTCATGGAGGGAAACATTAGTTCTTTAAGCAATAATGTCCTGTACCCTATGTAAATGAGCTATTGTTGTGTGTGAATTTCTTCAAGGCTGTTTAACCATCAAGCTGCAGTACAATGAGAAAGACAGAACAGTGGCTTGTTTGTGAAGAATTTACAGTATCAGGAGGGAAAAAGTACCACAATCTGAGCTCAGTCAGATTTTTAAAATTATTTTTAGGTTTTAGAGGACAGTATAGATAACACTTGAGAGAAAACTATCTGGAAAGAAGACTTTTTTTTAAAGTTACAGTTTGCTCTAAATCAATTTCTTCTTGTAGTTTGTTTGGGGAAGTAACTCAGACCCACTGAAAAGCAACACTCCTGATTTGGGCAATGGTCAAAGAAGCCAGAGAGAGGAGTGGGGGAAGGTCCATGTCCGTGCCAGTCTCCAATGTAAAGTTTAAAACTAGGAAGCATAACCCAAGATTAGGAAGTTAATATAGCTATAATATATTAAGGTTATGGATTGATTAAATGAACTCTTCCTCTGCACATTTCTGTGGTCATTTCTGAATCATTTGGAAGTTTCTTCTGGTATGTATTACACACAAATGAACGAGCTATCCTCATCTGCCCTTCACCCCAGCCATCTGTCCTCTCTGCTCTCCCCTTTCATCAGGATAGTTTCATATTTAGAACTACGAACAAAGAGAAGTAAAGGAGCTGATTCACAAACCTACCCGAAATCTGATGCAGATCCCTGGCAAGCAGCATGGTGGGATGATCTGTAACAGCACAAAATTCACTGTATCACCTGACAGCACTTGAGAGAGCTCCCATTCCCAAAGCAAATCCCGGGATGGCATTGCCTTGGACGATGAGAGGAAGACCCTTTGCAGAGGTGTTGTGCTGCAGGTGGGAAAAGACCACCTCCAAATTAGAATGTCTCTGGGTCATGCACACGTCCCCTGCTCTTAGATGTCAGCACTGCAGGTGTCTGCAGCTGCACTTGCTCTCTGGATCCCTTACTGCTGATGGAAATGTTATCAGCACCTCTAGGGAGTGACCAGTCCACAGGAATATTTAGAGGATGCCTGATATCCCTGCCAATCCTTCTGCACCAACTGAAGGGATTGGAAACAACCAGTTAATGTAGATGTTGGCATTTCTGCTGGGGGAGAGGAGTGCCACCCGGGGGGACCACTGGCTTTGGTCCAGAGAGGAGCTCTGAGGCCAAGCAGGGTGACCTAGCTTGTGGAGGCTGCGGCTGTGTCTTGGGTTGCAACACAGGATGTGACCAGAAATGTGTATTCTGTCACCATCTGTTGAAGCTGGGCTGGGCAGTGATTCTTACCTTTGTGGGACATATCCTCTGCTAATGGGTCCATCTGTTAAAACCAGATGGGGCAATCATGTTTATCTTTTCCACAGCTCATCCTTCCTCCAGGAAGATATCATCTGTTAATGGCCATTGAGTCCCACTGTGTGACTGATAAAATTCCATCATCCCACTGGGAGATGCTCCAGCCAGGGGGAGGAGCCAAACATTTCTTACCTAGATAAAAACTGAGATTTGGAACAGCAAAGCAGTTTTTTCCACTGGATCCCAGAGGAAAACTGGACCTTCCCACATCATCCCTGGACCTTCAGAGGAAACTGCACCTTCTACAGGAGCACTGCTCCAGCTGAACCACATCTGCCACTGCAGGAGGATGCAGCCACCATTGAATGGGACTGCTTCCAACACCCTGACTGACTGACAGGGTGTCAGGTTGTATTCTGACTCTGTCAGCATTTTGGGTTTGTTCTTTGTAATACTGTATTTCTATTTCAATTTTTCCTAGTAAAGAACTGTTCCTAATTCCCATATCTTTGCCTGAGAGCTCCTTAATTTCAAAATTATGATAATTTGGAGGAGGGGGTTTACATTCTCCATTTCAAAGAGAGTCTTCTGCCTTTCTTAGCAGACACCTGTCCTTCAAACCAGGACAGGCTGATGTGTAGGATGGGCCAGCTGTGGATAGTCTGGGCTGAGCTGGGTGGAATGGGCAGAGTCCATGAGACCACAAGTCCATGAGATCAGGAGTCCGTGCTGAACGTGCACAGGATCCCTCTCCTGGGATATTCTGGAGCTCAGGATGAGCAGATTCAGCGCTGTGTTTATCAGCTGGACCTGACTGTGCTTGAGCTTGACTCTGCCTGGTGAGTCGTGCTCAAACTTCACTCCAGCTGGGTAAACAGGAATATCTGGGTTGACTTAAATGGAACTATGATTTCTTTTGTTAGAGCTCTCTGAGAATCTGATCTAGCAAAGTATTTAAGTGTATACATAAGGCTGTCCTGTTTGTTCTAAGCCACCCAAGTGTCTGCAGGCAGCTTGCTAAAATCTGTCACACAAAGCGCTGCTGGAAATGCTTTCCTAACAAAGAGAATTCCCTAATTTGAGTCATTTAGGAATTAAATCACTGTAATAACCCCCCTCCATATTAAAAGGTAGCAGTGAAAGGAGGTGATATAGAACTGTCTGGACATATTTATAGGCTATATATTGTGTGTTGTTATTGCAGTTCTTCTACAATATAAGCTAGCAATTAGCAATTAAATTCCCATTATGGGATCATGTTGGTAATTGAGATAAACTGTAAGTGTGTAACTGTTTTGAACCTTTCTTTTAACTAACCCAAATACTATAGTACTTCTATAATTTAGAGATAATATTCCCATTAGTAGAGTTTATGACTCAATAAACAGCTCCCCCAAGTTCATAAAAGCCCAAACTGTAAACACTAGAACTATTAATGCAATAGAAATTCTGTGCCTCCCTCTTCTCTTGGTGGTCTGGATAGAGTAAAGGGAAATTGCTATCGCAGAAGAAAAAAAAACAACCAACATTTATTTTGGCTATATAAATATAAATGAATTGTCTTAAAACCCATCTGGAAATTTTCTCTCCTCCCCATGTCCCAGGTGGTCTGGCAACAGTGATGCATTCTGCTTTTGTCTACAGGCAAGGGCAGGAGCTCCCATTGGAAATCATTTATATGAAGGGATTGCATGTGAAAGCCTGGTGGTATCCTCACCCTGCCTCTCCCTTGAGAGGAATAGGAACAAAATCTTCTCTAGAGTTGGGTTTCAGTGTACTTTTCTATTATTATTGTTATTACATTTATTATTGTTTTAAAGGAAAATCCTCACTGAAGTGCCTAGAGTTCACAGCTTTTGAGTTCTCTGCTGCTGGCATTTTTTTTGTCAGCTAAATGACTTTTAGGGAAGTGCATCCTGGACATTAATACAAGCAGAGCTTTTGTAGCTCAAGCCTCTTTCCATTTGGGGCTGGGGGTGGTGAGTAATTTAACTATTTTCAAAAAAAAGAGCACATTTACTTGTCCAAAAGAACTTCATTTTGCAGTATGGTAAGATACTGTTCTGCTTAGCAAATCCTTGTGCAAGGAACCACCTCTATCTGGTGTCTTGCTTTGCTGCTGAAGGATATTTCTTCCTGTGTTGTTAAAATCATATTGCTCAAGTTCATCTAAATGCAGGAAGTTTTTTTTCCTCACTCACCATCTGGGTTCAAGTGGTTGTGAAAAGCTGGAGCAGCACATGGAGCCACTGCTCCTGCACTCCCTCTCCCAGCAGGTAACTCACCCTGGGATGGAACACACAGTTTTCATCTGTTTTGCCATTGCATCAAGTCTTCTGTTCTTGCCACTTTTGTTGTGAGTTTGTTTCCAGAGTAAGCATCTCAAGTGGCTGCTGGGATTCGTGTCTGTCACCTCGCTGCTGCTGGATCCCTGACCTTCACGCCTGCGAGGGAGTTCGGCTTTCAGGAGCCCAGGAAAGCTCACACAAGGCAGAAACTCAGACATTTTGTTCAGCAGAGGCCTGGAAAGGAGTGAGAAAATGGTCTCTCTTAGGCTTCCTGGCATTTCCATTGCACTGGCCTTCCTGAAGTTTCAAGTTTCCATAACAATGGTATCAAACAGGGAGGGCACTCCATCGGGAATGTGCCTGCCACTTCCTCTCACCCCACGAGTAACATTCTCCACTAAAGTTTCACAGCCTCACAGCAGGTTCAAAGATGCCCCTTTTGACTCTCCCTGTTGGCCCCTTTTGATTCCCTGTTGGCTCCTTTTGATTCCCTGTTGTCAGGGAATGAAGACAACACAAGACCCGAAGCAAATCAAATATGTGAATTAGAAAGACTCAGCATCCTAATGAAGCAAAATTCCTTTTTGAAGGCAAACAATCATGAAGGACCTGAGCTGTCACTCCTGAGGCCCCCACAGTTTCACCATCGATTTCTGTGAAATGGGGAAACAGAGTTTCCTGTGGGAACAGAGTTTGCCTTTACTCCCTGGGAAAGGGCGATTGCTTTGCTGCATTCCTACCCTTGCACACAAAATCCCTGACTTGTCTCAGGATAGCCACATGCTTCAGCTGCAACAGCCAGGTCCCAGGGTCAGATCCTGGCAGATCCCACTCAAAATTCAGTATTACAGATTCTTAGGTGTGGGTTTGTTACAGGTGCACTCATCCCCTTAACCAAACTAGTGGTTGGCTCCAAAGGACATAAATGCCTAAGCCATAACTGGACCAAGAGCTCCTCCAGCTCCAGCCTGTCCTCTGAAAAGCCATGAAGGAGCAGGGTTGGAAGCTTGACATTTGAAGTCTGCAGGTGACTGTGGGTCTCATGGGCTGCTCAGGTCCCTGTGTGCAGCTCAGGAGCCAAGGGGGAACTGTTTTCCCAAAGCAAGTCCTGCAATTGTAGGATTGCCTCCTCCTCAAGGAGATGTTTCATCTTTTTGATCATTCCTTTCCCTCCTGGGCTGCTTCTCTCAGTGGCACAAACCTCCCCCTTTACCTGGGTAAGAGGCAACACTGCCTTTCTTGGGGGTAAGGGTGAGTGCACAGTCTTCCTCCTGCTTCATCAGCTGAGGTTTTCAGATGCTCTGGGCCTGTTGAGCCCTGCCCTGCAAAGCCCCAGGCTGAGCTTCTCCTGGCACATGGCACTGGTGGCACATGGAGAGCTATTGAAAGCACAAATGGCATGAGCATTAACACCCAGCAAGCGGGGGGAAGAGCATCCACTGAAGTGTGGATTCTGATGAACACTTCCTTCCCCACATAATCTTTTTATAAAATTGTACCACTGGTGGCATTTGAGGCATCTCTGGCTCAGTGTGCCAAAGGCCTCTCCTCTTGCAGGAGATAAGCTATAAATCATAGTGCAAGAGACATTTTTTGGATTTAATGCTGCTAATTTAATACACGTTAGTGATGTTGAGCATGCATCAACTAAAGAAAGCAATCAGTTGGCCTGTGTCTGGGGAGCATTTTCAGAATGTTTAAGGTCCAAAAGCTGGACTCCAATTTGATGGAGCAGCAGATTTTCAGCACAGGTGAACAAAAATAATTTTCAGGATGATACAGTATAATGTTGCATTTATCTCAAGAATATAACTAATAAATAATGTACCATTGCAAATAGATTTTTAAGTGTGATATCATAGCAACCTTTCATCTGTGTGCCTAAATGTTCAAACCCTCCTAGAGAGAAATGGTCACTGTCTTTCTGAAAGGTAATAATGCAAGATTCAGCATAAAAAGTTTGCCTTGTTCTGGGCTACATCAGTTAATATGATGGTCATAAACAGACGAGAGGTGGGTTTATTAGGATAGTAATGGGATTGTTGCCTCTTCCCTCCTCCTGCTTGCATCACTCACTGTATCTGCCATGGTGATGCAGGGAAAATGGGGACCTGTGTGTCTGCCAGGAAAGCAAGGGTGGGATGCAGCAGGACGTGTTGTTTCCAAGAGCTGGTTTTAGGAGTGATGAGAAAGAAGGACTGGGAAGGACTGGCTGCACAGGGATGATTACAGTAGGGTGAGTAAGCCTTGGATCACCCTCTGGGAACTCATGGCCACTGCTTCAAGAAAGTCAGATGGCCAAAGGTGACTCATTACACAGCATGAGCTGGAATTGCACTGATGTAGTGGTGAGAAGGATCAGGAATGGAGAGTGACAGAGACAATCAACAATTATTTTAGCAACACTGAAATGAAGTTTGGTTTTTTTTAAATTTTCATGAGGTTGCTGTGCTCCTTGAACTTCTGTTCACAGCTGTTTGTGTTCCTTATCCAGAGTAGTTTCCAACATAAGGTGAAAGCCACATTATGAGTTGGGCACTGGCTGGTGTGGCCAAGGAAGGCTCTGTCTCTGCCAGGCTGCACTTGCTATTCAAATGGTAAAGATTTCAGTCTGGCTTTTTTTTCAGTTTGTGAGTATGATGCTGTAATGTTGGCCTGGTGGAAACACTGCTGCACACAGTTGCTAGGGAAACATCTTCAAGTTCATTTTTCTTTGGGTTTTGTCATTCAACTCACAGCATTGCTGTAATTATTCTTTTAAAAGTGGGACGTGGGAGCCATGAAGGGGTGCCAGTCACTGATGTAAGAGCTGGCATTGACCAAACACTCTGCCTTGAATCTCACCAAGGGTCTCAAGGTCAGCAGAGAGGTTTCTGCAGGTGCTGGAGGGGTGTGGGAAGCAAAACAGCTTCAACATGAATTTGAATAACGTGTTGAGAAACCCCTCCAACCATGCCTGCAGCAATGAGTCAAGTTCAAGCTTATATGAGTGAGATGTTTGGCTAGACTTTGTATTTACATTTCAGTAGCCTTTTCTTCTGACAGTGATGGCCCTTGTCTTGTTAATGAGTCTGCTAACAGTGTATTGGTGGGCTCTGTAATGAAAGGAAATGTGACAGGATTTATTGACACAATACCCAAAACTGATCAGAAAATTCTCCTCTAAAGAGGAGAGGAAATGACAAGCCTTTTTCAATTAGTCTACTTTAAGTTATTAAAATCACTCCTTATCAGATGTCACAGAGGTGGTGATGGATGTTGTAAACACAAACCTTTGTGGAAGAAGAGGCCTCTCAAAACAGGTGCATTTCCCAAACATTTGTATGTTCTAAACTCTACCTGGAAGAGATAATCAGGCACAAAATCACTCATCCCTCTGTGGGGACTGAGCTGGGGACTAATTTTCTAATGGACAGTTCTAGGAATTGCTTTGTGAGCAGAGGCAAAACAGAGATTTTGGAAAAACAGCCACAGTTTTTGTCATAACCCCCCTGTAATGCCTGTTTGTCAGCAAAGCTGCTCCCTGAGCCTCGTTGTCTCTGCACAGACACTGCAGGAGTTTGGTTGTGATCCAGGCACTGCCCTGCAAGTACATCCAACAAAAGCCAGGAAGGGATCCTGAGCTGTGGGATGAGGTGGCACATCTGAGGTCAGCACACCAAGGCAAAACCCTGACCCTCTGGAGCCCTGAACAGCTCCTTCTCCAGGTCTTCACCTTTTTCTTTTTGGATTACAGCTCAGGTAATGTCTTCAGAGGCAGGATGCTCTTCCCCAGGACCAGCTGAGCTCTTCTGTGGTTTTGTCTTCCCAGCCCAGTGTCCTGCACTGGGTGATGATGTGCAGAGAGGGGACACGAGGAGGATGCCCAGGGCCATGCAGGAGGGTGACTGACAAACTCTGGGCCACGAGCTGCTCCTGGCAGGCTTGCCCACTTCTGCTCCTGTCCTTGGTATCCTGCACAGCCACAGGCTGCCAAGGCCAGGGAGGCTTTTTTGGGGTGAGGTGGGATCCTGGGCTTTGGGAGAAGAATGATCCCCTACCAGCTCTCTCATCCCCCACCCCCGCTCTGATGGAAAGTTGGGTCAGTGTTGTTTTTGTTTCTGCTTCTTTCTCCCTTGCCAAAGAAATCATTGTGACTAACTCCTCATCATACATGTTCAACAGTGTTTCTGGGATCAGGTCCTCCTCAGGAAAACAAAAATAATCCCTCTTGTTTCTCCTCCCAGCTATCCTGTAGCATACGTAAGTGTTCAAGGAGGCCAGGAATGCATCTGAATTCACATCATTATTAATAAGTTCAGGAGCTATGAGTTTTCCCCTCTTCATTCAAAATGAATTATGGCTTGGAGAAAAATATATCCATCTTACAAAGTTTTAATCCAAAGGGGCACCTCTTAATTAAATTAACCAGCAGAAAGGAAATACTTGTAATAAGGGTGCAAGATAAATATTTGTATCGTGCACATTATAATTTATCACAGCCTTAAAAGAGTCCATAAGGTTTGTTTTTCTTCACTGAAATGTGATGCATTCAGATATCATTCTCATTTATAAATTAGTGTGTGTCACATGGGACACCCCCCCATGGGTTGGGGGCTGGCCTGCCAGTGATATATTGCAGCTGGGAGAGCTGAGAGGTGAAGAAGAGTAGTCCTCAAACTCAGGCCCTAAATTTAACATTACCCAGAGACAAACAGAGCCCTGAACTGACTCAAGGCTAGAGGCAAAGCTGCACAGCCCTGATGTGTTATCTGGTGGGATTGCACAGTGCAGTGGTGCTGCCAATTTTGAGGGAGCGAGGGGAAAGCACCTACAATTCCTCCATTAATCTGCTTTTATTTACCTGGGTGGTACCATGGTGATACTCACTGAAGCCCTGGGTGGGCAAAATATTTAACTGGGAACTTATTTTCAAGGAAGCAGATAGATTGTATTAATTTCACAGGCAGTCTCACATATTCCTAGTTGAGTTCATGATTAAACACTTTGCTGCTATAGGTAACTTTTACATATTTGGGTTTTATTTAGCAGTGTTCAAGAAAAAAACCCCAAACCACAACTCCTGTACATATGCATTTGTTTGTACATTTATCCTCTCCAATGTCTGCATGAAAGCTCATGGAATATTTTGCATACTCACACATGTGCTCGGGTATACAGGACACACAGACACATCAAATATAAACTTTCATGTTTTTACCCAATCTTATATATCTGACCACATTTTAAAGTATGAAAATTTCTAGTTTGTAAAGCAGGGAATAATCAGTCTGAGGAAAATATGCTAAAATATAAATAAATATAAACAATAATTCCAGGAATTGAGTGTGCACAGGGAAAGGTCTGATTTAGACTAGACTAGACTGGACTAGACTGGAATAATTTCAGTTGGAAGGGACATACAAAAATCCTCTGACCACTTCAGGGCTGACCAAAAGTTAAATGATGTTGTTAAGGGCATTGTCCAAATGTCCCTTGGACAATGACAGCCTTGGGGCATCAACCACTGCACCAATATATCTGAAATTTTAGAGGCAAGACAACACTAGTGCATTTCCCAATGTAGGAGGGCTCTAATTATGAACTCAGATCACAGCATTAATTGCAGATGCCAAACAATTTGACAATGTCTGGATGTTCAGTTGGTGTCTTGTGTTGTGTTTGACCCATGAGAGGTCATAGGAGTGAAAATTGTCAATAGAAAATTGGAGTTTGCAGGGGAATATTTTCCACGCAAATCAATGCTTTATTTAAGGAAAAAAAAGAAAACTTTTAAAGTATTTTAATTGTGGATATACTTTGGCCCAGTTCATGGAAGAAGCTGCAATTTTAACAGGAAAATTAGCACAGATAAATGAACTTGTCTACAGTGAATATTTGTTGTCCTTTTAATTATTAATAAAACCTCACATTTGAACATTTTATTCCAGATGCATTAACTATAACTAGAAATAATTCAAGAATGAACCTAAAAACTTCAAACCAATGTGCTGACCTTCTCTACCAGTCAGGGAATTTAAAATTCTGTCACATATTAGAACTGGCAGACATGGATGGATCCTGTGTGCATGAGAGAGGTGGTGGGAAGAAAGAAATGTTGCTTTTATTGGGGAGATCCAGGCTTTCCAAATCTGCTGGCAGGCTTTGCAGAGGTCAGTGAGGATGTGCCTCAGCATCACACAAGGCATCACTGATAAAGCACATCCAGCTTTCCAAAAATAGCACTTTGCCCCAGGCACATTGGGGAGCCAAACTGTGGGTGAAAAAGGACTGAAGTTCTCTCATGGAGCTGCTCCAGTCTGGAAAACAGTAGATCTGTGCAGTGTCCTCCAATGGGTTAATCAAATGTCTGTAGGATGGGATAAGCAGTGAGTTAATCACATTTGTGGATGGTGCAGAACTCTTCTGAGCTGCCAACAGCAAGGAATTGCAGGAGGATCTCACTCACTCCCTCCCAGCTGAGTGACTGGGAGATCAAATGCCAGCAGAAAGCCAGGGCTGGGAAAAGCAAAGCAATGAAACAGAGGGGAAGTGATAAAATGACCACTGCACTCTGCTGCCTTTTAGCAAAGGATTTGGAATACTGATGGAAAATTCTCTGAGAGCTCTGATATGCAGCAATGGAAGGAAAAAATGGTAAAATGAAGTACTGGATACTAGTAAGAGAGGAAGCTGTCATATGAATCATAAGCCCAAGCCACACCATGCTTCAGCCACCCTAAAATGGATACGGGGGAGCCAGAGGTAGAGAGAGAATTAAAACAAGAACAAGGAGGCTGTGACCAAGCTTGCACAGAGGGGTGATGGAACAGCTTATGAAAAAGGCCTGTGCAGGGAAAAAAAAGCCTATTCAGTGTTTCTTGTAGTGTAAGAACAAAGAGTCCCCCAAGGACATGACCAGGTTTAAGAAGAGGGTGAGGATTTGCTGATTTCACATCATAGCTGCCTTGTGCTGGTGGCCTCACAAGATTCTGCAAAGGCCAAGGAGGCAGAGAGGCTCCAAATGAGACAGTCAGAGAGGACCAGGCTGTTGGTGACTGTCACACTCAGCATTCCAGCTCCAACTCAGGAATCCCAGTGACTATGGAGTGGGAGCACAGCAGGAACACCAGGAAAGGTCCTGGGGCACCAGACCTGTTTCCTCTTTGCTGTGCTCTGAGCATCTGCTACCAGCCATGGGCAGAAACAGGACCCAGGGCTGGACCAACCCTTGTTCTGACTTCACAGAGCAGCTCTTGTGTCCCTCTGTCTCACCAAGAAGTACAGATGTGCTGTGCTGATTTCTGAATAAAATAAAATAAAATAGTCTAACTCTAAATAAACGGAATGTTCTCCTTGAACTTAAAAAACAAAACAACAAAAAGCCCCAAAATAAAACCAAGACAATGTTTATACTGGGAAATGTGCATTTTTTTTCTTCCTGGATAACTCAAAAACAGCTGTAGGGGTTTTATTCAGACTCCCCCTCTCCAAAGTTCACTTTTAGGTTGAGACAAATGTTTTCAGTGCCAAAGAAGACATTTGAAGAAGACTGTAAATGAGAGAAAACAGAGCAAAGATGCAAATGGAGTTTTGCTGCAACCTTAACCAGAAATCTCATGATTTACAGTCATTTCACTAACATTTGCTTATCTTCAAGGAGAAAAGGGCTCTGGTTTAGCAGAAACTGTGTTTTACCAGGAGGATAAACAATGCTCTTACTGACTAACCAGCATTTCCCAATGCTGTCTCGTGAAGATTTCAGGAAAAATCTCCTCAGAATAATGATCTTGGTGCTAGGGTGGAGAGGTTTGAAGGAGAGCATTAGACTGAACAGCACTTAAGCAGTGCTGGGACAGGCCCTGTGCATGTCACAGGAACCTAAGGAAATCTGGAACTAATCTTGGTGGCAGGCCCTGTGGGGGATTTTGCCTTCAGTAAAGACAGGATTGCCCAACATTTCCCATTATAATCTCTTGCTTATGCTTTCTCATAGCATTGGCAAGCTTTACCTCTTCAGGCTAGCATTATGTTCGCTGGATATCTTTCCCTAGCTTAGAAGTTTGGGAAAATGTCAGTGCAAATGGAAACTTCTGAGGAGGAGGAGAGAAAGGAAGCAGAAATGGGGGTTTACAACCCACCTGCCAGCTTGTTCCTGTAAAAGTTATGAAGTCCCTGTGGAAATGTGGAAGTGACTTTAAACTGGGAAGTTTTCTTGCTGTCACCACAAAAACTAGTTGTCATTTAGATCCTCTAAAATCCCATTTTTACATGCTCAGAGATGAGCAGAGAGGCTGCCAATGCATCAGCAGAACTGGCAATGCTCCCATTCCATTACACCTTTCCTGGGTGGTGGGCACTGTGCTGGAGAGGAGGAATTATCCTGAACAGTGTTTTGGAGGGTAGGATGAACCATGCCTTATTGGTTTGGCTCTTCCCCTTGCAGGTTCCTGGAAGATGATTTTGGAAGAGCAACAGTGGTGTGATTTCAGGCCCTGCTGCATGAGGGAGTGCTGGAACACGATGTGCAACCTTGGCAAGGCTGGATTTCAAGGACTCCCAGAACTTCAAGAAGTCCCAGCACTCTTCCATCTTCCAGGTGGGGTCAGCCTGGTTCTCCAGTGTCAGAGGCAAGGCTGTGCTAGCAGGCATGGTCCTCCCCCTCTGAAGGGGAGATGAGAAATGACCAAAGGTGATAAGTACCAAAAAGCTGTTGACATGCCTTCAGGACTCTGGGAGAGAATGTAGAAAATCTGTGTTTCCTGTTCTGCCAGAGACACGTTTGATGAAACAACCATAATATATATGTGCAGAAGGTTTGAATGACGGGTCATTATATGTTAAATTAACTGTATTGCAAGAACATTAAAGAAAACAAGAACAGGAGAAACTCTTCAATCCATGAGAGGATTTGTGTGATGCCTCAGAAAAACAGATCTTTGTGTTAGCAGGAGGCCTATGATTCTTGCAGGGTCATTGGAAGAGACCCAGGGCCTTTTGCACTCTGCATGTGCAGTGTAAAATAGCTCTGCATTTGCTTGATCTTTTCCATTATATTATACAACCTTGAAGAAAGAAAAGCAAGCATCGAGTTTGTGATTTATGGCTTGATATTTACTTGCTGTATCCGGGTGCAAGACCTAGTCCAAGAAACAAAAAGGGACCGTGAGCCCAGAAGGAAAAATACACGCTTAAGGACTAAATGTATTTTTCTTGGAGCGCAGTCCCAGTGAGCTCTGCTTGGAAAGCCGACCGCCTGCTCACCCTGCCAGGCTTTCCAAGTGCAGCTTCCACGCTGAAGTCTCTGTCTCTCAACACTCTCTGCACTTGGCTCAGCAGACCTGAACCCCCATCCTCACTGCTCCTCGTGGAGGAGATCCCTGCACCCCCCGGCTGGGCGGAGAAAACCCCTTTTAATAAATGAACACAGCGGGATGGGATGCGGGAGCATCTGGTGCTCCCACAACTGATTTATTTCTGCAGCAGCACACAAAGCATCAAGTGATAAATTATTGAGAGTCAATGGGCCCTTGGAGAACGGGGCTGTGATGAATAGTGAGCAGTTGGCATCCCACATAACCGTGGTCCCAGAGGGCTACCTAGGGAGAGGGTAAGGGGAAAGAAAAGGCCAAAGCCTTTGAAGGATACAGCTGTTGGGAAAGCCTTCCTTACAGTGAGACATTACTTTTATTTTTAACGCCTTTTTCAGCATTGGGAAATGGGGTTAGGAATCCTCTGGGGATAAACATGTTACCTGCAGCCTGGTCTGATACAGGACAACAATAAAGCTGAGTATTGATCCACCTAAGTGAATTTTTCATTATGAACATCAAGGACTCATTTAAAAAATGTTGCAGCTACCAGAGTTGTCTTTTGCAACTTCCAAGGAGGAGAAATCCACCACCTGTGTCTCACCAGCAAAGAGGCCACAATGTGCTTGTTTGGTATGGAAAACAGAATTATTTTGGAGTCAGTGTTTAAAGACACAAGAACAAACACCAGATAATGTAAACACTACCTGATTGCCTTGCTTGTCTGGCACTTTCACAAGGCAGTGGAAAAACCACAGAAATACTTTTCCTTAATGACCCTGGATATTGTGGTCACTGGGAAAAATTCCCCAGGCATGGGGAGGTGGTGACTGGGATCACTGCAGGGGACTGCTGGGTGGCACTGGGGCAGGAAATCAGTCCCTGTGCCTCCATCCCATCACTTGGGAGCTGGGTGCAGAGAAAACATCACTGATCATGCAAGACCAGTTGGCAGAAGGGTTGTTGCACACCAGGTTGTGAGAGCAGCCTTTTCCAAGCCTGGACAAATCATGAGCTTCACTACGCCCTCCAAAGCAAAATACACCCATGTCTGGCATGCAGGGGTGTGAGAGTCAAATGAGCCTTGTGCCCAGAAGTGAGAGGATTGATCCAGAATGAGAGCTAAAAAGGGCAATACACTGACCTCCCCTGCCTGAATCCAACTTTCCACACTGGATTTCCTTTCAGGAGGGCATGAAGGAATTTGTTCATGGACATCTGGACCATCCTTGTGGAAGCACTTTAAAAATCTTAAGCTGCTTCAGCCTGTCATAGTTCCTGAGCTATCTGTACTATAATTGGCAGACGGGTTATAGCCCACACTCACCTGGCCATTAGTGACAACTTCACTATGGCTCAAAAATTTTAGTTGCCACAGAAGCCATCAAATGCTACATCTTCCTGGCTGCTTCTGCTTCAGACAGCTCTGCTTCCACATACTTAAATTTGGGGGAGTTTTTCACATGCACAGCTACCACAGTGAGAGGAAAAAATGAGTATGACATTTTGGTGTTTATTTTCTCTTGTTTGTATCTGCAGCTGGTCACACATGTGACAGCTTTTACTGTCCTAACCTAACTGGGTCTGCTGTGGAGTCTGGAGTTGACAAACTTGTGCAACTCCTCTGGACAGCTTCACAGCCCAGGCTGGGCTCTGGGCTGGCAGGGGTCAGTTCAGGCTGCCTCCAGTATTTCAGGCTTTATCCATTTCTATTTAGACCCTTAGCACCATTTTACTGCAGCTATCACAAGAGAATGGCTTCTGAGTTGCCCCTAGAAAGGTGTTCATAACACACCCATGTCAGGACGTTTTGGTGCCCATTCAAAACCTTCCTTGTTGCCTCTCACTCTCCCTAACTTTCACAATTCCTAGTCTGAAGTGACATTAAAGTCTGAATAACTTCTGGCAGTCTATTTCCTTTGCCAGCCCTCTGAATCACTGACTCTGCCTCCTGGGCTGGGAGACATCCTTGGGGTGTCCACCAGGAGGTACCTACTCTGCTCATCCAGGACTTCATTTTTATCAGAATTTAACCAGTGGTTTTCATTAGTGCACTGCATGAAAGGAAAACACAGCACAGATTTGTCATTGAATTACTAATTAGAATAAATTCACCACTAATGTTACCAATAGTATCCTTTGTAGAGCATGAAAACAAAACATTTGTTCTTTTTAACGGAGCATTTTTCCCCTCTGCTTCCCAAGCAAACAGGGGTTTATTATTATCATTCCCACTCCTGTATTCCATATGTGACTCCAAATCAGACCCTGATTTATTTCATCTCTTACCTGGCAGGGTCAGTGTAACGTATCAAAATCAGCCTGACTTCCATCTGCTTTGCAGATCATCACTGGCATACTTTAAAAATTGTTATAAGTCTATAATGATGCTTTCCTCCCCTCCCCCAGTGCTCCAGTAATGTCAAGATTTATTGAATCTGAAGGTCCAGTTGTGACCTTGGCTCCCACTCACTAAATCTGAACCTCAGGGGTCCATAAATCTTCGTGTGCTGCTCAATTTATAGAAGTGAACATCTGCTTATCATACAATATTCAAGTTGCAGGTGTATTCCACCAGTAAAATAAACACATGGGTTCAGTTGCCTGGGCTATAGGACATTAGGCAGATGTTGAGGGGATGGTGATGGTTTTGCCTGAGGAGAGCCCTCACCACTGGCAGAGCTGCTGTGTGGTGAGGTGACTCTCAGCACTTCATCCCTGAGAAGTGAGGATGGCACAGCTTTAACCCCAAAACTCAGCCTAATCCTGCTGGAGAGCAATGCCTGAGGTGCACACAAATCACACAAGAGAAAAACTCCTGTTTTCCTGCCTCTCCTACATCTGGTGGGAAAGGCATCAGCCCACGTGAGGATGGTTCTGCACAACCTGGGGAATGAGAGGCAGAGCAGGGTTCTGTTTCTTCATTCACGTGATGAAAAATACAGTGCACAGGAGAACCCTGTCTCAGAGAGGGAGATGCCTACAAACACCTGAATATGATGAGAAAGGCTGAAAACTCCTCTCACAGTGTAAGCAAAGCACTGCAGACCCCAAATCATTGGAAAGAGAGAACAAAAGGAGCAGAAAATATCCACTGTGAGTGAAAAGGAGGGAAGAGGAGGTGACCAAGCAAATATAACTTGAGGGTCAGTGGTGGCTGAGCTGGGAAACAGAAAGGCAGCAGAAAACCCAGGTGCCTTTGTATGACCTGTAGGAGGTGACAGGACACAGCATTTTTGACAACAGCTGAAGAAACCAGAGGAGACAGCAGTTCCACAACAAAAAGAGAGAGAAGGGACAGTGAGATCATCCAACTCCTCTCCCCATGAGCTGTACACTCACACTGTACAGAGAAATGCTGCTCCAAGCAGTGCCTGGAGTAACTGAGCTCAGAGTGCTGTGGGCATACACAGAGGCTGGGGTAACATTTCTGGCTGCCTTCCATCCCAACAGCTGGCAGGGAGGGAGCCTTTCTCCTGCTTTCCCCAAGAAACTCCTCCTAAAGGGCTTTGATTCAGGGCAGGGTGAAGTGCCAACTGCAAGCAGGTAGTAAAAGTGCCTTTGGGCATGGAGCATTTTAAAAAGTGCTCATGCTCCCTTGGGGAGTGAAAGAGCCCCTCTGCCAGAAGCCCAGCTCCCACTCTGGAGAGTGGGGCTCTCTTCTCCCTGTGAGCAGCTGCCTGGGGAGGGATCTGGCTGGGATGGAAGCAGCTCCACAGCACAGCCTGTGCTGGGTGAGGAGCTGGGCAGGGGCTCCACGGGCATGGGGCTGTGCCAGCAGTGAGCTGGCACCCAGCTCAGTGGCCCTGTTCTGCAGGAGGACAAAGGAGCAGCAGCACTGCAGCATTCCCAAGGCAGACCCTGTTCTGTCCAGGCACATGTTGGATGCTGTCCTTCCTCCTGCTCACTCCTGCCTTGATGCTCCAGGGTGTCCACGTGGCCCTGGAGCAGCCTGGGACACTGCTGGAGATACTCAGCACAGCCTTGCACTGAAAATGGGAATTCTCTAACTGGACATGAGTTGCAGTGGTGCAAGATGTATTTTCCCTTGGTTTGGTGCCTGTCCCAGCTGCCAGAGGTGTCCACATGAGCCCACTGTACACATGTTGGAGGGTGACCAGCTCAGATCACTGTTGCCTACAAAGAAGGGCAAGAGGGCGTCGAGTTAACAATAACAAAGCACCTGAAGAAAAAAATATTATGAAATATTGTAGCTCTACTTCAGTAAAAACATCTATTAATATATTTCAAGACCTTCCACAGTTGTTTTCTCCTCCCTCCAGGGTAGTCTAACCCCAGCCATAATTTAGCGTGAGGCATGAATATCTTCACTTATTGTACCCATAAAAGAAGAAAATTGGGAATTTGCTCAGACTGCCAGGAATCTGGAATTTGTTGATGAATGGACATTTGGCTGAACATAGTGAATTCCCAGCTAATTGAAAGCAGATAATGAAATAATGCATTTACCTTGAAAAACATAATTTTCTTAATAAATAATTGAAATGGCATTCTTCTGACACATGAATTAAGAAAAAAAAAAGAAAAATTCAAGATTAATTCCTGCCCTATATATGATAGCATATTTCAGTCATGTCTTATGAGGAGATTAAAAACCATAAATCTTTTTTTCAGCAGAGTGCCAGAGAGTGCTTTGGTCTAGAAAATGCAAGGGCCATCCTGTTCAGGGGAGTGTGGTTTCAGTCATCATCAGCCTGTGCTTCTGTCTCCAAATATCATACCTAGGGAGAAAAATGCAGAGGCCAGGGGCAAAGAAACAACCTTGGAAAAATGTAGGGGGTATGCAACATGATCACAAATACTTGAATTAGCATATCTG
This sequence comes from Oenanthe melanoleuca, assembly GCF_029582105.1. Lineage (NCBI taxonomy): Eukaryota > Metazoa > Chordata > Aves > Passeriformes > Muscicapidae > Oenanthe > Oenanthe melanoleuca. The sequence continues at coordinate 105,549,927 of NC_079333.1, read as the reverse complement.
TGTGTGTTCACCCTTCTCATCTCTTCCTCATCCTTGGGGTGGCCAGCAAAAACCTGTTTCCCATTGCACTGGTGGGAATCTGTGGCTAGGAGTTACCCTTCAGTCAAGGAGCAATGATTTTCAGCTGAAGGGAGGCTAATGGCTGAAAACATGTCAGCTTGAAACACTTGCAGATGATATGATCACACCCTCCATTTTAAGGAAAAGATTAGCAGAGGATCCAAATAAGAGCATATGGGTCCAAATACCCCAATCTGGGTAGGGCTATGACTTGGAAACCCTTCTGGATCTAGAAGCAGGTTCCTCCCATATTTATGCAACAGGACAAAATTAAACTGCAGAACTGAACTCCAAAGTGTGGAGCTTACAAAATGCAAAGGTGGATTTTTTTAAAAATAGCTGTAGTTTGACAGTAATAATTTCTTGTCAGATTGTGGTTTGAGTGGAACACAATGTTCCCAAAGAGACACGAAACCTGACAAATTTTAATCTGCTAAACTGCAAAACTTGGCTTTCCTAATTGGAAGCGTTATTAATCTGGGTTAAGGTTGGAATTATTTTTCAATGAATTTGCAGCAGGTTGTGGTTTTGGGCAAAAGCCATGGAAAACTTGGTAGTTACACAGATTTTTAATGGGAATAAGGGGAAAACCACAAAGATTTTGCTTGAGTTGTGATTTAGAACTTTAGACTTGGTCAAATTGATGGGCTGCGAGGCCATGAGAAATAAAAGAACAAGTCTTGGAAATGGAAACTTCCCCACCAAGTGCAGCAGATCTGCTCACAGAGGTGCTTCCTCTCAAACTCAGATTGATTTTTAAGCACAAATACATGTCCAGCTTCTTCCTAAAATCAGTGGGCAAGAAGTCCTACAAGGCCACAAAAGGAGCTGAGGCATTTGAAGAAATGGGATGAATGGTTTTGAACCTCAGCCTTCCTTGCTGCTAAATGTTCACTGGTTTGAAAGACCTATTAAGTCCTCTGCCTTGGGGAAATTTCTGTATGGTCAAGATAAAATTAAAAGAACAACTGCTGAAAAGCTTAACTGACTAAACATGGTTGCACTAGCTAAGACATTTCATTTTGTTTGTCTGTAAGAGCATCCATCTGGTAAAAGCAAAGAGTAACTTTGGGAATGTTTGAGCACTCTTAAGTTGTAGAACAGGGTCTTTCTTCCCAGTTGTCTCAGTGAGAGACAGTTTGATGGTTGAAAGGCTCACTGAAACAATGTGTGTGTCACCATTGCCACTCTATTTTCTCAGATTTTTGGGGGGTTAGAAAGGACCTTAGGGACTTCTTGAATGATCCTTATTGTAATGCAGCCCATGGGACCTACATCAAAGTCAGCTTTAAATTCCCAGTATCAATGTTTTAGAGTACCTTTTAAAAATTGTTGTTGTTTGTTTGTTTTAATTTAGGGAATACTCCAGGCTTTATTAGGAACTGATTAATAACAAGCACTGGCATGTACTTCTGGCAGTTAATTATTTTCCCCTCTGAAGAACAATGCATTATTTCCATTAGAATGAATCTATCCCTCATCAGACCATGAGATTTGTTAAACCTTTGTCCAAGAAGTGAAGGACTTTGTCTTTGGGCAAGTTCTGCTGCCTGTGCAGCCGTAACTCATTAGCACCATGTCATCCCTGAGCCCTCCTTTGGACGTGTCACATAAATTGAGCTCTTGAATCCCTCAGAATAAGGCATGTTTTCCTATCTTTAATCAAATTAGTGTGTTTTTCATCTGAATCTCCTCCTTTTTTTTTTTTTTCTGAGCACCAAAACAACCGTAGGAGCCATCACACCACTGTGAAACAGCAGATACCTGCTCCATGGTGGGCCCTGCTTTGCACAGCCAAAAGCTGTCTTGGCCCCTTCAGACCCTGAGCTGAAGTTTGTCTGACTTTCTTCTCTGCAGAATCACCAATCTCCTCACTTGGAAAGCCTGGCCTGCTTTGCTCTCCCTGATTGTGCTGTGCCACAGTTAAGGAGCAAATGGGCTCTGCCATTCACCAGTCCCCCAGTCTCTCTCTTCTTTGCCATCAGCAGGGAACAGTTAAACAGTGATGAGCCACAAACTCTGCTTGTGAAATTGGACAATTTCCCAAAGGCAGTTTTATCTGAGGTGAAATAGTCCAGTTGGTGAAATAGTCCAACAGTATCATTTATATCAGCTCTATCACCTTCACTGATTAAACATGTTCATGTTCCAACATTGTAAAATATTTTGATAGGGTCTGTTTTTGATAAGCTCAGGATAATTTCAATGTAATTTTATTTTCCCCCTGTAATTCTTAAGAGAATTCCCAAATAACCATTCTATTATTTTGTTCAGATTGGTGTCAGGCTGACAAGTCTATATTTATTCACATCATCCTAGTTACTGTGTTTAAGTGCTGGCACAACTTTATCTTTGCTTCACATCTGTAACTTCTCTAGTGTTCCAAGACCTATTCAAAATCAGCAGCAGGGGTTCAGTGAATATCTTTCCCTTTTGGTTGCAAATTATTCAGGAACTGCCAATTAAAAATTTCCAAGTTTAGAAAGCATTGTTATAAAAGAAAGGCTTGTTTTTCTTACATAAGATGCAGTGCATTATCTGGCTTTTTCCCAAACAGAAGTGGGAAATATTTACTCATCATTTTTACTGCTTTGGGTTTATTATTGGCAGTTTTAGCCAAAAGACTTTGTTCAATTAGAAGCAGTCTGGTACATTTCTAGTGATCCCATTTGTAGCTAACATACTTTTAAAACTCCTGCTGACCATAGATGTGTACATTTGTCCTTCTCTTACCTCGATTCTATAGTTTACAGCCTGTAATTCACAATCATTACACAGCAATTTACTCAAATTTTTTGATTAGTGACTTCTCTGGACTTAGGTCTTTAGTACAGGTTCTCAGCTGACTAGACATCAGAGAACCCACTCCAGAATGTTCCCAAGTTGCTAGAAATCTGGAAGCAAGCCAAAATCCTTCTCACCAACAGTGCAAGTCCTCCTCAGATGGTGCTCAGCTGATCCTCCTGAAATTCCCAATAAAGATTGATTGAAACATTCCAGCCATGGGAATCTTCCTGCCAGATTTCAGCCATGGTGACCAAGTCAAACTTATGTTTCTAAAGGAGTTCCAAATTCATTCTGTGAGCAATTACAGATTGTTTTTTTGCTGGACTTTCTGATTTGATGCTAAATGAGTGGTTGGATCTTCTCTTGCTTGCCACCCCTCTGCTGCAGTGAAGTCAGTCCCTGAGACAGGCTCCCCATCCCACCACAGCCCCTGCACCAGAGAACAAAACCAGCCAAACCACAATGTCATGACAGCTGCTCTTGGTATTTTAAAATGGCCAGTGGTGATTTTGCTCATGAGATAAAGTTTCTAGCTGTTTCTCACGTAACACAGGAGACAGCCTGTCTCAGTGCAGATTGAATTATTATAATGAAGCAATCATCCTTTTATTGCAAGTTCACCCAAGTGATAAACAGAAACAATACACAGCTAAAATATTGGCTGGCTCCCTCCAAAAAGTGCCCTCAGGTCTTTACAAAGATGTAGAAAAATAGTCTAGGTTAGGCCAATGTTCTGCAATAATTAGGATAAAGAAGGGAAACATGAAGTCATTCTTCTCTGAGTGTCTCATTGATCCTATTTATTAGGATTATCTGGCTGGTTTTCATGTTCATTTAATGGGAATGTATCACTTCTTAAAATTCTCAAGTTCCTTGTTGATAGTCAGTGTTGGATGAAAAACAGAGAAAGAATAACACAACTTGAAAATTGGTCATCTATTAGCAAATGCTTATTCTGCATTTTGTACATACAAAAGTGGGATAGTAGTGCTGAGGCTGAGCCCAGTCATCTTAAGAATAATTTTCTAGAATAAATCCACTTGGGGTTCATGGCTAGCTCAGGTAGATTCAGGTGGAATCTACCCAAAGCAAGTAGGTACTCAGGGTGCAAATAAACCCAGGGCAGGATTCATCTCACCTGGTTTTAGGAAGCTTCAAGGAAACTTTTATGTTATCAGTGGAGAATGGCAGGTCTGTCAGGGATGTCAGCTCTCCTTCCCTGTAAGAGGTGCCCACACAGAGCAGAGCCTTCAGTTTTAATTAACCATTATTGTTTATTCTCAACAGCCCCAAACTCTGTGGGCAGTGCTGGTCCCCTCAACAGGACTGTCCCAGGAGAGAGTCCTGCCCAAGCTGGGGGAGGTGGGCAGAGAGCAGGTCTGAGCCAGCTCATCACTGTGTGCTGAAAATGTGATCTGATCCTCTTACATTTTGGAGTTTGAGAGACAACAATGGAATTCCCACAGCTCCTCCCTTCCAAGTGTCCTGCCAGATTTGAAATGCTCTTCAGCAATTTGGGAAGGCATTAGACTTGCAAATCAATTTATTACTTTGACTTTGGCATTCTCCTTAGGGCCCTGGCTGTACAACTGAACTGCTACCCCAGCTCAGTTTACCTTCTTGTAAACTTTGCTGATATGTGAAGTGTTGGATGGGTCCTTCCTAAAACATATTGTCCTATTAAAACGCATTTAAAGAGTCTTGTAAACCCTGGAGATTAACCCCAATGTTTATAGAGAGTTATAGATGCTAATTCTTGCATATTTGTCATTCCAAAGCATGGCCTGGTGGCAAACATTCTTCCTATACCAGAGGATTTGGCTCAGTGGGATTTGTCCTTGCTCTGATTCCTTAGGACAGAGAAAAGAAATGGTGGGAAAGTGAGGAATATGGGCATTTTCCATCCTAGACTATATTAGCTGCTCATAAAATCTTAGATCTAGCTCATAGCAGGAGACTGGGAAATAGAAGGATCATCCTCAGAGGATAGTTTTTATTAAAATCATAGAGATAAGAGATGGTTTCACCTGAAAAAGAAGCAGAATTTTCTCTTTCAGGGTTTGTTAATGTTCTTGTTTTGGAGCACCTGTGTGTATGATCTCTCCCCCTTGTCTTGCCAAACACACTGAGTTGTCAGCAGCAACCCCACAAACCCTCATCTTCCTCACCAGGTGTGGGTGCCCTAATCTGCCCAGGACTCATCAGTTTCCTCTTTTATAGGGATGGAAGTTTTTTAATATCTGCAAGCTTCTGTCTGATGGCAGAATAGTAGATAAAACAGTGTCAGACTCAACTGTTTGGGGTATAAGGGTGTAACTCTAGGGAAATAAGTCCTGTGTGATCATAAAGACATGTATGTGCATTGGTTTTGGGAATATACATACATATATACATATATATACATACATATATAAAAATAGACTTGTGCACACACTCATGAAGAGTTTGGTACATGTTTGTATGGCCAACACAAATCTGAGCAAATTCAATTTATCTGAGTTAAACCTTTACTGTATCTCCATAAAGCTAATTCTGGAAAATTTTTTTTTGAGGAACAGGAAGCACATTTCAGGTGATATAATTCCTTTAGGATGCATGATGTATCAATTATGACACTCAGAGGAATCACAAGTAGCTCAAGAATGTAAACCTCATGGATAGATGGGCCTTTTGGGGAGAAGTGACATTGGAAACAGAGACTACTATGGAAGGAGACATGATGATGATGATGATGATGATGATGATGATGGAAAGGTAACACAGCTCTGACCAAGCACTTTGTGAACAGCTGCTTTCCAGAAATGTTGTGAGAGGTACCCACAAAGATCTCCAATCCTGATGTTGATTATTTCTGCCTTCAGGAGAACAGGTCTTTATAGTTTTGGTGTTTTTTTAATTCATGCCTAATTTTTTAAATAAACAGATACCTTCAATAAGTCAACTGGATTTAATATCTATTTAATTTTACAGTTTTCTGGGTCCCAAATTTTGGCTGACCACTGTGACTAAGCTGAGTGAAGTAGATGGAAATTAATCATCCTAAGGCAAGCCAACTCAAATCCAATTCTTGTCTTTTTGATGGAAGATTCTTTTAAGCTCAAAGAGAAAGATTCTTTATACAACTTGGAATCCAAGAAGCAATTACAGGACAATTACAGGAAAGTAGCTCATACAGTCCTTTGCTGCTAATTGAAAAAGCTGTGTTAATAATTTGTAGCAAAGATTAATCTGATAAATTTAATTTTTTTTCCTTTTTAATACATTTCCTCTAGAGCTCATTATTTTGAAAACACTCATTAATCAACAATATTTTCTGGAAAACTTTTCAAAAATATTTCTTACTCCTGGCCTAGAGCAGGCCACATTGAATAGTAGATACTTACAATGCCTTGGTTGTGTGTTTCATTGTTTCACACTTCTGCTCTCTGCCTAAGGAAGTGCAGCTCAAAAAATCAGATTTCTAGTGACCATATCTCTTACCCAGCTATAGCTGTGATGTAACTCAAAGAAAGGTGCACTCACCTGTCTAAACAAATTTTATGTGCAACATAGATGGCAAAAACAACATGATCATTTTGGATTTTGTAGCATGCTAAGGCTCTGGGTTTCTAGTAACAGTTACATTTTTGGAAGATCTTTCCCTTAATCCCTTGCTGTGCCCAGCCTCAATAAACAGATATGACTGAGAGAGGGCAGCCTGTGAGCAGCAATGCAAACCCCAGCACGCTTTTCTATCTGTTTATTTGGTTGTACTTTACAATAATTAAGTTCTCCTGTTAACAGTTATGTGGGCACTGCATGGAAATTTTACTGATAATGCTTGAATTTCACCTCTTGCCCTTCCTCAGCATCTCATTCAGGAAACTTGCCTCGTGTGGGAGCAGCTTCTGTGTCCTGCTAATCCAAGAGCACAGGTCAGAGGGAAAATGAAGCCATAACATAAAGACAGTTTGGCCTGAGGATGACTAAGGAATTTGAGTTTGTTATCTCAAATAGCTAAAACTCAGGAAGCCAAAATGACTTCATCTTGGAGCAGTGTAGAGCTGGATGCAGACAGCTCCTCCAGAGGCAGAGAAGAGGGAAGGCTCTCCCTCCCAATAACTCATTAATTTCATGCCTGCTAGGGATGGGTGATAGCTTCAATATCAACTCCAGTCACTGCATTTCCTTATGGAGCAGGCTGCAGCAGCTGATCCTGGGGCAGGGTGTGGACCTGCCATTCCCAGGGCTGTGCAGGATCCTTCCAGGCACCACAGCTGGGCCCTGGGGCTGCCAAAACAGAGCCAGGGGTGTTCTGAGTGTGCTGCACCCTGACTAGGTACAGCCTCTCCCACCAGAGAGAGAAAAGCTTTTAACTGGTAAAGGGGTCAGTAACAAAAACTTGGCAAGTTTTGTTCATATTCTGGGAGCCATAGTGGCCCCCTCAGGGTTTGTGTCTCCACTTTCTCCCAGTAGAATAAATTTAGACTTTTATTTTGCAACACATGCTATGTGCAGGCTCCTTGTGCTCTTCCTGAGCTGGAATTGCTGCCATGGTCACAGCAAAGGGGCTCATGGAAGTGATTTCAGTCTCCCTCCTTGAACATGTCCAGAGGGAGGGGAAGAGCCTTCAGGAAAAGCCTCCAGGCTGCTTTGTGGCCTGAAACCTCAGGATTTCCCAGTCACTAACAAATGCAGCCTGACTGTGTAAAGGTGGTATTTGCACCACTTATTAGTGGCTTGTCTGAAGTTTCTTCTGTCTTCACTCAGAGCCAGGATTAAAAACATGAAGGAGATGAATTTTCTGGTGTTCATGCTTGGTTGTTTATTAAATTTTATCTAAAGTACAGAGAATTCTGCAACACTTCTAGCCACCAGCTAAAACTGAGCAAAGTGGAGGTGAATCCAGTTACTTACAAGGTCTCTTAAAGCTGAACAGTCCAACAGATAATTAACACCTGTATTATTTATACTCTTGACCCAATAACCAAACTCCTGTGACCTGCAGTGCAGCACTAACCAAAAACTACTGCCTGAAACCATGAAGAAGGAAGATGAGCACTGAAAGAGACAGCACCCAAAATCCTCCATCTTGTCCCATACCTATTACTATATTATAAAAATCTTGAATTTAAAACCCTTCACCACGTGGAAGCATGTACTTTTATTTAACTACACCTGTGACTTTAACTCCATCACTCAAATTTGGAAGCTTCTCCAAGGCCTCAGGTCAGAAGCAGTGTTCTCCTGGGGGTCAGTGCCAGAAAGCACAGAAAAACCCCCAGATTTCTGGGATCCAACATCACTGTACCAGGTGTCTTTCTTCCTTAGTGGAGAAAGGAGATGTGGTTGATTTGGTCTACAATGAAGACTAATGGGGAAGACACCAGAATACTGAGTGTCTAACAAGCTAAAGCAACTTGCAGTAATTGAGTTTGGTCCAGGTGCATGAACCCTTATTGTGCAGCTACCTCACAGCATGGTGTGAGTGCCAGTGCAGTTTGTCCTGAAGCCTTGGGAGACACTGCATTCCCAATAACCTGAGAATTCTGCCTGTCCTTGAGAGCACCAGGAGCCAGGAAAGCCAGATGAGATTCCTGTTGGCATCACAGGCTCTTTGTGGAACCCAAACCTGCAGCAGCACCAAGGGAATAAAAAGTGGCAGCCTCAAGTGAGAAGAGGCTTCTCTGGCTTTGTGTTCAAGGGCACTGAGGGAACACCCCCACCCCAGAGACAGCCCCCAGCTCCCTGTTTGCAAGGAAGGGCCTGTGTTAATTGCTGTCCCAAGGAATTGCTTGCTGCAATTAGTCAGTGTCTCCTCCTCCCTTACTGGAGCTGGTGATGCAGGGCTTTAGCTGGTTGGGCTGCAATGGGATGATTTGATTTTAGCATTTGTGCCACTTTCAGCCTCCCAGGCTCCCATTTAGCCCTGGAGGGCTGAGCCAGGGCTGCCCACAGCTGCTTCTCCACCTCAGCTGTGCACAGGAACTCCTCTGGATGAGCAGGGCTGGAGGGATGAGTAAGGCAGCGTGTCTGGGCTGACCCCTGGATGGTGTTTCCCTGCTTGGATGAGCACAGGGGAAGGAGGAAGGTGCAGATCATGGGAAAATGGTGAGAACCACCCTCGATGAGCCAATTACTCAAAGTTTCCCCCTTGGATTGTGTCAGGTGCCTCTTTCAAAAACCTTAACTCACACTGTTAGGAGTTTAATTTTAGGTTCTTGCCTCCCACATATGGCTTTTATACTGTGGGAAGCCTTCAGACATATCACACTTAATCACTGTTTATCCTTACTCATTTTCTTGCCATGCTGGATATTTGTTTTTAATCAGGAACAACTTTTCTGTGTCATGCATTCATCCAGCTAAATGATAACGTGCAGTTCTGCTCCAAGAAGCCACTATGTCTTGCTGTATCATTTCAAAGCAGGGCTTGCTGTGTTGGGTAACAATATGATTTTTTTCTTCTGCCACCCTGGGGCAGCTGGCACAATTCTGAGGCAATAAATTTTTTTTTTTTTTTTTCGCCTTGTCCAAAGAAATAGAACACAAATTTCCTGTCTCTGGCCAGCTGTATGGCATTTTGGGGATGTAGGACTTTTCCTAGGAGAGGAATAAGGATGAAAAGATTCCTGTGTGAGTGACACTGTCCGACTATTAATTAGAAAAAACACAATGAATGAAAACTTGGCCCTTCAGAAGCCAGCAACAGCTTTGCTGCAGACTGTCATAAAACCAGGATTAAACTCGCCTACATTTACCACTAATATAGCAAATTTTCCATCCAACACATCTGACATGTTTCCCGTTGAATTTACTAGTAGCCCAAGTGGGATATTTGGTCTGAGAGACAGTAAATTCAGAGCCACAACCATGTTCCACTGGGGAGCTACTGCTCTCATACCACAGCTGATGTTGCCAAGGCAGAAGTATGTGGAAGACAAAAAGCAGTTTTAGCTCTGTAAACCTTGGATTCAAATTGGAGGAAGAACTGGATTAAAGGAAAATACACTCTCGTGTCCCATACTGCCATTGAAACCATGATGGAGAGGAAGGAAAATGCTTGCCCACAATATGTGCATGTGCAAACATGAGATTGCAGGGTGTTGGGGGAAATAACTTCTATGAAAACAGCTTTGTAAAAAGACAGGGAAAAGAGGGGGTTTGGTTTTGGTTGTTTGAGTTTTTTGGGGTTATTTTGTTGTTTTTTGTTTTTGATTGTTTGTTTCTTGTTTTGTTTTGTTGTTGTTTTTTTGTTTTAGTTCAGCCATCACATTTTAATCTTCTTCTCTACTTCCACTGGCTATTTCCAAGAATGTAACTTGCTTGGGAGTACCTGACACACACATCACATATTTTTCATGTCAGAATCACCAGTAGGAGATATCATTATGTTGCTGAGCATTCATTTTTATCTGTTAGTGAAAGAGATGAGTGGATGGATCTCAGTTCCCAGCAGAGCTGCCTGGGTGGGATGGACATCCTGTACACACACCAGCACTTTAAAACTGCTTATCTTTCACCTTTTTTTTTACCTGCAAAACACCCTGCAAAAAGTGCATGTTCTGGAGAGATGAAGGGTTGGGTGAGACACAACCATATCTTGAACATTTCTCCTCTCACAGACAGCACCCTCCAAGCCTCAGATTTTTTCAGCCTTACTCTGGTTTATAAGAGTTTATTTTTTCTGCCTGGCCAGGTTTTTGCAGCACCTGCACTGATGTTGGGCAATTCCTTCTCTGCTCCTGGGAGCATCAGCTTGGTGGCCAGGAGGGCAAAGCTGGGGTGACAGTGGAGGACAGGGCACATGGGGCTGCTGCTTCACTCAGCCATAGACACAAGGACAAGTTTTAGCTGATCTTTGTGTAGCCCTTGGGAGAGCAAAGCCCTGGCCTGAGGCTTTTTATCTTCTTGGGATCCAAAGCCTTGGCACTGCCTCAGTTCTCATGTGGTTTCTGGAGCTGACAAATGAAAAAAATCGCCTACATCTTGCATTCCTGGATGGTGCTGCATTGGTGGGACAGCTGGGAAAGTGGTGGCATTACCAAAACCAGAGTGGCCACAGGGAAGAGATGCTCAGTCAGACAGTTTGCTCTTCACTGGGCCAGAAATGCTCCTCCTGGAGGGATAGCCCAGTGTCAGCTCAATCTGTTTCCTGTTCTGCTGACAGACAGTTCTGATTTTGGTTTCTGTCAACACTCATGTGAGTCAGTGACTACTTCTTTATGGAAATACCCATTAAGGACTCAAACCATCTGACACTTCACAGGCATATTTAAATGACAAATAAAAAAAAATCCATAATGTCAGAAAAACTTCTAGAACACAGATGAGATCTGATGATTATTTTTCAGACAGAGACAGAAGGCACATTTTTAGACTTTGATCATCATTAGCTAAAGCAACTATAATGCTAGGTTAAAATAAAATATCCTTCTCAAGTCCTCTTTAAGTTAGGTACCCAAGAAGCAAAACAAAGCAAAGCAGCTCATAAATCCAAAAGCTTTTCCCATCTTATTAAAGTTTTGTGCCAGAATGTATTTTACAGGTAAATGTACACACATGCTCTTTCTTAAACACCCTCAATTGCTAGAAAACTGAGAGGCTTTGAAGAATTAAAACAGAGCATGGGACCTGCAAATAAAGATTGAATAATTAGGGTTTATTTCAATTCAGTGACAGCACTGAAAGAACTAAACCACAGTTAGTTTCAGGTTGCCCCAAAATAAGAATATTCAAATTGTTTTAGATGAACCAAAGAATGAAAAAAAAATTGTGACTGGAAAAATGACTTTTTGTGCCCGTATTCAAACATAACAACTACTTAACTGAAATTAGAACTGTTCTTTCAGACATGAAAGCATAGCATTTATTCCTTAGAATATGAATATTTAATTATTTTTTCACTTTGTTAGGGTTTTTTAGGCTCTTATTTATCTGACCAAGTCCAAGGCAACATTGGGCATAAATTAGAACTTATTCTTTTCAATCTGTGCCAGCATTTTCCAGGAAAAAAACTATAACTGTAAACAACATTCCTCTGTCCAGCCAGAAACCATTGTGTTACCTGCTTTTAATTTGTATGACAAGTGTGATTCACCAGTGACATGCAACTGTTCAAAAATGATCATAAATTCTCAGCCTTATAGCAGACCTCTAGTTTTTCATCCTACAGTAATGCTGAAGAGAAGATGGATGGCAACTGGTCTCTGCTACCTCCCTGGGAGATGTTTTTTCCCTGAGCTCCATTTCCCATGCAGTTATGAGAATCATGGAATTTGCTAGGGCTGCCTGGCATAATTTAGTTTATAGACCTCAAGTGAAAAAGTTCTTGAATGTTGTAATCAACCAGCATTTTTTAATGCTGGGAAATCTCCAACTCACAATGGGTTCTTATCTAAAATTCTATATATGACAGATTTTACCATCCAGTCCTAGGGTTACACAGAAAGCTTTTGAAAATGCATTATACATGTTATTTTACACACTAATGTTTTATATTCCAAATTATTTCCTGTGCAAAGACCTGTGGTAACACTGCATTGACTTGAGCAACATTTCCTTAGACCAATGTCCATGGCTGCTGGAGAGCCAGAGCTTCCCTGCCCATGGAAGCTGCTTTGCATTTGAGAGCCAGGATGGGAACAGAATTCTCATATAATGGAGAGTAAAGGTATCTACCAACCCCATAAATCTTTATGACATATTAACGCCCACTGTGGGTGCAGAGCCTCAGTTTCTGAATACTGGGCCCCAATATTGAGCAATTTTTTGTTATGAGTTTCTTCTGAGCAGCGTACTGTGTAGAACAAAATGTAATGCAACAAAGCAAACCCACTGAGCCTGGAGCAACTGCATAGTTTCATAACCCAGAACATGAACACAGTGGGATGTCACCAGGACTGTCACAGCAGCTGCCCAGAGTCACAGCTCCTGGTGGGTTAAAGGCTGTGCCTCAGTCAGTGGAAATGAGGACTTTGTGAGAGTCAGTATTTGTGTTAATTGGAATAACTGAGATGCCTCTCTGGTTTTTTCATTTGATCTCTACCTTCCATGGATGAGTGTGCTCAAGCTGAAGAGTATTCCTCAGACTGGGATGCCCACAATGCTTTTTGTTCCTTGGTATTGTTTCTCCACACAGTGGAGAAGGATTCTCAAAGGGCTGCTCAAAAATCTTTTATTTACTGGAGGCTGTTACAACCCCAGGAACCAAACTCAGGGGAGGGCTGGGAAAAGCAGCAGGCATTAAAATCACTGTCACAAGTTCTCAGAAAGCCTGGTTGTCTGCACTGCTTGCCCACTGTGAGGAAGAAGCCATGGGGGTGAGGGCAGGGAGGGTATCTTTCAGTGCCCTGAGGAAACAACCTCCCCCTCCCTTCTCCAAGCTGCCATGGGACCCCTCCAAGGGAGCCCAAAGGGATGCACAGTCCCACAAGATGTGCTAGCAGTAAAATACAAGGCTTTGCACAACTTAGCAGAGGTGCACTAAATCACATCCTTTGATGGGAAAGCCATTTCTAGGCTGGGTAAGATCACAGAGCTGCAGATTTACTGCTCGGTTGGGATGGGCTCGTGGAAAGCCCTGGGTATTCTGGTATGAGCTGGGCTGTGGAGGGGGAAAAGGTTTACACTTACCTAGGGCTGGACCACTGTCAGAGAGTATGGAACTCTCTAATGTGATCCAATCCTGGACTGCAGAGGACAGCTACTCAGAAAATTAGTCTGAAACCAGCAAGTTGATGGAAAATCCAGAAATCAACAAAAAGAGTCCTCTTCAGTTCCAGAATCAATCTTGAATAATTTATCACTAACCTTCTTTCACCAGGAGAGATGAAGGAGGACTGAAGGGCAGTGCAAAAGCAGCCAAGGTGCAGCTTGTGAGAAGGAAGTCCCTGGATATGTTGGTCTGTACAGTGCAGTGCCAGCCAAATAGTGACAGCATGCTCTTGTTGCCATGATCTGCAAAGCAAAGTTCACAGTCACTTTGTGATTTTTCTAAAAGGACCAAGGCAGAGACAGCTGTCATGTGAAGCACAGGAAAGGTGAGTGAGATTTTGGTTTTCCAAAGGCAAGCAAGCCTAATTCTGGCAACTGCCAGGGACACGTGATGTGTCCCTCACCCTCCCACCCCAAAATGAGTGGCAGCTGGCAGAGGTAACCCAGACTGTATTGCTGGGAGGGAGATAGCCTGCCCTCACCCTCCAGGCTGATGTCTGTTCATAGGAAGACAGTCCTGGACAAGAGCAAAAACCTCCAGCTCAACCTCTCAGCTGACTGGTTCACTCATGGAGCTAACCACCTGCAGCTTCACATTCAGAAATTATTTGCTGTTATCTTCTTCATTGGTTTCTTGGTGATGGTGGTAGTTTGGTTTGGTTCACTTTTATGGGGGTTTGGGAAGATTTGGACATTTTTTTTGGTTGGTTGTTTCTTTGTGTTTTTATTTTTTGTTTTTGTTGTCTTTGTTTTAGTTTTTGGTTTTTTTTTTTTTTTGTTGATTCATTGTTTTGTTGTTGTTGTTGTTGTTGTTTTGTTTTTTTTTTTTTTTCTTTGTTTGGTTTGGTTTGGTTTTTTTTTTGGTTTTTTTTTCAGGAGACTATTGTTGCTGCACTCCTGTCCAGCCACCCCAGGTTGCCATATGGCAGAAGACAGACTGACAGCAGGGTGCTGTCCCTCCCACCCTGCATGCCCAAAGCCCATTGGGGCATCCTCAGGGGCTCAGGATTTCATGGAAGTCACACATTGAAATGCACAGCATGGGGCTCGCTGCCCTGGGCTCCTTTCAGCAGAGCTGTCAGCTGAGACCAGGGCTTCACCCTGGTAGCTCTGGTGGGTTTGGGTCTTGGTCAGGAAGGGGGTGGGACTGTGGAGCAGTGGCCTGGGAGCTCAGCAAGCCCCCGTGTGTCTGCCTGGCCCTGGCAGCCTGTTTGTTCCCAAGCACTTTGGAGCAGTTCCCCTCTTCTGTGCCTGATGTCTCTCACAGATCACCAGCATAGCTGCCCCATGCCAGCAGCCCCATGAATTTCTCATTTAATATTGTTCTGTGTGTTATTTATGCCAGAACCCCTTTTACAGCCTAAACAAATTTCTCCTTCATCCTTTCCCCATAAATAATCCATTTCAGTCCTCCTCAGCTCCTCTTGCTCCCCTTCCCTATACGTTCCCATCTGCCTAAATCCTCTGCAGAGCCTGGTGCCAAGCTTGCACAGGGCTGCTCCTCAGGGTTCTTCAAAGCACAGCAGAGTGGAGAAATTGTCTGCAGCACTTGCTGGCCTGTCCCAGAATGACATTTTCCTTTTTTCCAACAATATCACATTGTCAATTCATGCTCGATCCCCCTTTTCTGTGGTGCCAGACTGGTTTGTGCAGCAGCCCAGTCCATCTGCCCAGCTTGGCTTTCTTCTGGGCACCTGAGCTCTCCTTCCTGAGTGCTGCCCTCTCACTGAGTGTCATCCTGCTGATTTTAGATCCATTTTATTTTCTTTTATCAGGGCTGCTTTGAATTCCAGTTTTATCTGTGAAAGTGCTACTCAGACCTCTCCAGCCTCATGCTGTTGGAAATCTTTCTGAAGCCAAGATGTACCACATCCACAGCACACCCTTACCCACCAGCCCTGTGACCCTGCCAGAGAAGGAAATTCAGGTGGTTTCACACAATCTGCTCTTCACAAATCCATGCTGGCTCTTTTCCTTCCCTTTATGCTCTCAGAGCCACTGACTGTCAATAGTCAGCTGAGTATTTTTCATGGTGTTGAGCTTCCACTGACTGCTTTATCATTGTCCATGTGGACTTTCTTTTTCTTTCTAAAGCCAGCCAGTGCTTTTCCCCTTGTTAGTGAATCCCACATCTCAAAACTCATTCATACCTGACTTTTTGGAAGCACTCTTCCTGGGATTGCCAGGAATGCTGGCAATACTCAAGGGGTACATGGCCAGTCCTGTAGGTAGATCAACATGCCCTGACTAACCAGCTTTGAATGAGCTGTGTGTTCCTAAAAAGCAGTTTGCTGCTTTCCAAAACACTGCAAGCATGAAGCCATAGGAAAAAAACGCTACCACAAATTAGTCAAGTCAAAAATTTCAGTGTAATTCTGTGAGCTGAATTTGTCCCACAAGAGGTGGGACTCTGTGTACAGGTCTGGGAGTGATCCCTGAGCTGACCAACAGAATCACTGTCTGTCTGGCTGTATTTTTTGAAGGTCTCATAGGAAGACAGCTCAAAAAGCACCCCCAAACCCATAAAAACCCCACAAAACAACAAAAACCCCACTAATCAAAAAAGTGCAACATTCTCTCTCATTCACTTCTGTCTTAAAGAATTTTCTATTGGAGTTCTCCCCATTCCTTTGAGATTCACTCCTGAGTTTTCTGAATTTGGGAATGATGTAACTTCCTTAATCTTAGCCTGGTCCCCCAGCCACCTAATCCTGTGCTACTTGCACCTGCCCACATGACTTAAATCCCTGTGCAATACCTTTCACAGGCACCTTCCTTAAAGATAAACATATGTTACAATAACAGTAAAATAACACATTACACTCTCAGCCCTTTGCACTCGTTAACACTCATCTGGATCTATGCAACCTCAGTTTTATGGTTATAATTTTATTTTCATAAATTTTAAATCCATACCTGGGCTGTGGGATTTAATCACAGGTAACTAATGGCTTTCTTTATGGATCTTATTGTTGGTGCACTTCAGTGTTGTGCAGAGCACAAAGTATAAGAGAAAATTTCTTTCCTGGGGACCATATGGTAAAAGAATAAAGCTCTGACTTAATGTCCTTGCTTTGCTGAGTAGCACAAACCAACTATTAGATCACGGGATAAATATTGACAAGTTCCAGAATATGGTTTCAGCCTGTTGCTATAGTAATTTGGAATTTTGTTCTATGAGCCACATAAAAAAAAAAAAAAAAAGGATGAAATAACACATTAGTATTTAATTATTCCCAAATTTGCTGCACTTGTACCACTCAAACCAGAATCACCCACATTTAAAAGAAAAGTGGGATGTAGGCAGTTCTAGGCCAAATTGCTCTGTGTTTTTCATCCTGGAAATTATTTATTCATATTAATGGAGAAGAACAGGCTTTTCCCTGGTCTTTAAGCCAAAGATTTAAGGTTCACAACTCCAAACCAGGCAACACTGGCTATTTTTGGAGCCACATGAGTTTATAATTTCATGTGAAGGGTAAGTGCTTTATTGGGTACTCACAGAAGGCCAAGGGGTCGTGTGGTGACCTGAGCAGAGAGTGCTGAGGTGCTCAGGCACAGTGCAGGAAGGCATGCATCATCCATAATGCATGGCTGCCCTGAGCAGCCTGTCTGTGGTGTGGAGAGATGCTGGGAGGGCATCAGGGAGCAGCAGAGACAAAGGTCAAGAACCAGGGCAAGCCTGAAGGGACCAGACCAATTGTAGGATGTGACATGGGATCAAGTGACTCTTATCCAAGTTACTTCTTCATAGCTACAGCAACTGTGTGATGCTTGTGTCCCTTAGCAGGACCTGACAAAGTGACCAGCAATATTTTTAACTTGTGCATTTCCTTCCAAACCCATAGTAAATCACAGTGGAATCTTCTGAGACTGCTTCACTCCCCTCCTGCTCATACAAGTTACTACAAAGTGTGTGTAATTTGAGAAGAGCCTTCTTTTGCATTTTCTCTGAAGTTGGCAATATTCTTTAGCCCTTCTGCATTTTAACTGCTACCTTTATAATAAGTTAAAGGTGTCCTGCTAGGTTGTTTCTAAGGATTTTATAGTTGCTCTTTCTTAACATAAAGCTGTAGTTTAGCTCAGCATTTTGTAATGCCAAGGCTCTGGAAGGGAAAGGAAAGTGCTTTTCAGTCTGTGGTATACAACATGTTGTGCTGGTCTGTGAGGCAGCAGATGGGTAGTCTGAGGATGGATGAAAAAGTAAGAAATTCAAAGCATGCCCTTACACATCTAACAAACAAATAAACTGAGGGTGGAGGTGCAGGGGAAACAGACTTAAAAGTTTAGCACTGGAGATCAGCTGCATTTGGCTGCAGAGGAAAAGCAAACTGGCAGCACTACACAAGCTAAGCTGTCCTTGCCTTCTGTTTTTGCAAGATGCATGTTTTTTGGAATGAGGAATGCTGACCAGTATGGGGCACACAGCTGCATAGACTTGTGGAGACTGCAACACCACCCTGAGAAATATGGTAAGTGCCTAAATGTCTGGGGATAGTACAATTGCTGTCGTGCCTTTGATTTGGCACCGTGCTGCAAATTATTAAATAGATGTCTGTCTGCTCTGAAGGTGCAGCATAAGGGCTTTGGATGCCCAACACTTGTAGAAGTGAGCTTCATCAGCTTGTGCTCTACAGGATTTGTCACTGGTGAGTTTTGGTGCACTGGGCACACCAGCTGCCCCCATGGCATTCTGCAAAACCAACCAACCCTGGAAGGGTTAAATCTTCCCAGTGCCTGGGTCCAGCCTTTCCCGTTCAGAAGCAGGCAGCTGGCACCCTGCCCACAGCTTGTTTGCCAGAAAAGGGGGTCCTTTCTCTGCTGAGGGCATGGCCCAGGGCTGGTGGGTCTGCCTGGCACTGCCCTGCCTGCCCAGGCTGCAGTGAGGTTCTCGCGGCTCAGGGACTCGCTGCTGCTGTGGTGACAGCTCTGCACATCCACTGTGTGCCATTTTCCTTTTTTTCCCATTTTCTTCCTTTTTTTGCTTCCTTGCAGTCCTCCTGGCAGGTACAGATCTTCTATTCAGGTCTTGTTAAGCCAGATTTTTCACAAGGAAGGGTTTGGTCCCCTCCTGTGCACTGGTCCTACAGGGATCACCCAGAAATGAGGGAGTGCAAGGAGAGGGGAGCAAACATTGCTCTCACCCTGAGGACTCATCAGGAGTTCCCCACAAAGCTGAATTTCATTCAGAGCAGGTAAAGGGAACTCAAATGGTCTTATTTGCATCTGCAGCTCATTTGTAAAGTGCCACGTTTCAGGTGTGGCTGAAAGCTCCGGGACACATTTTTAAATGATCTGCCCTGAAGCACTGCTTGAGCTGCTGGCAGAATCCCTGGCTCGGTGGTGGGGCCAACAAATATTCTTGTACATTCATTAATTTTCATAAATGCAGGGCTCCACACACAGCGCTCATCTGGACCCTGGCACAAAGTTTATAAATGTTAAATAGTTGTCGATCTAGGGGTTTTTTGCATAAGTAAGTTGTCTGGGCAGCAGTAGGTGCTGCTCCAGCCTGGAACTGAGATAATTTGTGTCTCTGTCTCCTTTTTCCACAGGAAGCAATGGCCAACAATTCCATTCAGCATCACCCACAACATCCAGCCCCACGTGCTCTGCAAAACTCACCCAGGGAGTTTTCCTGTAGCTACACGTGGTGATTGCAAATTTATCCACCTGCCTACACCATCCAGCCACCCTGAAGCTCTCCAGGACTGCAGAGGAGCTGCCTCTGAACCCTCCACAGAAATGCCCAAGGTACATAACCTACCCACAGCCATTTTTAAGAGCTTCCTGTGATTTTTTTGTGGCAATATGAACTTTATGGGCCAAACTCTCTGTTGGCATAAAAGAGGAGAGTGTTGAGGACCTGGTTAACCAAAATTAGTTGTGCACATCAGAAGACTTAGACCAATAAGGACAGTTGTGGTTTTTTTCTCACTCAGCATAAGTTGAGTTCAGTTCTGCTTTTCTTTACTGGATGCTGTTGTCCCCTTTTATGACAAAACTAAAGCATATCACCCCTCATTTTGGAGCCACAATCCCTGTGCTTCCCTAGCAGCTTGCTAAGTGGGCTGGCAAAGACAGACATTGCAGGTCCTCATCTCCCCAGGTGTGAGAATTGGACTTTTCCCTTAAGTCCAACAGGACTTTTCTCATCTCCAGAAAATCAGAAGTTGTCATAGCTGCAAATTTTGGGTGCAGGAAGAGGAAGAACATTGTCCACTAAAAATCAGACTGTTGGGCAGGTGGAGCTCTGGGTTAGCACTTTGCAGATGCCACTGACAGCATCAGTGAGAATTAGCAGAAAATCTGGACCCCTTTGTGAAGCAGTAGCTTGAATATGGAGTAAGAAAAGTAATTTTTAATGAAACTCTGCTTTATGAATGAGAGGAAAATATGCTCTAAAAAAATTAATCACAAAAAGAGATCCAAAATAAAAAGTATGAATTAAGTAATTAAGAGGACAGTTCACCTAAGTCTCACAGGAAAAAAAGTATCTGGACACCCTTAGCTCACTAGCACACCCAAAGAAGTCTTGCAGGTGTTAGAATTCTTCAGTTATGACCTATTGTTTTTGCTTTTAGCACAAATTCTTTGTGGTGCAGGGATAGTCTCTGCAGTGCCTTTGTAGGGAACTGTAACTCTGTTTATAATATCTGTGGATTTAGGGAGGGAACAGAAGCAGGTAACTGTCCTCTAGAGAAAAGGCTCCTGAAAAGTGAGAAGTGACCCTGTAAAACTGAGATGCTCTCTAACAACTGGGAGCTGTTGGAAGGTTTAAGCATTGGACAGGGCTGGAGGCAGGTATGCATAAGCAAACATGAAAACAGATATGGAACCAGATAATATTTATTTTGCTTAATCCTGGGTAGGGACACATTCCTGAAAGTAACTGGAGCACCAGGTCTCACGTGCATTTCAGGAAAGCTGTTTCTGCAGCAGAGACTGTGCCAAAGATGCTCACAGCCTCAGGATGGCAGCTGGCCTGTCCCTGCATGGGAAACTGGGAATGGGCATGGGAATGGGAATGGTGGGGGGAGCAGCCACTGCCAAGGGTGCCACAAGGCACAGCCAGTGCAGCCAAACTCCTGGAGGAGGGATGAGGCTCCCTATGGTGCAAGGGGTGGCAGCAGGGAGTTTTTCCCAGCTCTCAGAGTCACAATTTGTTTTCCATCCTGGATTTTTTTGTTAAGGTTCTATTGAATTCTACCTGATTTGAGTGCATTTTTCATTTCTCACTCAGCACAGGCCAGTGGGCATGAAAGGCACCTGAACTCTGTTCCTTGTGGCTTAAGGAAGAAAGTGTGTGGCACTCATGTGATAAGTTTTTTCACAGCAGTATTGCCTGGACACCTCATCGTGGGTGAAGGGCCCAAGAGCATTATGAAATCTATCATTAGACCAGCTGAAATATTTTTTAAAAACCCCAAAAAACTGGCAGTTGCATTGGTGGACACACAGCTCTCACCTCATGACTCAGAAACCAGTAGCAGCATCTTCCAGACAGGAAGCCAAAACACAGGTGAGAGACAAAAGCTCTTTGTTCAACACAGTTGTGCCAGATGACCAGTCAGCTTGAGAGAAAAAGGGTGGTTACAGTCTGTGACCAGATGAGGTTTTAGCAAGGGGAAGCTGATAACATGTTCATTTCTTCAGAGAAAAGCAGGGGGAGATATGTTGGCAGACAGCCCATGTGGAACAAGCTTTATTGAGCCAGACAGAAGGAAGATCAAAGCAGGCCTTAAGTGCTTGGACTTTGTTGAGTCCATGATTTCTTTATTTTTTTAACTCTAGTAGATTTGAGAGATTTTTTTTCCAGTGTTGCCTTTTGGAGTTGTATCAGAAGCCACTTTTCAGGATGGTCCTTTGAGATATTAGTGGGAACAGTTAGTGAAAAACATCCTCTAAATGGTAGCTGGGTGCTCTGGTCCTTTATTGATTGTCCAGCCGAGTTCACTCCAGCACATGCACATTGTCCAAGTGCAGAGTTTCCATCAGCCCTGTAGTGCACAGCTGTGTGTCAGGTTCCCTGGGGAGCAATGAGGGCTCCCTGGGGTGCAGTGGGGCTGCTTGGAGGGCACTTGTGGCAGTGGCTGCAGAAATGGGGGTACAGACTCTTTATTTTCTGCTTCTTGCTGTTCACTTTTTCGAGGGAGGTTTCAGTTTGTATTAGATGCTGGGGGAAATTTCTTTCAAAACACATGGCATTCTATTGCTGGTTTTAGTTACCTGATGGTTTTCCATTTGGATCCCATTAGGGTTTAGTATGTGAAACCTGAGGGATAGAGGCACTTGGTTGGCTCTGGTTTCTGCACTGAAGAAAGCTTCTGGTTCCATATAGAATAAGCTGAGTTGGAAGAGACACATCAGGATCATTGAGTCTAACTCCTGGCCCAGCACAGGACACCCCAGGACTGTCCTGGTGTGAAGGACAGGTGTCTGCCAATAAAGGCAGGAGCTTCTCTTTGGAGAATGTAAACCCCCTCCCTCCAAATTATTATAATTTTGAAATTAAGGGGCTCTCAGGCAAAGATATGGGAATTAGAAACAGTTCTTTACTAGGAAAATTAAAATAGAAATACAATAGAAGAACAAACCCAAAATGCTGACATAGTCAGAATACAACCTGACACCCTGTCAGTCAGTCAGGGTGTTGGCAGCAGTCCCATTCAATGGTGGCTGCATCCTCCTGCAGTGGCAGATGTGGTTCAGCTGGAGCAGTGCTCCTGTAGAAGGTGCAGTTTTCCTCTGAAGGTCCAGGGATGAGTGGGCAAAGGTCTGGCTTTCCTCTGGAATCCAGTGGAAAGAAGGTACCTTGCTGTCCAAAATCTCAGTTTTTATCTAGGTAAGAAAGGCTTGGCTCCTCCCCTGGCTGGAGCATCTCCCAGTGGGATGATGTAATTTTATCAGTCATACATTGGGACTGAATGGCCCAGCAGCAGATGATATCTTCCTGGAGGAAGGATGAGTTGTTGAAAAGATAAAGATGATTGCCCTAGCTGGTTTAAATTTGGCCCATTAGCAGATAATATGTGGAGATAAGGGTCACTGCCCAGCCCACCTTCAACAGATGGTGACAGAATACACATTTCTGGCCACATCCTGTGTTGCAACCCAAGACAAGGAGTTGCAACCCAAGACAAGGAGTCACACCCTGTGCCTGGGAGCATTGACCAAACACTTCCTGAGCTCTCTCAGGCTTGGTGCTGTCACCACTGCCCTGGGGAGCCTGTTCAGTGCTCAGCCCCACTCATGGTGAAAAACCTGTTCCTGATATCCAGCCTTAACCTCTCAGATCCATGCCATTTCCTTGAGCCCTGTCACCAGAGAGGAGAGATCAGTGCCTGCCCCTCTGCCTCCCCTCACGAGGATGCTGAGACACAGTGAAGTCACTGTGAGGAAAGGGCAGCTCTTTAGGAGGGCAGAGCCCAGCCTTACACCAGCAAAGCAAGTGCCATCATTGCCCTCCTCCAAGGGACTGGTGATCCCTGGGAGTCCCCTTTGAGGCACAGCAGTGTGATTGATATTTTTTTGAATATATCTGGTTGCAAGTCCAGTGGCAATATGTGTGTTGATCTGCAGGCATGCTCGTGCATGGAAGATTTAGGGTCTCACTTCACTAATGATAGTTGATAGAGGTGTAAGAATATTTCAGAGACAGCTTGATGGCATTGTTGATGAATTGCTGATGACTGAATTTGTGATGGGAGCTGAAAATAAAATACAGGCTTCCAATACAGCTGGTGATTTCTGAATGTTGGTTAACATAGGCTTGGTGACAGTTAGAAAGAAAGATTTCTGTGAAGTTGGTTTATAAAGTAGTTAGAATCTTTTGGGGTAAATGGGGTTCCTGTGGCCTAAATTTATTGAAAAAAAAAATAAATTGGCAGAGTCAGAGATGCAGTGGGTGAGTTTGGTGGTGTGTTTGAGTTGGGAATCTGTGGGTACATTTTATTTTGTAGGTTCTTAAGACAGGCTGCAACACTCTTGCTGGGGATGTAGTTACACAGGCAATTCTTGGCTGTGGCAGTGTGAATGGTGCAATTTGGGGTACTTCATTTTACACAGACCATGGGAAAAATCCTCAGCTTTCTGATTGAGGAAGGGCTGAGAATGATTCCTCTTCCTTATGATAATTCATCAGGAAATCTGGAAGCAGTTGATCTGCCAAAGTTGGGGGGGATTTCTTTCATTGGCTCAGGAGAGCAAAAGCACTGAATTTAGGATTGCTATCTCAGTGCAAGAGGGCTTTCTGTGCCACAGGGCTTCCCAAAGCCTGCAGCCAGAGCTCTGTGTGCAGGCATGCAAACAGCTCCTGCTCTGCCACTGAGCCCCCACATCTCCCCCTCTTTTCCATTCAAATCCACCCAGGAAGAGGATGCTGCACAGCTGAGGAGTTGCACAGGCTGGGAGCTCAGGGATGCACTGGGATTTTTGGTCATGTTGTTCTGACTTGGGGAGCTGTTTGTCCTCCTTGTATTCCAGGCAGCCAGCCTGAAAGGAAGCCCTGATCCTGTGCTGCAGGCCAATCGTGCTCACAAAGATCTCTTTGTTACACCCGTGTCTGTGGCATTGTTCCTCTCCAAAAACCTCCCCTGCCAAAGCCCTGATGTGCTTGGCTCTGAAAGTGCCAGGCTGGTAATTCCTGCTCATTCACCCCATCCTGCCTCCTGCATCCTTCTTCCCTGCTGCTTGCTGCTTTCCCAGGCTGTGATGGGTGGGAATACAGGCAAGCTGTGATGGTTTAGACCCCCCATTATCAAATCCTGCTCTCCAGTCAGGTTTGCACAGAATCATAGAATCATTATGGTTGGAAGAGACTTCTAGGATCATCAAATCCACCTGTCAGCCTAGAACCACCACCGTGCTCCCCACTAAACCAGGTCCTCAAGTGCTACATCCACACATGCCTGGAATATTTCCTGTGATTCTACCACTTTCCTTGGGCAGCCTCTTCCAATACATTGTTCCAACATTTTCTGTGGAGAAATTTTTTGTAGTATCTAACAAAATCCTCCCCCAGGGCAACGTGATGCTTCCTTTCAGGAAGCTGTAGAGCACTTTGAGGTCTCCTCTCAGCCTCTAGGTTTGCCCTCTGTCAGACCCAGCACTTGGTTTCTGAGCAGAAAATAGTAAATGGGTTTTCAGAAGCAGAGCTGGCCCCTCAGCCCATGGGGAACAGGAGCACTGAGCTCTGCATCATACAGGGGTTTTAATGCCTCTGTGGAGAGATCTTTGGTTGTGTGTGTGTGTGTAAGAGCATTTGACAGATTTTTAATCTAATGCATCCATTTCTGTCCCCTGGGGCAGGATACAGTGAGGAGAATGAACTCTGCAATCCCAGCACAGCCAAAGGCTGTACCCTGAGTTCCTGTTGCTGGAAGCTTTCCCTGGATTGCCAAGAAATATTGTTTTTTCTACAATACTTGCCCTGTACTCCTTCATATACTCACTATTACACTTTTCACTACCTTAGAGGAAAATCTGGAGCCTTTTTCAATCAGTATTTCCATGCAAGCTGACTTGTATTTCATAACCTGAGGCTTAACAGGGAGGGAACACAGGTAGGGAGCAATGAAGACCCTCACCCTTTCCTCCTCTCCATCTCTGCACTAAAAGGTGCCTCTAAGGCATCCATCTGCCCCTGGCAAACACCAGTCACACACCTGTGAGCCAGATGTAAACAGCTGCATGGAAGGTGTCATTTGTGATCCAGACTTAATACAAACCATGCTAGGGATTGGTTACAAATGGCTCCATTGAAAAAAAAAAAAAAAAAAAAAAAGAAAAAAAAAAGACAAAATGCATAGCACAGGTAAGTAGCACCTCTTTTCTTATTTTCCCTTCACTTTTATCTTATTTGCTTGCATATCTATGCTATGGAGGACATTCTTGTGTGGTGGGATGAATAGCAGTTGAATTTCATTAGTCTGGCCAGGGTGTATTAAATTACTTAAATAAACACTTAAACAATATGCACACTCTAAACATTTGTTTAAGTTCTTACCTGAGCAGGAATACTTCACTGCTATTACTTACCTGCACCAACCCCAGTGACTAACCTGGCAGGCTGGCTAGTTCTCTCTTTGATATTTCACTTAGTCCATGTAAAATTTCCTAATCCAAGAGCTTCTAACAGCAAATTCCTTTAAATATTTTAAGGTCATTGCCTTATAGCAAATCAGCTTCTGAAAACCTCTTCAGGTAAGGGTAATGTGCCTGCTGTTTTTGAGATACCAGGGCTGCAGTTGCCCTGGTTCACCCCTCCACTCTGTATTTTCACTACTTGTTTCCCATTAAATTTTCTGTTTTTGAATGCTGTAAGATTTGATGGCTTTTAATTTATCTTTACTTTGAACTTGCAATTTCTTGCCTTATCCAAAGAATTCTGGTAGCAACTCTAAGGTATGCACTGACTGTTTTCCAATAGTCCACATTCCTTTGCTGGCAACTTTAACAAATATATTGATTTTCAATCTGGATCACGATATTTTATCATCTCACATTTTATAATCTCACATTCCAGACAGTAATAGTTGGATTCTCTTGTCGTTATGAGCTATTCATATTTTTACTAGGCTGCTGAATAGCTCATGCTGTGTCAGATCATGCTGGTTTCTCTGTAGTAGCTGCATTATAAACCCCCAAGGATCCATATTCTGTATAACAGGTCTGGCTTAGACTGGGTGTTAAATCAAGGTTATAAAACAGTTTGCACTTTCTTTTCTGCCTTTCTCTTCTTTGCATTCCTCTTCTTTCTTTCTTTCTTTCTTTCTTTCTTTCTTTCTTTCTTTCTTTCTTTCTTTCTTTCTTTCTTTCTTTCTTTCTTTCTTTCTTTCTTTCTTTCTTTCTTTCTTTCTTTCTCTTTCTTCTCTCTTTCTCTCTTTCTTTCTCTCTTTCTTTCTCTCTTTCTTTCTCTCTCTCTCTTTCTTTCTCTCTTTCTCCCTCCATTCCTTCCCTCCCTTCCTTCCCTCCCTCCCATTCCTCTCTTCCTCTGTATCTGACTCAATGTTTTCATTCTCCATACAAAATGGGAATGCTCAAGAAAAAGAGCTCAAGTCTGTTCTCACCATCAGCAAAAGTTGCTGAAATGGACTTGTAGCCACATGAGGCAGGATCAGAAGTAAATGACAATAAAGGCAACTCAACACTGTGCTTCTGCAAGCCAATCTCAGCTACCTTTCAGAAACCTTTAGAAAGTGGAGTGCCTTTAAGGAGATTTTAGTGGTTTTCTAATCAGACCTCAGTAAAGCACTGCAAACTCCATACTTACAGTCAATTGCTTCGTGTTTACTTAATAAAACAAACAGCAGCCAAGAGCTGCTATCCTTAATTGTACCCTTACTAAAAACTGAAGAGGTAAATGAACACAAATCTAGAGATAACAAGCACATGCCTATCAGCTTGATTTGCACACGAGCACAGACCTATAGCAAGTGCTCAGCCCAGGAGGGAAGCAGAGCTGGAGGTTTTGTCAATGCTCCCTTTAATCAGGAGATTAATTAGTTGTGCTGGTCTCCTGCATGGGTGGGTATTCCTGGCCATCTCCACCTGAGCTGTTTCCTTTGCATCCCTTTGGTGACAGGTCCTGCAGAGGTGGGGAGAGACTGGAGGCAAGTGTGTGCTGGTGCTATCACACATAAACATGATTTACCTAATCTTCAAATGTCAAAAGAAAATGTATAAACGTCAGGCTTGGCTGGCAATAGCAGTTGTAGGTTGGATACTTGGAAATTAGAGATTCAGTAAAACACAAAGCTATTTTTTTTGCCTTGTTTGCTCTCAGTATCTCCCTGCTCTTTTCCCACCAAGCACTTGTCTTTCCAACCAAGTGACAATTTGATCCATTTTTGTTCTAGTTCCAGGAAATTTAAGGGCAAACTTCAAACTTTAGTAAAAAGCAAGAAATGGGGCTTGAAATTTTTTTCCTGAGAACAAATTTGCAGAACAATAGCAAGATAATCTAATTTATAATGACATAACAGAAAATGGAAGATGACATTTAAACATGTTTAGTGTCTGGGAAAATTCATAACATGAAAAATCACTTTGACTTTCTTTGGTGTTTTTGCATTACAACAGGGGTTTAATACTGAGGGAATAAAAAGAAGGGAATAAAAAAAATTGGAAGGGATGACAGCTATGTTGGTTTTCCCCATCAAAAACATGACTGAAAAATATTTTTCATTTGGAAAGCAAACAAGAAAAAAATTTGACTTTGCAGGGTTGAGTAACCCCTGCTACCAGTTTCTGGCACTGCTCTTGAATCTAAATGAGAAGAGAACATTGCATTGGTCTGTGTGTTCACCCTCTGAAACTGCTCAGGAAGCAGGAAAACAAAATTGTGCCATCTCTGTAGTCTATCTAAAAGCTCTGGCTTGTTTTGGGAAAAGGAGTGATGGAGTACTACAGATGGACAAAGTTAAAAAAACCACCATGCAATGATTCCTGAAAAATTCCAGGTAAAGCAGGATGCCAGACCATGCTTCATCCAGATTTTTCTGTGTGAGGCTGAAGGGGCTGTTCATCCTCCCCAGCCTTAGTGTGAGTTGAAGACCAGAATGAAACCTTTCAGATGAGGTTCACAAGCCCCTGTTGTGTCTTAGTTCTGAGTGTTGCAGCATGGTTCATGGCAAGTAGGGATTTGCTGTCTATCAAGGACCTTCACCCTGGATATAAAGCTAAATGCTTTGAGGGACACAGCAGGGATGACAATGAAATACCCTGAGTTGTTGCAGGAATCTCTCTTTGGTCTGCCTGAAACACAGTACCCCACAAGCATGCCATGTCTGTGAAGAAATCACACAAAATCACTGGGTTGGAAGAGACCTCCAAGATCATTGAGTCCAACCCATGCCCTAACACCTCACTAAACCATGGCACAAAGTGCCACATCCAGACTTTTTTTAAACACATCCAGGGATGGTGACTCCACCATTTCCCCAGGCAAACCATTCCAGCACTTTATCACCCTTTCTGTAAAAAACTTTTTCCTAGTATCCAGCCTATATTTCCCTTGATGCACCTTAAGGCTGTATCCTCACGTTCTGTCAGTGCTGCCTGGAGAAAGAGACCAACCCCACCTGAGCACAACCACCTTTCAGGGAGCTGTAGAGACTGATAAGGTCACCTCTGGGTCTCCTTTTCTCCAGGCTGAACAGCCCCAGCTCCCTCAGCTGCTCCTCACAGGGTTTGTGCTCCAAGCCCCTCACCAGGATTGTTCCCTCCTCTGGATTGTTCAAGCATCTCAAAGTCCTTCCTAAATGGAGGGGACAGAACTGGACACAGCACTCCAGGTGTGGCCTCACCAGTGCTGAGTCCAGGGGAAGAAGCTCCCAGCTCCTGCTGGCCACTATTCCTGATCCAGGCTGGAGCCATTGGCCTTTTTGGCCGCCTGGACACACCATGGAAGTGCAGGATCCTGATGCCCTGAATCATGAGGGGATGTGCCTGGACCCTCCCAGTGCAGTGACTGATGCTGGGACTGTTGACACTGCAGCCCCCAAACCCATCCCATCAGATTCCTCTGGCAGCAAACACTTGTTTATCCTCTGCCCAGTTTTTAATATGGCCCCTGGCCACTTAGAACCTGCTAATGAGCAGAAGGGTTTTGGTTTCCCTTTGGGTGATCCAGGATGGCACCTCTGGCTCATCTGAGGGACCTGGATGTGGTGATGTCTGTTAGTGGGAGCTGGAACTCATTTTTGCAATGTTCCTGCTCATTCCTTTGCATCTGGGAGGGTGCTGGGGTATTGCTGCTAATGGAGTTCTACCACCTGAAGATGTGAAAATTAATTACATGTTGACTGGTGGGTTTTGCTCTTATCTTTAGATTTCTGATCCTTTGGACACATGAGACTGACCATACAAGTTCATCAGATCATCTGGATCTTTTTATTTTTCTTTTGGTAGCACTGTATTGACTACAGACATTCTTTTCATTTAAGATCATGTAAATGAAGTCACTGCACAGCTCCTGAAAAGAGTCATGTATTTGGGAGAAAACCTATTTTATTTAGCCTGCCATAAATTAAAGATATTTGTGCCTGTGACTACAGTTACAAAGATTTTTTTTTCTTCTTATTCTCTAACGTGATTCTTTTATGTCAGACAAGATGGTAATGTACATAAATTATATTTTATATAGTCTGTCAAGCTTCATAGCAGGTGGTGCTTTGTCTTACCACACTGTAGATAGAATGCTTTGAGATCAAAGCATATCTCAGTGCACAAGAGGATGCCAAGAGACTCTCCTTCATGACAGGTGATAAATGATTTCAACATTTGAGCAAAGTGGCTGCCTTTACCTGGAAAATCAGAATTGGCAATGGTAATTAAAGAAACTGCTCATATAGAGACATCAATGCTTGAGTGTTATGAGCAGTCTGAGACTGCTGGGGGGAGCAGGGATCTTCATCAATTCATTACAAACTGGATGGATAGAGCTGGCCATTAAAATAAGTGTGCTTGATTTACAACTGCAGACAATCTGAACTGCAATTTTACTATTGCTAAACTCCAGAAGAGATAAATTATGTTTTCTAATGACATAATTTTCTACAGGAAAGTACAGCATAAATGCAAATGAAGTGTTCTGTGAAAATGTAATAACCTCAGAAAAAACCACAACCCAAATCCCTAGAAAAACAAAGTCATCAAACCATGATATTGCATTTCTGTATCAGAAGGTTTGATTTTAATTATTTTGATAATTTCTTCTCCAAAGAAGCAAAACCATTTGGACTTCACTGTTTGATTCTCTTAATTCAGTAAACTATTGTGCCATGATACAACACATCTTACTGCATCAATCACAGAGCCCTAAGTGCTCTGTGCTGCACCAGGCTGCTGTCCTCCCAGCCAGAATCTGCTCCACACTGGCCAGCAGTGGATGCTGTGCTGAGGAGCAGCCAGGCTTGGGGGAGGCTGCTCCTGGGAGCAGCCTCGTGGTTTGGAGCAAGATGCAGCACCAGGGTTGGTGATGGCAAACTCCTCCTGCCCTCTGAATTTTCTGAGAGCCTTGGCACTGTGACTTCTCACTGCTCTGGAAGCTGCAGTCTGGATCTGGAAGCTGCAATTCACCCCCAGTAACAACAGGAGAGAGATTTGGATGAAGAAAGGAGGACAGGGATTTCTCCTGCCTGTAAGCAGCTCTAGAAGACACAGTTCCAGAGATGCTGGTGTCTTGTCTACACTACAGCTCCTTGTGCTCCAGTGGGTTTTTTCTACTTCCAGTGTAGCCCTACAGCCTTAATTCTCACTGCAGAAACACCAGAAAGGTGAGTTTGCATGGCTATTTGCAGGTGCCAGATCTGAGGACAGGCAGCTCAGGCACACAGGGACTGCAGCTGTGATAGCAGGGACCAGAAACCTGTTTTATGCACAATTCCCAGAGCCTTCCTTGTACCACAGTCTGCTCTGTGGCATTAAAATAATTGCTCTTGTTGGTTATGAGTGTATCTCCCTTTTGACAATTAATTTTGAAGACCTCTCATTTTTTAAGTGAGAACATCAACAATGAAAGAAGAAAGTAACAACAATTCCTGATCATCCCTTTTCTGTGTTCAGCAACAGTACAATAAATTGGAGGTACATGCAGGTACCAAATTCCCAGTCTCCAGAGGGTTTTAGGAAGCTCAGAGCACAGCCATGATTCCTTCCCCAAACTACCATGAGAAATCAGCATCCTACTGTACTATGTTTAAAGCATTGAAAAAATGCAATTGCACCATCCCAATAATTGGATTTATTAGATCAATAAATATTGAAAATAACAAAATAGGTACTATCATTTTATGGCTGGAAGGGGAAATTTAGTGCTGGTGTGAGTTTAGGAGACTTACTGATGGAATTCAGGTTAGGCCTCCTGTCTTGCAGGCAAGGGATCCAACCTGGATGCTTTCCAGAATTTTGAAATGGAAGGGATGGATGGGTGGATGAAATTGAAGAATTGAAATGGAAGGATGATGATTGCTTAACTGGATGCACCCATTCAGTTCCAAAGCATCACTGCAGTCATTCCAGAGATGTTCCAGGCTGGTAGAAGATTGTGACCTCAGCCAAGTCTTACAGAAGCTGTATCTGCCCAGGGTCTCAGTGCAGCC
Organism: Oenanthe melanoleuca; assembly: GCF_029582105.1. Lineage (NCBI taxonomy): Eukaryota > Metazoa > Chordata > Aves > Passeriformes > Muscicapidae > Oenanthe > Oenanthe melanoleuca. The sequence continues at coordinate 105,518,281 of NC_079333.1, read as the reverse complement.
AAAGGAAGGTACAGTTGAAGAAGGGATAAAGCATCCACAACTTCTTTGGGCAGTATATTCTAAAGCCTCACCATCCTCACAGCAAAGAATTTCTTCCTAATATATGACCTCAGCCAATCCTCTTTTAGTTTAAAGCCATCACCCCTTATCCTATCCCTATATACCCTTTTGAAAGTTCCTTTCCACTTTAAATCTCTTTCAGGCACTGAAAGGCTGCAGTAAGGTTGCCATGGACCCTTCTCTTCCCCAGGCTGAGCAATCCCAATTCTCTCAGTCTTTTCTCCTGTGAGAGGTGTTCCATCCCTCTAATCATCTTCAGTCCCTCCTCTGGACTCTCAACACCAGAGCACTCGATGTGTCAGGTGTCATTTGTGCTGTCAACTGTCCCCTAGAAACCATTCCCTCTGGGCAGAGAGGAAAACTTGCCCTGTTCACATAATGACTTAATTTTCCTTATTTGCTAAGGAAGCAACTTTTCTTCCTGTGGATGGATGTGGAGTGTCTCCAGGGCTGAGTTTCTCCCTGGACCACTGATTCTCACAGCAGTGTGCTTCCAACCTCACCCTGGGCTGGGGGTGCAAGGCTCCAGCCACCCTTGTGGAGATGGGACAGAGAGGTGTTTTTGTGCTCTCTCCTGCAGCTTAAGGAGTCAGAGACGTGTTTTTGTGGTATCTTCTGCAGTTTGAGGAGTCAGAGAGGTGTTTTTGTGCTCTCTCCTGCAGTTTAAAGAGTCAGAGAGGTGTTTTTGTGGTATCTTCTGCAGTTTGAGGAGTCAGAGAGGTGTTTTTGTGCTCTCTTCTGCAGTTTGAGGAGTCAGAGAGGTGTTTTTGTGCTCTCTCCTGCAGTTTAAAGAGTCAGAGAGGTGTTTTTGTGCTCTCTTCTGTAGTTTGAGGAGTCAGAGAGGTGTTTTTGTGCTCTCTCCTGCAGTTTAATGAGTCAGAGATGTGTTTTTGTGGTATCTTCTGCAGTTTAAGGAGTCAGAGATGTGTTTTTGTGCTCTCTTCTGCAGTTTTAGGAGTCCCCCAGCCATTTCTGCTGTTGTTCTTACCCAGTGTGCTCACCCTGGGGGTGAGATCAAGGATGTGACATTTTAAAAATCCCTGACATTATTATGAACTTTCTCTTTCATTTGCCCATGCCTTTATCTCCTTCAGTGAGGAGCAGTCCTCCTGAGCCCTTTCTTCTCTTCCCTTATGCTGCCTGCAGCTTTTCTCTCAGTGCTTGTAACCCTGTCAGACCCTTATCAGCTTGTGCAGCTCTGTCCAGCTGAAAATTGATTATTGCCATTTGCCTATGGGCTGCTTGTCCTTTTATCTTGGCCCACAGCATTTTTCATGGCTCCTGTAAATAAGCCCTTTGCCTCTAATGGTGCTGTCACCATCCTCCTCTCCCTTACTGTGCACCACAGGTTCATGTTGATTCTTTCCCAGAAAAGGTAATCTGTTGTTACTCTTTTCTCAAATTCTGGGCTCAGCTGTGACTTGCCAAGGTATGCACAATGATCTGTGGTTTCCAGTGTCTCCTGCTGCAGCAGGCTGGGCTTTCCCTTCCTTTCAGGGCTCTTTTCAGTCTCTGTGCATCCTTGCATCAGCCTCAGCCTGTTCTAATTGACTTCCTTTGCTTGGGAAATCCTAGTTCCTTGCTCCAGAGCTAATTCTGTTTCTTGCAGTAGCCTCCAAGTCCTAACCCAGGCAGTAATTCCAAGAAAGGCTCTTGCCAGGACTGTGTTCCTGGAGCTCCTGGAGCTGTGCTGTAGCTTTGGCTCTGCTTAGTGAGGGCAAACTTTCCTATTTCTAGCCTCTGTTTGATATACTCTTATTTCTCTTTTTAGCTTTCAGATGAAGTGCAGGACTCACATTTCTACAAAGATTCCTTTGCCCAGCAGAACTGAAGATAATCTGGAACCACCAATGAATGGCTCTTTCTCCTGCCTCTTCTGCCTTTGTCTTGCAAGCTCTCTCACCCTTTTCCATGATCACTCTCAGTACATCACAATTTACACCCTTTTCTGGTGTCCATTTCAACTCCAGCATGCTTCAGGACTTCTTGCACCTCTGGTCTCACACAAAGAATGTTTTCTCAGTTTGTTTTGCTCCTGAGGCTGGGTGCTGATGCTCTTGCTACCCCTCCCAAAAAAAATCCTTCTGTTGTCTGACTAATCACAGCCCGAGTAGCAGCTGAAGGAGGCTGGTGAGTGCTTTGGCTTTCCATGACCTGTCACCTCTCTGTGCCCCAAGCATCCACTGCAGTTCATAGGGCCCCAGGAGCTCCACCAGCTGTGGACAGTGACTGGCTTTTCTTCTGGGGTCCTCGGCCATGCACAGCACTGGGGCTGCAGAGCATCTCTCCTTGTAGAGAGGAATCCAAATCCCTCTTTTCTAAAGGTAATAGTGAGGCAGTGGTTTAAAGTGCTTTTCTCAAGCTCAAAGGTACTTAAATTTATAACTGCATGAGTCTTTAATCTCTTTCTTTACCCGAAGCCTGCCTCTGATTTACACTTGCAGTTTAAGGCACATTCCATATTAAAAGATATTTCTGCTTCTATTCAGAAAAAACCAAAATCATAAAAAGTTTCATAAGATGCCAAAGCTTTACTCACACCAAAATCCATAGCAAATCTATTTAATACCTTATTCTAGACTAATGTTTTGGTGAAATAATTAAGTTCATATGTCCTTTTGGCTTGAATAAAGGGCAATACTCTGAGGAACTTCAGTGAGCTTCACCTCTGCTGTGGAGACCAAGTAGCAAAGCATCCATCTGCCAAGAACCAGGCAGAGGTGGCACCAGATTTGCCCCTGGTGCAAGGTCACAGCTTACAGCAAAAGGCACAGAGCATTGCTGGCTCTCACCAGGTGAGGACCCAGCCCCTGGGCTCTCTCATTCCATTGTCTGAATTGCATCACTCTGCAGTTTTGGTATCTGCCAGGTCCTCAAGGCACATCCTTGTGGCTCTGCTCCCACCTCCTCCAGGAGCTCCTGCAGGATCACAGGGACCTGTGTGTGTAAAACTGGACACCAGCAAGGATTTCAGTGCAATTAGGGAGTGCTAAAAAAGGACTTGTTTCTGGCTCTGCCCAGTAGGTGGGAGATTTGACTGGCACACTGGTGAAGCTGGAATTCCATTAAATTGGCCAAAATGACCAAATGTCTGAAGAGCAACCTGCAAAGAGGTGTTAAAATGTTCAGGCTTTGCAGCTGAGGGCACAGTCTGGGTATCTGACCATTCCACTGTAATGACTTTTGTCCCAATAATAACTTAAATGGTTCCTAAACATTAACTTGAACTTGCTCAAGGGAATGGCCTTTCTTTCCTTATAATAATTTCACATAAAGTACAGCATGAACATTGGAGGGTAACTGGAGTTAATGCCAATTATGAATCACCAATTTCCTGCTCTAAATAGCATTTCTTCTCAGCAACTTCCCATAAGATGAGCTGCCCTGCAGATTTAACTTAAACTGGTTAGCTGAGACTGAATTTCATTTTCTGCTTCCTTTTAAAACACGAGGTGTTGCACAGGGAGTGGCCACACAAACCTGAGTCATAGACAAATGATTTCTCATTAGTTTTTCATGGTAAATAGCATAGAAAAACATCATCTCCACTTTGTTTATTGCATTTTTACTGCAAGAAAATAATATTGTGTGGGTATTGGCAGAAGACTGCAATAAAATAAGGTTGCTATTGTTAGTAGCTGGCTGTATCTTGCCAGGTCAGTTTTACAGCTCTGAGCAAATTTATGGGTAGTTTTTTTGTCATTATGGAGATGTTGTTCAAACCACAATCATAACTTGATATTATCCTGAGGAAGGCAGTGTTGCTTTTCTCAATTGAGTGGAGATATTCTTGCTACTTTACAGTTTTCTCCATCTTGTGCAAAGCATCCTGGAAATGAAGCTGCAGTTTGATGCTCAGTGACATTCAAGTTTCATGGGAGCCTTTAGGATCTGACCCTTGCTGAGGCAAGCTGCTTCAAACCACATTTAGAATCCTTAACCTCCAATTTGTGTCTATGCAAAACTTCCAGCTGTGCCACTGGGTGCTGTTTAGGACTTTCTGACAAACTCTGACCTCTTGAGAAACACTGGGGACAGGAATCAGCAGAAATGTTATTGTTTGTAGTTTGGGATAAGGGGGTAGAGAGGTGCCCAAGGTGCACCACACTTCAGCCACATGGGAAGGTGGACATGCAAATGCTGGAAAATCATGGGAGAAATTGCCAGAAATCCAACATGTAAGCTGTATCCCAAAGTCCCAAACTCCACACTGGAAGTCTAGGGGCCATGACTAATTCCTTCCTACAAGAGACTGGGGTTAATACAGCTGCTTTTAGATATGGCATCCCAATCTGCTCTTTGGTACTCAGATAAACATCTGACAAATTACAAGTTTTCACAGAGAGATCCTTTCTATCAGGTGGAAGGCATGTGCTGCAAATTGCACACTGCACATCAGGTGTCATTATCAGCAGTGTTTGATCAAAACTTTCCCTGCAGCCTTGGAAAGAAGTGTGGTTTTTAACACTGACCTAGGTGCAACTGTAGATTGTTAGCTGGCTTGTTAAGCATCTACTGCCTATGCTCATAAGATAATTTGAAACAACCTTAAAGGTGGAACTCATTTGCTCTAACCAAGGCATTCAACAGATGGATGACTAAGTCAAGCTGACTCTTGGCTCCTCTTGTTAATAATAGAGATAAAATAAACAGATTTTACCAAAAGGCAGCTCCACCTCATCCCATCACGAGCAAAATGAGCAGTACCTATTTGAGGTTTCCACTGACAGAGAGAGGAGCCCAGCTGAAACTGAGACAGCTGCCTTCAGGAAGGGTGGATGAACCTCAAAAGTGCTTGCAGATCTGTTGATCCATGTTGTTGAAACTCAGGGAAACACAGTAGCTTTCCCCTTTCTCCATTAGGCACAAAGCAGTGGCAAAGGACCCCAGAGAGGAGAAGCCAGTCAGTCCAATGGGGATCAGAGTGGAAACAATCTCTTCCAGCAGCCTGAAGGTAGAACAGAGATATTTTTAGTCTTTTATTTACAAGTTTTTCATAGAAGTGAGTTGCTTTTTGTCTCTCAGCCCTGATGTTAGTGTCTCTCTATAGCTTTTTATCCAGCTGCTCAAATTCAGTCAATTTTAACAGCAAGGCTGAAGTCACATAGTGAAAACTAAATTTCTGGACAGTTTCTTGGACATTTGAGGAGGTGTGGTGCAAGGACAGGGATGTTGCATCCTATTGCTGTCCTGCAGAGGGAAACCAAAGCAGCCCCAGTTTGCTGCCTGAGGAGGCAGGAAGCCACAGGCTGTGTTTGTGTTCAGTGAGGGTGTGCTGCCCCTTAATCAGCCAGCAGTCCTGTAGGGGCTTTAAAAGCAGTTCAAAAGTGGTGGGAGTGAGCAAAGGGCAAAGAGTTTAAACCCATATAATCAAGAGATGTGTGGACCAGGAGCTGATGGTTATGTAGGGGAAAACCTGAGTGGGTGACACAGGGAAAGAATAAGCAGGAATTTGGGTTTTTCCACTTGTCCTGTAGCAGCTGTCCACGGGCACAGCCTGGCTCTGACCTCGAGTGCCCAGATCACCCATGGAAACCTCCCCATGCCACAGCAGTGCCACCTCTCCTCCAGACATGGCCAAGACATTGCCCATGCAGGATCTCCCCTTGGCACATCGTTTGCACTGTCAGCTCCTCAGCTTGTGTTTTTTGAGCACTGGTAGTCCACAGTAGTTTGTGCCTAGTGGGCAGCACACCTCAGCACACCTCCTTCCTGCTGGAGGAGCCAAGGGGACACCAACTGCTGGTCCTTCTGCAGCTGCATTTTCAAGTCAGCCTAAAGACTAAGTATTGTCTAAAGGCAGCATGTCTTTCTGTCTTAAAATTAATAAGCATATAATTTAGACCTAATTTTCACAGACTTATCCCCAGATGATGGGAGCCTTGCTGTAATAACAGTATCAGTGTAAATTGCTGAATGAACATTTCCATTTACTATTTCTTAACAACACACATTCATTAATACATATAAACATTGAAAGAAGAGACCAATTTAGTTTACAGAAGATTATGTGTGTTTAGGTATTTAAATATCCTTGCATAACAAATCTGAGATAAAACACCATGGGGAGAGAGATAAAAAGCATTAAGTGTCTAAACAGACTTCTGTGCCACCTGCTCCTTCATTGCTGATGTGGTTATGTAGTTTTATTTGTTGGGAATATTACGTGCCTAATATTTATTTTTATTACAAAAATGACAGAAAATAATTCCTCTAAGAATCCTGAGTACCTCTTACATATACAAAGAACAAATTCATTATATAAGTAATACATTTTTTTGTTGCTGCAAATTGCCATTACAATGCTTTCAGTTCCTCCTACATTCACAACTATGAGAGGAATACTGATGGCCAATCTCCAAATATAAGCCCTCCTTCATCAATTCAGTAATGAACAAAGCACGGCCTTTCCCTGAACTGCATTCCTGTGCATCCCACTCCCTCCAACTGCTTCCAGCAAAAGGGTGCAATGTTTATGTCTGTGCATGTGTATCTACTTTTAAAGACTGTCCTTGTGTTTGTACTCCTCTCCTGGTCTTTGCAGACACAACCAGCACAGATACCAAGCAATGCCTGTTCTGACAGCAGGTTTGATGGCTTTGAGGTCTGTTACCTGCTGTCTCAGAATGTAAAAAATTGCCTGGGGGAGACTGCAAAGTGGCAGCACTGGGAAATCCTTAATATAAAAATGAAATACTGAGTCTTCTGCACAAGTCTGAATGCATTTCACAGCACATGCAGGATGGAGAGGTGAAATCCTGCTCCTTTGGAGAAGGAACATGGTGGTTGAGATGCAAACAGGGCAAACATTTAGGTCCCATTGAACTGCAGTTAATGTTAGTCCGATGATCTTCTGAGGACAAACAAGAGTCTTGTAGGTCATATGGTGGTGGTGGAATAAAGAATAGGGTGCAGGTCTCCAATGCACTTTATGGGAATTGAACTAGTGAAGTAGTGGATGTCCATCTCTTCAAAATTGCATTCTGAGACTACAAGGGAGGGATTTATCTCACCTGATTTTTTATTAAAAAAAAAAAAAAAAACAAAAAAAAAACCAAAAAACACCAAAACACATATATTTAGTTCAACTGAGTCAGCAGAATATCTATGGTTGTTCACAGAGAGAAATACTGCAATTAATGTCAATCTGAATTGGGCCTGTACTGGAAATAATTTGGAATGGAAATTCTACATTTACTTCTGGAAGAGCCTAAATTTAGTTTTCAGGCCAATACTTCTAAGTGAGATAAGCCTCTTTTGAAGGGAACTCAGATCAGAACTGATCACAATACCTTAAATCTTCTGGAAATATTATCTTATATCTGGGGTCATCTCAGATGTCTAGTGGTCTTTGAAAACTGAGCTCTGAGCTCCTGTTCTTTCTGCTTTTATTTGTTTCTTCAAAATGTCTGGTTTTATGGGTGGGATTAAGTCACAGTGTTTGGGACAGGCTAAAGATTTATGAACAGCTATGAAAAAGTTATGGGCCTCAGTGTTCTTGAGTTGGGGGAGGCTACATTGGATGTTTCTACTTTAGTGCTTGTGCTCATGTGCAAGTTCATTCAGAAGGCCACAAATGAGAGTGTCAGTTTATAAGTCACCAGGCTGGTCAATTAATTGCTGATTAACTTCCACTGGCTGCCAAACAGAGTCTGAAAGCTGAAGATAAAAAAATTGAAAGTCACTTTTGCTGATTTTCCTGTAGTAAAAATTTATAGTAGCAGACTGCTGAGCACTACATCTCAAAAATACGGTTTGAGGAATTATTGATAACTGTTGAGTATGCTTAGCACCCAACAAAAAAAAAAAAAATTATGAAGATATTGCCACCTGCAGATGACACAAAGATGAGAAGCCTAAGCAATGCCAGTAAAAAAAGTCCTAAAGCACCATTTTCAGTGAGGAGCATGAGCAGGATATTTACTGTCTCCTGGAGGATTTCATCCAGAAGCTGCTTTGCATGTGGATGTTCTTACTGAAAATTACCAGAGTATTTAAATCACTTTCTTACCAGTGGAGAAAGACAACACAGCAGTCCAATGACCAAAGGGCCAGTAGCCTCCATTTTAAAGGAGGATGTTGGCTGAATTAAAAAAGGTTGCTGTGTATTGTCTCTGTTCAAGGTGAGTGCTGAGCCAGAGCAGCAGTCTCAGCCTGTGGTCACAGCAAGGTGAAGGTGCTGCTGAGCTTTGCCACCACCCACCCTGGGTGACCTCGGTGGCATCTGGGAGGAGACAGAGAGCTGGGACATGTTTGGTCAGGGAGAGAAGCACTTTGGTGTTGACTTAAGAGGAAAAACAATTTAAACATTGAATATGAAGGGGAAAATGTTCAGCAAAACTCACATCCTAAGAATTTCAGTCCTAAGTGGGTTGTTTGTTTATCCCACCAGTCAAACCTGGCTGTGCAGCAAAGCAAGCCAAAGAAAGTCTCCTTTATTGTTTCCATGATGCTTACTCATCTAAAAGCCATTCCCCTTTTAGATTATTCTGTTTTTAAGGGATGATTCCCATCTGTTCTTTGATCTTATATCACATAAGACATTTAGCTAATGACATCATCCATCAAATACCAACTTTTCTTTGGAGTTCAAACACAATCAGCACAGAACCCAGTCCATCTGCTGGCCAGTGCCTCTGAACAGATCCAGCTTGTGAATGGCCAGCTATATTGCCTATTTTTCAATTAACCAGCTTAGGTCTGTGCTTCCCATGATCCTGCAGGATGACTAGGGGGCACTCCACAGGGAAGTGAAACACTCTCCTCTGCAGAGAAGAGGGATTGGTGCATCCAGAGCTGTGATGTGCTTGTTGTAAGTGGGGTTTTCCAGTGGATGGAGCCTGTCTTCAGCCTCTCAGGACATTTTTATTTTTTTTTATAAAATATTTTAAGGATAACTTCTTTCAAACTTGACCTTCTTCAGAGAATGTGTGTAAAGACAATGTTTTCTTCTCCGAGCAAAATTCTGAGTTTATTTGTCAGAAACTTCAGAATTTCAGGGTAGGTTGTCTGAGCAGGGGAATTGCAGATTTGCAGACAAATATTGATACAGGAAATGCTCTCCTGCTTGCCCAACTGGAGAGCCAGGGAATGTCTGATGCTTTAGTTGACCAATTGTAGTCAAGCAGCACAGCTTGAATTAAAGATATCTGAGATCAATCACAGTTTTAAAAAGCCTAAGAAAAACTGGTCAGAAAAAAAAAATAAAAAAAGAGAGAGAGAGATTAATGAGTAATCCAGGGAGCAGGTAGTTTTCTATGGATATTTTCCAAGTGCAGTTATCAAATTCTTTAAATCATTACTGTCAGATTCTTCACTTAGCTGCACTACCTTGCTTCAGTAGTTTGCTTTATCTTGCACATGGTGCATTTATTTAGGAAGGAATTTGATTCAGGATTTATATTCCACTGGCTTACACATGCCACAGTGTCCTTATCTCCAGATCTGAAACAATAACAGCAATAAAAAAGCGCCTACATTTCCTTCTATTTCCTGGCTTGCCAATAATAAGAAGTCCCAGCAGAGGGGAGCTTGGCTGGTGGTGTTTTGTGATTTCTCAGATAACAAGAGCTTCACATTTCTGTGGAATTCCCATTTGCCAGTGAGCTGCTGCTGCTGCTGCCCTGATTGATATATGACTGCAATGGCACTTTTCCATTTGACATTCCCCCTCTCTCCCTCTCTCTCCCTCTCTCTCTTAAACAACAGCCCTAACTTTTGTGTGTTGCAAATATAAAAGGCAAG